>NW_027288811.1:698333-1047500 GCF_037038585.1 Patagioenas fasciata
CCTGCACCCCTAAATCCTTCCTCCCAAGCCATGATTCCCCAAAACCTGTAATACCAAATCCTGCACCCCTAAATTCAGCCCTACCATACTTTGCACCCCTATAATTCAGCCCTACCATACTTTGCACCCCTAAACCCTGAAATCTTACACCCCCTGATCCTGCCCTCCCAAATCCTGAGCCCTGCACCCCCAAAGCCTGCATTCCCAAACGCAGCACCCCCAGGTCCTGAACACCCAAACACTGCACCCCCAAATTAGGCAGCCCCAAACCCAGCACCCCAAAATCCTCCATTCACAAACTCTGCATCCCCCAAACCTGGATCCCCACATGTGCACCCCCAAAATCATGCCCCCCTGAAACGCTGCACTTCAAAACCCTGCACCCCTAAATCCTTCCCCCAAAACCCTGCCCCCCAAACCCTACACCCCAAGGTCCTTCACCCACCTCCTGGAACCCCAAACCCTGCACCCCAAAGAATTCCCTCCCAAACCTTGCACCTCCAAATCCTGCACCTCAAAGGCCTGGAAACCCAAGCCCTTCAACCCCATCCCTGCAACACCAAATCCTGTACCCCAAACCCAGCACCCCAGAATCCTGCACCCCAAATCCTGCCTACCAAACCTTTCACTGCAAACCCCTGCACCCCGAGGTTGTGCTGCCCTAAACACTGAACCCCCAAATCCTGCAGCCCCAGTCCTATGCACCCCACACTCTGCAACCTTAAATTTCCCCCCAAGCCTGTGCACCCCAAACGCTGCACTCTTAGACCTGACTTCTAAACCCTGCACCCCCAAACAGTGCACCCCCAAATCCTGCACCCCTAATCCTCCACCCTTTTAACACTGCACCCCCAAAACCTGAACCACTAAATCTTTCACCCCCAAAACCTCCCTCCTCCAAACCCTGCACTTCAAAATGCTGCACCCCCAAATCCTTCTCCCCAACACCCTGCACCCCCAGATCCTGACCCCAAAACCCTGCACCCCAAATCCTGTACCCCAAAGCCCTGCACTCTCAAATCATACATGCCCAGAACGTGCACCCTAAACTGTGCACCCCAAAATCCTAAACCCCTTAACCCTGCACCCCCAAATCCTCCAGACCCATGTCCCAAACCCAGCACCCCAAAATCTACCCCCCAAAACCTACATCCCCAAATCCTGCACCCCCAGGTCCTGAACAGCCAAAATCTGCACCCCCAATTCTGCCTCCCCAAGACCTGCACCCCCAATTCTGCCTCCACAAGACCTTCACCCCCAGTCCCTGCTCCACTAAATCCTACACCCCAAACCCTGCACCCCCAACCTCCTGTACCCCAAATCCTGCCCCCACAAGTTGCACCCCAAAACCCTGCTACCCCCAATCTTGTACCCCCAGATCCTTCCCCCAACACCCTGCAATCCCAAACCCTGCACCCCCAATTCTGGCGCTAAACCCTGCACCCCCAGAACCCTGCACCACTGAACCTTGCACCCTGAAACCCTGCTCCCCCAATCCCCCCCCCCAAAACTCTGCACCCCAAAATCCTATACCCAAAACTCTGCACCCCACAAGTTGCACCCCATATCCCTGCACCCCCAAATCCCTGCACCCCCAAATCCTCCAACCCTCAGGTCCTACACCCCCAGGTGCTGAACACCTGAACCCCTCACCCCAGACCCCTCACCCCAAAGCCCTGCACCCCCAAATCCTGCCTCTAAACGCTGAACTACAAGGTTCTGTACCCCAACAGCCTGCTCATTCAGATCCTGCACCCCAGAACCCTGCACCCCCATATTCTGATCCCTACAGCCTGCACCCCCAGCTCCTGCACCCCCAAAACCTGTACCCCTAAATCCTGCACCCTTCAACCCTGCAGCCCACAACGCTGCACCCCCAACCTCTGCAGCCCCAGTTCCTTAACGTGTGAAACCTGCGCCCCCAAGTCCTGCACCTCAAAACCTTACACCCGGAATCCTGCCCCCCAAACCATGCACCCCAAAATCAAGGCCCCTCAAACTTGCACTCAAAAGTCCGCACCAAGAAACCCTCCCCGCCCAGTTCCTAAAGACATGGAACCTGCACCCCCGAATCCCGCACCCCAAAACCCTGCACCCCAGTACCCCAGACCACCAAATCTTGCACCTCCAAATCCTGCCCCTTTAGCCCTGCACTTCAAACCCTGCACCCCAAATCCTGCAACCAAACCCTGCACCCCAAATCCTGCAACCAGCCCTTGTACCCCTAAATCCTTGACCTCCACATCCCGAATCTCCAAACGCAGCAACCCCAAAACCCTACACCCCCAATCCCTGCACCCCCAAATCATTGTCCTTCAAATCCCACACCCAACGCTCGTACACCCCAAGATCTTGCACCCCCACACACTGCACCCCAAATCCTGCACCCCCAAATCCTCCAGCCCCATGTCCCAAACCCCCAAACCCTGCACCCTCAAGTCTTGCACCCCCAAACCATTCTCCCCCAAATCCTGCAACCCCAAACCCCACACCTCCTGCACCCCAATATTCGACACCTCCAATTCTAAACCCTTAAACCCTGCATCTTGCAAATCCTTCCCCCCAAAACAGTGCCCCCCAAACCCTGCACCCCAGATCCTGCAGCCCCTAACTCTGCACCCCAAACGCTGCACCCTCAGATCCTGCGTCCCCCAACCCTGCACCCCAAATCCTTTACCGCAAAATTCCCCAAACCTGCAAACCCAAATTCTGCACCCCCAGTTCCTAAACATGCGAACCCTGCACCCCCAAACCTGCAGCCCAAAGCCCTGAACCCCCAAATCCTGCCGTACACAACCCTTCACCCCAAACCTCTTCAACCCAAGATACTGAAACCCTAAGCCCTGCCCCCCAAACCTACATCCCCAAATCCTGCACCCCCAGGTCCTGAACACCCAAAATCTGCACCCCCAAATCCCTGAACTCCAAAAACCTGCACCCCCAATTCTGCCTCCCCAAGACCTGCACCCCCAAACCCTGCACCACTAAACCCTGCACCCCCAAACCCTGTACCCCAAATCCTGACCCCCACAAGTTGCACCCTAAAAACCTGCACCCCAAATCCTGTCCTACCCAACCCTTCACGCCAAACCCTTTCACCCCAAGATCGTGCTGCCCTAAACCCTGCACCCCAAAATTATCCCTCCCAACCCTGCCCCCCAAACCCTGTCCCTCTAAAGCCTGACCCCTAAACCCTGCTCCCCAAAACCCTGCTACCCCCAATCTTGCACCCCCAGATCCTTCTGCTCCAAACCCTGCACCCCCAAATCCTCCAGCCCCACGTACCGATCTCCCAAACCCTGCAACCCAGAAGCCTGCACCTCACAACCCCTTCACCCCCAAATCCTGCACCCCCAGCCCTACCCCTAAACTTTCCACCCCCAAATCCTGCCCTACCAAGCCCTCCACCCCAAACCACTGCACCCCAAGATCCTGCACCCTAAACCCTGCACCTCCATATCCTCCTTCCCCAAACCCTGCACCCCAAAACACTGCACTCCAAACCACTGCACCCCTAAACCCTGAACCCCCAAATCCTGCACCCCTGGAACCTGCAACCCCAGACCCTGTAGCCCCAAATCAGGCCCCGCAAAATCCTGCTCCCCTGGCCTTGCACCCCCAAATCCTGCACCACCTAATCCTCCAACCCCCTAACACAACCCCCTAACCCCTTGTCCCCAGGGCCCATTGTGACATCCCAGGACCCCCCATTGTCCCCAGGGCTCATTGTGACACCATGGGGGACCCCCTTGTCGCTGGGGACCCATTGTAACTCCATGGGGACCTCCCCTTGTCCTCAGGCCCCATTGTGATATCCTGGGGAGCCCCCTTTGTCCCCAGGGCCCATTGTGAGATCCTGGGGACCCCCTCTGTTCCCCGGGCTCATTGTGACTTTCAGGGGACCCCCCCTTTGTCCCCAGGGCCGATTGTGAGGTCCTAGGGCCCCTCTGTGTTCCCAGGACTTATTGTGACACTGTAGGGACCCCTCTTTGTCCCCAGGGCCCCTTGTGACATCCTGGCAAAGCCCCCTCGTCCCCAGGGCCCATTGTGACGTCCCAGGACCCCACATTGTCCCCAGGGCCCATTGTGACACCTTGAGGACCCCCCTTGTCACTGGGGACACATTGTGACACCATGGGGACCATCCCTTGTCCTCAGGGCCTATTGTGAACATCCTGGGGAACCTCCGTTGTCCCCAGAGCCCACTGTGAGATCCTGGGGACCCCCTTGTCCCCAGGTCCCATTGTGACATCCTGGGGAGCCTCTTTGTCCCCAGGGCCCATTGTGACATCCTGGGGACCCCCTTTGTCCCCACGGCCCATTGTGATGTCCCAGGACCCCACATTGTCCCCAGGGCCCATTGTGACATCCTGGGGAGCCTCCTTGTCCCCAGGGCCCATTGTGACATCCTGGGGACCCCTTTGTCCCCAGGGTCCATTGTGACGTCCCAGGACCCCCCATTGTCCCCAGGGCCCATTGTGAAATCCTGGGGACCTCCCATTGTCCTCAGTGCCCATTGAGACATCCTGGGGACCCCCTTTGTCACTGGGGACCCATTGTGACATCCCAGGAACCCCATTGTCCCAAGGGCCCATTGTGACATCCTGGGGACCCCCCTTTGTCTCCAGGACGCATTGTGACACCGTGGGGACCTCATTAGTCCCCGGGGCCCATTGTGACATCCTAGGGACCTCCCTTTGTCCCCAGGGCTCATTGTGGCACCATGGGGACCCCCTTTGTCACTGTGGCACATTGTGATATCCCAGAACCCCACTTTGTCCCCAGGGCCCATTTTGACATCCTGGGGACTCCCTTTCTCCCCAGGGGCCATTGTGACGTTCAGGGGACCGCCCCTTGTCCCCAGGGCCCATTGTAACGTCCCAGGACCCCTCCTTGTCCCCAGGGCCCATTGTGACATCATGGGGACCCCCATTTGTCACTGGGGCTCATTGAGACATCGTGGGGACCAGTTTTGTCCCCAGGGCCCATTGTGACGTCCCAGGTCCTCCCGTTGTCCACAGGGCCCATTGTGACATTCAGGGGACCCCACTTTGTCACTGGAGCCCATTGTGACATCCCAGGACCCCCCATTGTCCCCAGGGCCCATTGTGACATCCTGGGGACCCCTCTTTGTCCCCAGGACCCATTGTGATGTCCCAGGACCCCCCATTGTCCCCAGAGCCCATTGTGACATCCTGGAGACCCCCTTTGTCCCCAGGGCCCATTGTGATGTCCCAGGACCCCCCATTGTCCCCAGGGCCCATTGTGATGTCCCAGGACCCCCCATTGTCCCCAGGGTCCATTGTTACATCCTGGGGACCCCCTTGTCCCCAGGACCCATCGTGACACCATGGGGAGCCCCCCTTGTCCTCAGGGCCCATTGTGACATCCTGGGCACCCCCCTTTGTCCCCCGAGACCATTGTAACACTGTGGGGACCCCCTTTGTCCCCAGGGCTCATTGAGACACTGTGGGGACCCCCCTTGTCCCCAGGGCCTATTGTTACGTCCCAGGACCCCCATTGTCCCCAGGGCCCATTGTGACACCTTGGGGACCCCCTTGTCACTGGGGAACCATTGTGACACCATGGAGACCACCCCTTGTCCTCAGGGCCTATTGTGAACATCCTGGGGAACCTCCATTGTCTCCAGAGCCCATTGTGAGATCCTGTGGAGCCCCTTATCCCCAGGTCCCATTGTGACGTCCCAGGACCCCCCATTGTCCCCAGGGCCCATTGTGGCATCCTGGGGAACTCCTTGTCCCCAGGACCCATCGTGGCACCGTGGGGACCTCCCTTGTCACTGGGGACCCATTGTGACACCATGGGGACCTCCCATTGTCCTCAGGGCCCATTGAGACATCCTGGGGACCCCCTTTGTCACTGAGGGCCCATTGTGACATCCCAGGAACCCCATTGTGCCAAGGGCCCATTGTGACATCCTGGGGACCCCCCTTTTTCTCCAGGACGCATTGTGACACTGTGGGGACCTCATTAGTCCCCAGGGCCCATTGTGACATCCTAGGGACCTCCCTTTGTCCCCAGGGCTCATTGTGGCACCATGGGGACCCCCCCTTGTCACTGGGGACCCATTGTGACACCATGGAGACCCCCCCTTGTCCTCAGGGTCCATTGTGACATCCTGGGCACCCCCATAGTCCCCAGGGCCCATTGTGACATTCCAGGACCCCCCATTGTCCCCAGGGCCCCTTGTGACATCCTGGGGATCCCTCCTTGTCCCCAGGGCCCATTGTGACGTCCCAGGACCCCCCCATTGTCCCCATGGCCCATTGTGACATTCAGGGGACCCCCTTTGACACTGGGGCCCATTGTGACATCCCAGGACCCCGCTTTGTCCCCAGGGCCCATTTTAGCACCATGGGGACCCCCTTTGACCTCAGGGCCCATTGTGGCACCATGGCAACCCCTTTTGCCCCAGGGCCCATTGTGACATTCTAGGACCCCACTTTGTCCCCAGGGACTATTGTGACACCATGGGGACCCCTCCTTGTCACTGGGGACCCATTATGACACCATGGGGACCCCCCCTTGTCCTCAGGACTCATTCTCACATCCTGGGCACCCCCCATTGTCTCCAGGGCCCATTGTGACATCCTGGGGACCCCCCTTGTCCCCAGGGCCCATTGTGACATTCCAGGACCCCCCATTGTCCCCAGGGCCCATTGTGACATCCACTGCACCCCCTTGTCCCCAGGGCCCATTGTGACATTCAGGGGACCCTCTTTGACCCCAGGGCCCATTGTGACATCCTGGGGACCCCCCCTTGTCACTGGGGCCCATTGTGACGTCCCAGGACCCCCCGTTGTCCCCAGGGTTCATTGTGACGTCTTAGGTTCCCCCATTGTCCCCAGGGCCCATTGTGACATCCTGGGGACCCCTCTTTGTCCCCAGGGCCCATTGTGACATCCTGGGGACCCCCCCTTGTCACTGGGGCCCATTGTGACATCCCAGGATCCCTCCTTGTCCCCAGGGCCCATTGTGACGTCTTAGGACCCCCCATTGTCCCCAGGGCCCATTGTGACATTCAGGGCACCCCCTTGTCCCCAGGGCCCATTGTGACATTCCGGGGACGCCTCTTTGTCCCCAGGGCACATTGTGATATCCTGGGGACCCCCCCTTGTCACTGGGGCCCATTGTGACGTCCCAGGATCCCCCATTGTCCCCAGGGCCCATTGTGACATTCAGGGCACCCCCTTGTCCCCAGGGCCCATTGTGACATTCTGGGGACGCCTCTTTGTCCCCAGGGCCCATTGTGACATCCTGGGGATCCCTCCTTGTCCCCAGGGCCCATTGTGACGTCCCAGGACCCCCCATTGTCCCCAGGACCCATAGTGACATTCAGGGGGCCCCTTTGTCACTGGGGCCCATTGTGACATCCCAGGACCCCACATTGTCCCCAGGACACATTGTGACATCGTGGGGACCCCACTTGTCCCCAGGACCCATTGTGACACTATGGGGTCCCCCCCTTGTTCCCAGGGCCCATTTTGACACCGTGGGTACCACCCTTGTCCGCAGGGCTCATTGAGACATCCCAGGACCCCCCTTTGTCCCCAGGGCCCATTGTGACATCCAGGGGACCCCCTTTGTCCCCAGGGCCCATTGTGACATCGAAGGACCCCCCTGGTCCCCAGGGCCCATTATGACATCCTGGGGATGCCCCCTTATCACTGGGGCCCATTGTAACGTCCCAGGACCCCCCATTGTCCCCAGGGCCCATTGTGACATCCTGGGGATCCCTGTTTGGCCCCAGGGCCCATTGTGACATCCCAGGACCCCCCATTGTCCCCAGGGCCCATTGCGACATTCAGGGGACGCCTCTTTGTCCCCAGGGCACATTGTGACATCCTGGGGACCCCCCCTTGTCCCCAGGGCCCATTGTGACATTCTTGGGATTCCCTCCTTGTCCCCAGGGCCCATTGTGACGTCCCAGGACCCCCCATTGTCTTCAGGACCCACTGTGACATTCAGGGGACCCCCTTTGTCACTGGGGCCCATTGTGACATCCCAGGACCCCACATTGTCCCCAGGGCCCATTGTGACATCCTGGGGACCCCACTTGTCCCCAGGACCCATTGTGACACTATGGGCACCCCGACTTTTTCCCAGGGCCCATTGTGACACCGTGGGTACCACCCTTGTCCCCAGAGCCCATTGTGACATCCAGGGGACCCCCTTTGTCCCCAGAGCCCATTGTGACATCGCAGGACCCCCCCATTGTCCCCAGGGCCCATTGTGACATCCTGCGGACCCCTTTTGTCCCCACGGCCCATTGTGGCACCATGGGGACCCCTTTTGTCACTGGGGCCCATTGTGACATCCCAGGACCCCACTTTGTCCCCAGGGCTTATTGTGACACCATGGGGACCTCCCTTGTCCCCAGGGCCCATTGTGACATCCCGTGACCCCCCTTTGTCCCCAGTGCTATTGTGAAATCCTGGGGACCCCCTTTGTGCCCAGGGCCCATTTTGACATTCAGGGCACCCACCATTGTCCCCAGGGCCCATTGTGACCTTCAAGGGACCCCCATTGTTCCCAGGGCCCATTGTGACGTCCTGGGGACCCCCTCTGTTCTCAGGGCTCATTGTGACTTTCAGGGGACCCCCCCCTTGTCCCCAGGGCTGATTGTGACGTCCTAGGGCCCCTCTGTGTCCCCAGGGCCCATTGTGACACTTTAGAGACCACTCTTTGTCCCCAGGGCCCATTGTGACATCCTGGGGACCCCCCCTTGTCCCCAGGGCCCATTGTGACATCCTCGGCACCCCCTTGTCCCCAGGGCCCATTGTGACATTCAGGGGACCCCTCTTTGTCCCCAGGGCCCATTGTGACATCCTGGGGACCCCCTCTTGTCCCCAGGGCCCATTGTGACGTCCCAGGACCCCCCATTGTCCCCAGGGCCCATTGTGACATCCTGGGGATCCCTCCTTGTCCCCAGGGCCCATTGTGACGTCCCAGGACCCCACATTGTCCCCAGGGCCCATTGTGACATCCTGGGGACCCCCTTTGTCTCCAGGGCCCATTGTGACGTCCCAGGACCCCCCATTGTCCCCAGGGTCCATTGTTACATCCTGGGGACCCCCTTGTCCCCAGGACCCATCGTGACACCATGGGGACCCTCCTTGTCACTGGGGACCCATTCCGACACCCTGGGGAGCCCCCCTTGTCCTCAGGGCCCATTGTGACATCCTGGGCATCCCCCTATGTCCCCCGGGACCATTGTAACACCGTGGGGACCCCCTTTGTCCCCAGGGCCCATTGTGACACTGTGGGGACCCCCCTTGTCCCCAGGGCCTATTATTCTGTCCCGGGACTCCCATTGTCCCCAGGGCCCATTGTGACACCTTGGGGACCCCCCTTGTCACTGGGGACCCATTGTGACACCATGGGGAACACCCCTTGTCCTCAGGGCCTATTGTGAACATCCTGGGGAACCTCCATTGTCCCCAGAGCCCACTGTGAGTCCTGGGGACCCCCTTGTCCCCAGGTCCCATTGTGACATCCTGGGGATCCCTGTTTGGCCCCAGGGCCCATTGTGACATCCCAGTACCCCCCATTGTCCCCAGGGCCCATTGTGATGTCCCAGGACCCCACATTTTCCCCAGGGCCCATTGTGACATCCTGGGGAGCCTCTTTGTCCCCAGGGCCCATTGTGACATTCAGGGGACCCCCTTTGTCCCCAGGGCCCATTGTGACGTCCCAGGACCCCCCATTGTCGCCAGGGCCCATTGTGACATCCTGGGGATCTCCCATTGTCCCCAGTGCCCATTGAGACATCCTGGGGACCCCCTTTGTCACTGGGGACCCATTGCGACATCCCAGGAACCCCATTGTCCCAAGGGCCCATTGTGACATCCAGGGGACCCCCCTTTGTCTCCAGGACGCATTGTGACACCGTGGGGACCTCATTAGTCCCCGGGGACCATTGTGACATCCTAGGGACCTCCCTTTGTCCCCAGGGCTCATTGTGGCACCATGGGGACCCCCTTTGTCACTGTGGCACATTGTGATATCCCAGAACCCCACTTTGTCCCCATGGCCCATTTTGACATCCTGGGGACCCCCTTTCTCCCCAGGGGCCATTGTGACATTCAGGGGACCCCCCCCTTGTCCCCAGGGCCTATTGTTACGTCCCAGGACCCCCATTATCCCCAGGGCCCATTGTGACACTTGGGGACCCCCCTTGTCACTGGGGACCCATTGTGACACCATGGGGACCACCCCTTGTCCTCAGGGCCTATTGTGAACATCCTGGGGAACCTCCATTGTCCCCAGAGCCCATTGTGAGATCCTGTGGAGCCCCTTGTCCCCAGGTCCCATTGTGACATCCTGGGGACCCCCTTTATCCCCAGGGCCCATTGTGACGTCCCAGGACCCCCCATTGTCCCTAGGGCCCATTGTGGCATCCTGAGGACCTCCTTGTCCCCAGGACCCTTCGTGGCACCGTGGGGACCTCCCTTGTCACTGGGGACCCTTTGTGACACCATGGGGACCTCCCATTGTCCTCAGGGCCCATTGAGACATCCTGGGGACCCCCTTTGTCACTGGGGACCCATTGTGACATCCCAGGAACCCCATTGTGCCAAGAGCCCATTGTAACATCCTGGGGACCCCCCTTTTTCTCCAGGACGCATTGTGACACCGTGGGGACCTCATTAGTCCCCAGGGCCCATTGTGACATCGTAGGGACCTCCCTTTGTCCCCAGGGCTCATTGTGGCACCATGGAGACCCCCCCTTGTCACTGGGGACCCATTGTGACACCATGGAGACCCCCCCTTGTCCTCAGGGTCCATTGTGACATCCTGGGCACCCCCCATTGTCCCCAGGACCCATTGTGACATCCTGGCCACCCCCTTGCTCCCAGGGCCCATTTTAGCACCATGGGGACTGCCTTTGACCCCAGGGCCCCTTGTGGCACCATGGCAACCACTTTTGTTCCCAGGGCCCATTGTGACATTCAGGGGACCCCATTGTCCCCAGGGCATATTGTGATACCATGGGGACCCCTCCTTGTCACTGGGGACCCATTGTGACACCATGGGGACCCCCCCATGTCCTCAGGACTCATTTTCACATCCTGGGCACCCCCCATTGTCCCCAGGGCCCATTGTGACATCCCAGAACCTCCTATTGTCCCCAAGGCCCATTGTGACATCCTGGGGACCCCCATAGTCCCCAGTGCCCATTGTGACATTCCAGGACCCCCCATTGTCCCCAGGGCCCATTGTGACATCCTCAGCACGCCCTTGTCCCCAGGGCCCATTGTGACATTCAGGGGACCCCTCTTTGTCCTCAGGGCCCATTGTGACATCCTGGGGACCCCCCCTTGTCACTGGGGCCCATTGTGACATCCCAGGACCCCCCATTGTCCCCAGGGCTCATTGTGACATCCTGGGGATCCCTCCTTGTCCCCAGGGCCCATTGTGACGTCCCAGGACCCCACATTGTACCCAGGACCCATTGTGACATTCAGGGGACCGCCTTTGTCACTGGGGCCCATTGTGACCTCCCAGGACCCCACATTTTCCCCAGGACCTATTGTGACATCCTGGGGACCCCACTTGTCCCCAGGACCCATTGTGACACTATGGGGACCACCCCTTGTGCCCAGGGCCCATTGTGACACTGTGGGTACCACCCTTGTCCGCAGGGCTCATTGTGACATCCCAGGATCCCCATTGTCCCCAGGGACCATTGTGACATTCAGGGGACCCCCCTTTGTCCCCAGGGCCCATTCTGATACCGTGGGGACCCCCTTTGTCCCCAGGGCATATTGTGACATCCTGGGGACGCCCTTTGTCCCCAGGACCCATTTTGACACCGTCGACACCCCCGTTTGTCCCCAGGGCCCATTGTGACATCCTGGGGACACTCCTTGTCCCCAGAGCCCATTGTGACATCCAGGGGACCCCCTTTCTCCCCAGGGCCCATTGTGACATCGCAGTACCCCCCCTGGTCCCCACGGCCCATTGTGGCACCATGGGGACCCCCTTTTGTCACTGGGGCCCATTGTGACATCCCAGCACCCCACTTTGTCCCCAGGGCTTATTGTGACACCATGGGGACCTCCCTTGTCCCCAGGGCCCACTGTGACATCCCATGACCCCCATTTGTCCCCAGTGCTATTGTCAAAACCTGGGGACCCCCTTTGTCCCCAGGGGCCATTGTGGCACCATGGGGAACCCCTTTGTCACTGGGGCCCATTGTGACATCCCAGGACCCCACATTGTCCCCAGGACCCATTGTGACATCCTGGGGACCCCACTTGTCCCCAGGACCCATTGTGACACTATGGGGACCCCCCCTTGTTCCCAGGGCCCATTGTGACACCATCGACACCCCCCTTGTCCGCAGGGGTCATTGTGACATCCTGGGGACCCTCCTTGTCCCCAGAGCCCATTGTGACATCCAGGGGACCCCCTTTCTCCCCAGGGCCCATTGTGACATCGCAGGACCCCCCTGGTCCCCAGGGCCCATTGTGACATCCTGGGGATCCCCCTTTGTCCCCAGGGTCCATTGTGACATCCTGCGCAACCCCATTGTCCCCAGGGCCCATTATGACATCTGGGGGACCCCCTTGTCCCCAGGACCCATCGTGGCACCGTGGGGACCCTCCTTGTCACTTGGGCCCATTGTGACACCATGGGGCCCTCCCCTTTGTCCCCAGTGCCCATTGTGCCATCCTGCGGACCCCCCTTTGTCCCCAGGGCCCATTTTGACATTCAGGGTACCCACCATTGTCCCCAGGGGCCATTGTGACCTTCAAGGGACCCCCATTGTTCCCAGGGCCCATTGTGACGTCCTGGGGAGCCCCCTCTGCTCCCAAGGCTCATTGTGACTTTCAGGGGATCCCCCCTTGTACCCAGGGCTGATTGTGACATCCTGGGGAACCCCCTTGTTCCCCGGGCCCATTGTGATGTCCCGGGACCCCCCCTTGTCCCCATGGCCCATTGTGACATCCTGGGGATCCCTCCTTGTCCCCAGGGCCCATTGTGACGTCCCAGGACCCCCCATTGTCCCCAGGGCCTATTGTGACATCCTCTGCACCCCCTTGTCCCCAGGGCCCATTGTGACATCCTGGGGACCCCCTCTTGTCCCCAGGGCCCATTGTGACGTCCCAGGACCCCCCATTGTCCCCAGGGCCCATTGTGACATCCTGGGGATCCCTCCTTGTCCCCAGGGTCCATTGTGACGTCCCAGGACCCCCCCATTGTCCCCAGGGCCCATTGTGACATTCAGGGGACCCCCTTTGTCACTGGGGCCCATTGTGACATCCCAGGACCCCACATTGTTCCCAGGTCCCATTGTGACATCCTGGCGACCCCTCTTTGTCCTAAGGACCCATTGTGACGTCCCAGGACCCTGCATTGTCCTCAGAGCCCATTGTGACATCCTGGAGACACCCTTTGTCCCCAGGACCCATTGTGACGTCCCAGGACCCCCCATTGTCCCCAGGGTTCATTCTTACATCCTGGGGACTCCCTTGTCCCCAGGACCCATCGTGACACCATGGGGACCCTCCTTGTCACTGGGGACCCATTGTGACACCATGGAGACCCCTCCTTGTCCTCAGGGCCCATTGTGACATTCTGGGCATCCCCCTTTGTCACCCGGGACCATTGTAACACCGTGGGGACCCCCTTTGTCCCTAGGGCCTATTGTTACGTCCCAGGACCCCCCATTGTTCCCAGGGCCCATTGTGACACCTTGGGGACCCCCTTGTCACTGGGGACCCATTGTGACACCATGGGGACCACCCCTTGTCCTCAGGGCCTATTGTGAACATCCTGGGGAACCTCCATTGTCCCCAGAGCCCATTGTGAGTTCCTGGGGACCCCCTTGTCCCCAGGTCCCATTGTGACATCCTGGGGAATCTCTTTGTCCCCAGGGCCCATTGTGACATCCTGGGGACCCCCTTTGTCCCCAGGGCCCATGGTGACATCCTGGGGACCTCCTTGTCCGCAGGACCCATCCTGGCACCGTGGGGACCTCCCTTGTCACTGGGGACCCTTTGTGACACCATGGGGACCTCCCATTGTCCTCAGGGCCCATTGAGACATCCTGGGGACCCCCTTTGTCACTGGGGACCCGTTGTGACATCCCAGGAACCCCATTGTCCCAAGGGCCCATTGTGACATCCTAGGGACCTCCCTTTGTCCCCAGGGCCCATTGTGGCATCCTGAGGACCTCCTTGTCCCCAGGACCCTTCGTGGCACCGTGGGGACCTCCCTTGTCACTGGGGACCCTTTGTGACACCATGGGGACCTCCCATTGTCCTCAGGGCCCATTGAGACATCCTGGGGACCCCCTTTGTCACTGGGGACCCATTGTGACATCCCAGGAACCCCATTGTGCCAAGAGCCCATTGTAACATCCTGGGGACCCCCCTTTTTCTCCAGGACGCATTGTGACACCGTGGGGACCTCATTAGTCCCCAGGGCCCATTGTGACATCGTAGGGACCTCCCTTTGTCCCCAGGGCTCATTGTGGCACCATGGAGACCCCCCCTTGTCACTGGGGACCAATTGTGACACCATGGAGACCCCCCCTTGTCCTCAAGGTCCATTGTGACATCCTGGGCACCCCCCATTGTCCCCAGGACCCATTGTGACATCCTGGCCACCCCCTTGCTCCCAGGGCCCATTTTAGCACCATGGGGACCGCCTTTGACCCCAGGGCCCCTTGTGGCACCATGGCAACCACTTTTGTTCCCAGGGCCCATTGTGACATTCAGGGGAGCCCATTGTCCCCAGGGCATATTGTGATACCATGGGGACCCCTCCTTGTCACTGGGGACCCATTGTGACACCATGGGGACCCCCCCATGTCCTCAGGACTCATTTTCACATCCTGGGCACCCCCCATTGTCCCCAGGGCCCATTGTGACATCCCAGAACCTCCTATTGTCCCCAAGGCCCATTGTGACATCCTGGGGACCCCCATAGTCCCCAGTGCCCATTGTGACATTCCAGGACCCCCCATTGTCCCCAGGGCCCATTGTGACATCCTCGGCACGCCCTTGTCCCCAGGGCCCATTGTGACATTCAGGGGACCCCTCTTTGTCCTCAGGACCCATTGTGACATCCTGGGGACCCCCCCTTGTCACTGGGGCCCATTGTGACATCCCAGGACCCCCCATTGTCCCCAGGGCTCATTGTGACATCCTGGGGATCCCTCCTTGTCTCCAGGGCCCATTGTGACGTCCCAGGACCCCACATTGTACCCAGGACCCATTGTGACATTCAGGGGACCGCCTTTGTCACTGGGGCCCATTGTGACCTCCCAGGACCCCACATTTTCCCCAGGACCTATTGTGACATCCTGGGGACCCCACTTGTCCCCAGGACCCATTGTGACACTATGGGGACCACCCCTTGTGCCCAGGGCCCATTGTGACACTGTGGGTACCACCCTTGTCCGCAGGGCTCATTGTGACATCCCAGGATCCCCATTGTCCCCAGGGACCATTGTGACATTCAGGGGACCCCCCTTTGTCCCCAGGGCCCATTCTGATACCGTGGGGACCCCCTTTGTCCCCAGGGCATATTGTGACATCCTGGGGACGCCCTTTGTCCCCAGGACCCATTTTGACACCGTCGACACCCCCGTTTGTCCCCAGGGCCCATTGTGACATCCTGGGGACACTCCTTGTCCCCAGAGCCCATTGTGACATCCTGGGGACCCCCTTTCTCCCCAGGGCCCATTGTGACATCGCAGTACCCCCCCTGGTCCCCACGGCCCATTGTGGCACCATGGGGACCCCCTTTTGTCACTGGGGCCCATTGTGACATCCCAGCACCCCACTTTGTCCCCAGGGCTTATTGTGACACCATGGGGACCTCCCTTGTCCCCAGGGCCCACTGTGACATCCCATGACCCCCATTTGTCCCCAGTGCTATTGTCAAAACCTGGGGACCCCCTTTGTCCCCAGGGGCCATTGTGGCACCATGGGGAACCCCTTTGTCACTGGGGCCCATTGTGACATCCCAGGACCCCACATTGTCCCCAGGACCCATTGTGACATCCTGGGGACCCCACTTGTCCCCAGGACCCATTGTGACACTATGGGGACCCCCCCTTGTTCCCAGGGCCCATTGTGACACCATCGACACCCCCCTTGTCCGCAGGGGTCATTGTGACATCCTGGGGACCCTCCTTGTCCCCAGAGCCCATTGTGACATCCAGGGGACCCCCTTTCTCCCCAGGGCCAATTGTGACATCGCAGGACCCCCCTGGTCCCCAGGGCCCATTGTGACATCCTGGGGATCCCCCTTTGTCCCCAGGGTCCATTGTGACATCCTGCGCAACCCCATTGTCCCCAGGGCCCATTGTGACATCTGGGGGACCCCCTTGTCCCCAGGACCCATCGTGGCACCGTGGGGACCCTCCTTGTCACTTGGGCCCATTGTGACACCATGGGGCCCTCCCCTTTGTCCCCAGTGCCCATTGTGCCATCCTGCGGACCCCCCTTTGTCCCCAGGGCCCATTTTGACATTCAGGGTACCCACCATTGTCCCCAGGGGCCATTGTGACCTTCAAGGGACCCCCATTGTTCCCAGGGCCCATTGTGACGTCCTGGGGAGCCCCCTCTGCTCCCAAGGCTCATTGTGACTTTCAGGGGATCCCCCCTTGTACCCAGGGCTGATTGTGACATCCTGGGGAACCCCCTTGTTCCCCGGGCCCATTGTGATGTCCCGGGACCCCCCCTTGTCCCCATGGCCCATTGTGACATCCTGGGGATCCCTCCTTGTCCCCAGGGCCCATTGTGACGTCCCAGGACCCCCCATTGTCCCCAGGGCCTATTGTGACATCCTCTGCACCCCCTTGTCCCCAGGGCCCATTGTGACATTCAGGGGACACCTCTTTGTCCCCAGGGCCCATTGTGACATCCTGGGGACCCCCTCTTGTCCCCAGGGCCCATTGTGACGTCCCAGGACCCCCCATTGTCCCCAGGGCCCATTGTGACATCCTGGGGATCCCTCCTTGTCCCCAGGGCCCATTGTGACGTCCCAGGACCCCCCCATTGTCCCCAGGGCCCATTGTGACATTCAGGGGACCCCCTTTGTCACTGGGGCCCATTGTGACATCCCAGGACCCCACATTGTTCCCAGGTCCCATTGTGACATCCTGGCGACCCCTCTTTGTCCTAAGGACCCATTGTGACGTCCCAGGACCCTGCATTGTCCTCAGAGCCCATTGTGACATCCTGGAGACACCCTTTGTCCCCAGGACCCATTGTGACGTCCCAGGACCCCCCATTGTCCCCAGGGTTCATTCTTACATCCTGGGGACTCCCTTGTCCCCAGGACCCATCGTGACACCATGGGGACCCTCCTTGTCACTGGGGACCCATTGTGACACCATGGAGACCCCTCCTTGTCCTCAGGGCCCATTGTGACATTCTGGGCATCCCCCTTTGTCACCCGGGACCATTGTAACACCGTGGGGACCCCCTTTGTCCCTAGGGCCTATTGTTACGTCCCAGGACCCCCCATTGTTCCCAGGGCCCATTGTGACACCTTGGGGACCCCCTTGTCACTGGGGACCCATTGTGACACCATGGGGACCACCCCTTGTCCTCAGGGCCTATTGTGAACATCCTGGGGAACCTCCATTGTCCCCAGAGCCCATTGTGAGTTCCTGGGGACCCCCTTGTCCCCAGGTCCCATTGTGACATCCTGGGGAATCTCTTTGTCCCCAGGGCCCATTGTGACATCCTGGGGACCCCCTTTGTCCCCAGGGCCCATGGTGACATCCTGGGGACCTCCTTGTCCGCAGGACCCATCCTGGCACCGTGGGGACCTCCCTTGTCACTGGGGACCCTTTGTGACACCATGGGGACCTCCCATTGTCCTCAGGGCCCATTGAGACATCCTGGGGACCCCCTTTGTCACTGGGGACCCGTTGTGACATCCCAGGAACCCCATTGTCCCAAGGGCCCATTGTGACATCCTAGGGACCTCCCTTTGTCCCCAGGGCCCATTGTGGCATCCTGAGGACCTCCTTGTCCCCAGGACCCTTCGTGGCACCGTGGGGACCTCCCTTGTCACTGGGGACCCTTTGTGACACCATGGGGACCTCCCATTGTCCTCAGGGCCCATTGAGACATCCTGGGGACCCCCTTTGTCACTGGGGACCCATTGTGACATCCCAGGAACCCCATTGTGCCAAGAGCCCATTGTAACATCCTGGGGACCCCCCTTTTTCTCCAGGACGCATTGTGACACCGTGGGGACCTCATTAGTCCCCAGGGCCCATTGTGACATCGTAGGGACCTCCCTTTGTCCCCAGGGCTCATTGTGGCACCATGGAGACCCCCCCTTGTCACTGGGGACCAATTGTGACACCATGGAGACCCCCCCTTGTCCTCAGGGTCCATTGTGACATCCTGGGCACCCCCCATTGTCCCCAGGACCCATTGTGACATCCTGGCCACCCCCTTGCTCCCAGGGCCCATTTTAGCACCATGGGGACCGCCTTTGACCCCAGGGCCCCTTGTGGCACCATGGCAACCACTTTTGTTCCCAGGGCCCATTGTGACATTCAGGGGACCCCATTGTCCCCAGGGCATATTGTGATACCATGGGGACCCCTCCTTGTCACTGGGGACCCATTGTGACACCATGGGGACCCCCCCATGTCCTCAGGACTCATTTTCACATCCTGGGCACCCCCCATTGTCCCCAGGGCCCATTGTGACATCCCAGAACCTCCTATTTTCCCCAAGGCCCATTGTGACATCCTGGGGACCCCCATAGTCCCCAGTGCCCATTGTGACATTCCAGGACCCCCCATTGTCCCCAGGGCCCATTGTGACATCCTCGGCACGCCCTTGTCCCCAGGGCCCATTGTGACATTCAGGGGACCCCTCTTTGTCCTCAGGGCCCATTGTGACATCCTGGGGACCCCCCCTTGTCACTGGGGCCCATTGTGACATCCCAGGACCCCCCATTGTCCCCAGGGCTCATTGTGACATCCTGGGGATCCCTCCTTGTCCCCAGGGCCCATTGTGACGTCCCAGGACCCCACATTGTACCCAGGACCCATTGTGACATTCAGGGGACCGCCTTTGTCACTGGGGCCCATTGTGACCTCCCAGGACCCCACATTTTCCCCAGGACCTATTGTGACATCCTGGGGACCCCACTTGTCCCCAGGACCCAATGTGACACTATGGGGACCACCCCTTGTGCCCAGGGCCCATTGTGACACTGTGGGTACCACCCTTGTCCGCAGGGCTCATTGTGACATCCCAGGATCCCCATTGTCCCCAGGGACCATTGTGACATTCAGGGGACCCCCCTTTGTCCCCAGGGCCCATTCTGATACCGTGGGGACCCCCTTTGTCCCCAGGGCATATTGTGACATCCTGGGGACGCCCTTTGTCCCCAGGACCCATTTTGACACCGTCGACACCCCCGTTTGTCCCCAGGGCCCATTGTGACATCCTGGGGACACTCCTTGTCCCCAGAGCCCATTGTGACATCCTGGGGACCCCCTTTCTCCCCAGGGCCCATTGTGACATCGCAGTACCCCCCCTGGTCCCCACGGCCCATTGTGGCACCATGGGGACCCCCTTTTGTCACTGGGGCCCATTGTGACATCCCAGCACCCCACTTTGTCCCCAGGGCTTATTGTGACACCATGGGGACCTCCCTTGTCCCCAGGGCCCACTGTGACATCCCATGACCCCCATTTGTCCCCAGTGCTATTGTCAAAACCTGGGGACCCCCTTTGTCCCCAGGGGCCATTGTGGCACCATGGGGAACCCCTTTGTCACTGGGGCCCATTGTGACATCCCAGGACCCCACATTGTCCCCAGGACCCATTGTGACATCCTGGGGACCCCACTTGTCCCCAGGAACCATTGTGACACTATGGGGACCCCCCCTTGTTCCCAGGGCCCATTGTGACACCATCGACACCCCCCTTGTCCGCAGGGGTCATTGTGACATCCTGGGGACCCTCCTTGTCCCCAGAGCCCATTGTGACATCCAGGGGACCCCCTTTCTCCCCAGGGCCCATTGTGACATCGCAGGACCCCCCTGGTCCCCAGGGCCCATTGTGACATCCTGGGGATCCCCCTTTGTCCCCAGGGTCCATTGTGACATCCTGCGCAACCCCATTGTCCCCAGGGCCCATTGTGACATCTGGGGGACCCCCTTGTCCCCAGGACCCATCGTGGCACCGTGGAGACCCTCCTTGTCACTTGGGCCCATTGTGACACCATGGGGCCCTCCCCTTTGTCCCCAGTGCCCATTGTGCCATCCTGCGGACCCCCCTTTGTCCCCAGGGCCCATTTTGACATTCAGGGTACCCACCATTGTCCCCAGGGGCCATTGTGACCTTCAAGGGACCCCCATTGTTCCCAGGGCCCATTGTGACGTCCTGGGGAGCCCCCTCTGCTCCCAAGGCTCATTGTGACTTTCAGGGGATCCCCCCTTGTACCCAGGGCTGATTGTGACATCCTGGGGAACCCCCTTGTTCCCCGGGCCCATTGTGATGTCCCGGGACCCCCCCTTGTCCCCATGGCCCATTGTGACATCCTGGGGATCCCTCCTTGTCCCCAGGGCCCATTGTGACGTCCCAGGACCCCCCATTGTCCCCAGGGCCTATTGTGACATCCTCTGCACCCCCTTGTCCCCAGGGCCCATTGTGACATTCAGGGGACACCTCTTTGTCCCCAGGGCCCATTGTGACATCCTGGGGACCCCCTCTTGTCCCCAGGGCCCATTGTGACGTCCCAGGACCCCCCATTGTCCCCAGGGCCCATTGTGACATCCTGGGGATCCCTCCTTGTCCCCAGGGCCCATTGTGAGGTCCCAGGACCCCCCCATTGTCCCCAGGGCCCATTGTGACATTCAGGGGACCCCCTTTGTCACTGGGGCCCATTGTGACATCCCAGGACCCCACATTGTTCCCAGGTCCCATTGTGACATCCTGGCGACCCCTCTTTGTCCTAAGGACCCATTGTGACGTCCCAGGACCCTGCATTGTCCTCAGAGCCCATTGTGACATCCTGGAGACACCCTTTGTCCCCAGGACCCATTGTGACGTCCCAGGACCCCCCATTGTCCCCAGGGTTCATTCTTACATCCTGGGGACTCCCTTGTCCCCAGGACCCATCGTGACACCATGGGGACCCTCCTTGTCACTGGGGACCCATTGTGACACCATGGAGACCCCTCCTTGTCCTCAGGGCCCATTGTGACATTCTGGGCATCCCCCTTTGTCACCCGGGACCATTGTAACACCGTGGGGACCCCCTTTGTCCCTAGGGCCTATTGTTACGTCCCAGGACCCCCCATTGTTCCCAGGGCCCATTGTGACACCTTGGGGACCCCCTTGTCACTGGGGACCCATTGTGACACCATGGGGACCACCCCTTGTCCTCAGGGCCTATTGTGAACATCCTGGGGAACCTCCATTGTCCCCAGAGCCCATTGTGAGTTCCTGGGGACCCCCTTGTCCCCAGGTCCCATTGTGACATCCTGGGGAATCTCTTTGTCCCCAGGGCCCATTGTGACATCCTGGGGACCCCCTTTGTCCCCAGGGCCCATGGTGACATCCTGGGGACCTCCTTGTCCGCAGGACCCATCCTGGCACCGTGGGGACCTCCCTTGTCACTGGGGACCCTTTGTGACACCATGGGGACCTCCCATTGTCCTCAGGGCCCATTGAGACATCCTGGGGACCCCCTTTGTCACTGGGGACCCGTTGTGACATCCCAGGAACCCCATTGTCCCAAGGGCCCATTGTGACATCCTAGGGACCTCCCTTTGTCCCCAGGGCCCATTGTGGCATCCTGAGGACCTCCTTGTCCCCAGGACCCTTCGTGGCACCGTGGGGACCTCCCTTGTCACTGGGGACCCTTTGTGACACCATGGGGACCTCCCATTGTCCTCAGGGCCCATTGAGACATCCTGGGGACCCCCTTTGTCACTGGGGACCCATTGTGACATCCCAGGAACCCCATTGTGCCAAGAGCCCATTGTAACATCCTGGGGACCCCCCTTTTTCTCCAGGACGCATTGTGACACCGTGGGGACCTCATTAGTCCCCAGGGCCCATTGTGACATCGTAGGGACCTCCCTTTGTCCCCAGGGCTCATTGTGGCACCATGGAGACCCCCCCTTGTCACTGGGGACCAATTGTGACACCATGGAGACCCCCCCTTGTCCTCAGGGTCCATTGTGACATCCTGGGCACCCCCCATTGTCCCCAGGACCCATTGTGACATCCTGGCCACCCCCTTGCTCCCAGGGCCCATTTTAGCACCATGGGGACCGCCTTTGACCCCAGGGCCCCTTGTGGCACCATGGCAACCACTTTTGTTCCCAGGGCCCATTGTGACATTCAGGGGACCCCATTGTCCCCAGGGCATATTGTGATACCATGGGGACCCCTCCTTGTCACTGGGGACCCATTGTGACACCATGGGGACCCCCCCATGTCCTCAGGACTCATTTTCACATCCTGGGCACCCCCCATTGTCCCCAGGGCCCATTGTGACATCCCAGAACCTCCTATTTTCCCCAAGGCCCATTGTGACATCCTGGGGACCCCCATAGTCCCCAGTGCCCATTGTGACATTCCAGGACCCCCCATTGTCCCCAGGGCCCATTGTGACATCCTCGGCACGCCCTTGTCCCCAGGGCCCATTGTGACATTCAGGGGACCCCTCTTTGTCCTCAGGGCCCATTGTGACATCCTGGGGACCCCCCCTTGTCACTGGGGCCCATTGTGACATCCCAGGACCCCCCATTGTCCCCAGGGCTCATTGTGACATCCTGGGGATCCCTCCTTGTCCCCAGGGCCCATTGTGACGTCCCAGGACCCCACATTGTACCCAGGACCCATTGTGACATTCAGGGGACCGCCTTTGTCACTGGGGCCCATTGTGACCTCCCAGGACCCCACATTTTCCCCAGGACCTATTGTGACATCCTGGGGACCCCACTTGTCCCCAGGACCCAATGTGACACTATGGGGACCACCCCTTGTGCCCAGGGCCCATTGTGACACTGTGGGTACCACCCTTGTCCGCAGGGCTCATTGTGACATCCCAGGATCCCCATTGTCCCCAGGGACCATTGTGACATTCAGGGGACCCCCCTTTGTCCCCAGGGCCCATTCTGATACCGTGGGGACCCCCTTTGTCCCCAGGGCATATTGTGACATCCTGGGGACGCCCTTTGTCCCCAGGACCCATTTTGACACCGTCGACACCCCCGTTTGTCCCCAGGGCCCATTGTGACATCCTGGGGACACTCCTTGTCCCCAGAGCCCATTGTGACATCCTGGGGACCCCCTTTCTCCCCAGGGCCCATTGTGACATCGCAGTACCCCCCCTGGTCCCCACGGCCCATTGTGGCACCATGGGGACCCCCTTTTGTCACTGGGGCCCATTGTGACATCCCAGCACCCCACTTTGTCCCCAGGGCTTATTGTGACACCATGGGGACCTCCCTTGTCCCCAGGGCCCACTGTGACATCCCATGACCCCCATTTGTCCCCAGTGCTATTGTCAAAACCTGGGGACCCCCTTTGTCCCCAGGGGCCATTGTGGCACCATGGGGAACCCCTTTGTCACTGGGGCCCATT
Source organism: Patagioenas fasciata (assembly GCF_037038585.1). Taxonomy (NCBI): domain Eukaryota; kingdom Metazoa; phylum Chordata; class Aves; order Columbiformes; family Columbidae; genus Patagioenas; species Patagioenas fasciata. Next base: position 721,954 of record NW_027288811.1, read on the forward strand.
GTGACATCCCAGGACCCCACATTGTCCCCAGGACCCATTGTGACATCCTGGGGACCCCACTTGTCCCCAGGAACCATTGTGACACTATGGGGACCCCCCCTTGTTCCCAGGGCCCATTGTGACACCATCGACACCCCCCTTGTCCGCAGGGGTCATTGTGACATCCTGGGGACCCTCCTTGTCCCCAGAGCCCATTGTGACATCCAGGGGACCCCCTTTCTCCCCAGGGCCCATTGTGACATCGCAGGACCCCCCTGGTCCCCAGGGCCCATTGTGACATCCTGGGGATCCCCCTTTGTCCCCAGGGTCCATTGTGACATCCTGCGCAACCCCATTGTCCCCAGGGCCCATTGTGACATCTGGGGGACCCCCTTGTCCCCAGGACCCATCGTGGCACCGTGGAGACCCTCCTTGTCACTTGGGCCCATTGTGACACCATGGGGCCCTCCCCTTTGTCCCCAGTGCCCATTGTGCCATCCTGCGGACCCCCCTTTGTCCCCAGGGCCCATTTTGACATTCAGGGTACCCACCATTGTCCCCAGGGGCCATTGTGACCTTCAAGGGACCCCCATTGTTCCCAGGGCCCATTGTGACGTCCTGGGGAGCCCCCTCTGCTCCCAAGGCTCATTGTGACTTTCAGGGGATCCCCCCTTGTACCCAGGGCTGACTGTGACATCCTGGGGAACCCCCTTGTTCCCCGGGCCCATTGTGATGTCCCGGGACCCCCCCTTGTCCCCATGGCCCATTGTGACATCCTGGGGATCCCTCCTTGTCCCCAGGGCCCATTGTGACGTCCCAGGACCCCCCATTGTCCCCAGGGCCTATTGTGACATCCTCTGCACCCCCTTGTCCCCAGGGCCCATTGTGACATTCAGGGGACACCTCTTTGTCCCCAGGGCCCATTGTGACATCCTGGGGACCCCCTCTTGTCCCCAGGGCCCATTGTGACGTCCCAGGACCCCCCATTGTCCCCAGGGCCCATTGTGACATCCTGGGGATCCCTCCTTGTCCCCAGGGCCCATTGTGAGGTCCCAGGACCCCCCCATTGTCCCCAGGGCCCATTGTGACATTCAGGGGACCCCCTTTGTCACTGGGGCCCATTGTGACATCCCAGGACCCCACATTGTTCCCAGGTCCCATTGTGACATCCTGGCGACCCCTCTTTGTCCTAAGGACCCATTGTGACGTCCCAGGACCCTGCATTGTCCTCAGAGCCCATTGTGACATCCTGGAGACACCCTTTGTCCCCAGGACCCATTGTGACGTCCCAGGACCCCCCCATTGTCCCCAGGGCCCATTGTGACATTCAGGGGACCCCCTTTGTCACTGGGGCCCATTGTGACATCCCAGGACCCCACATTGTTCCCAGGTCCCATTGTGACATCCTGGCGACCCCTCTTTGTCCTAAGGACCCATTGTGACGTCCCAGGACCCTGCATTGTCCTCAGAGCCCATTGTGACATCCTGGAGACACCCTTTGTCCCCAGGACCCATTGTGACGTCCCAGGACCCCCCATTGTCCCCAGGGTTCATTCTTACATCCTGGGGACTCCCTTGTCCCCAGGACCCATCGTGACACCATGGGGACCCTCCTTGTCACTGGGGACCCATTGTGACACCATGGAGACCCCTCCTTGTCCTCAGGGCCCATTGTGACATTCTGGGCATCCCCCTTTGTCACCCGGGACCATTGTAACACCGTGGGGACCCCCTTTGTCCCTAGGGCCTATTGTTACGTCCCAGGACCCCCCATTGTTCCCAGGGCCCATTGTGACACCTTGGGGACCCCCTTGTCACTGGGGACCCATTGTGACACCATGGGGACCACCCCTTGTCCTCAGGGCCTATTGTGAACATCCTGGGGAACCTCCATTGTCCCCAGAGCCCATTGTGAGTTCCTGGGGACCCCCTTGTCCCCAGGTCCCATTGTGACATCCTGGGGAGCCTCTTTGTCCCCAGGGCCCATTGTGACATCCTGGGGACCCCCTTTGTCCCCAGGGCCCATGGTGACATCCTGGGGACCTCCTTGTCCGCAGGACCCATCCTGGCACCGTGGGGACCTCCCTTGTCACTGGGGACCCTTTGTGACACCATGGGGACCTCCCATTGTCCTCAGGGCCCATTGAGACATCCTGGGGACCCCCTTTGTCACTGGGGACCCGTTGTGACATCCCAGGAACCCCATTGTCCCAAGGGCCCATTGTGACATCCTAGGGACCTCCCTTTGTCCCCAGGGCTCATTGTGGCACCATGGGGACCCCCTTTGTCACTGTGTCACATTGTGATATCCAAGAACCCCACTTTGTCCCCAAGGCCCATTTTGACATCCTGGGGACCCCCTTTCTCTCCAGGGCCCATTGTGACATTCAGGGGACCCCCCCCTTGTCCCCAGGGCCCATTGTGACTTCCCAGGACCCCCCATTGTCCCTAGAGCCCATTGTGACATCCTGGGGATCCCCCCTTGTCCCCAGGGCCCATTGTGACATCCTGGGGATCCCTCCGTGTCCCCCGGGCCCATTCTGACGTCCCAGGATCCCCCATTGTCCCCAGGGCCCATTGTGACATTCAGGGGACCCCCTTTGTCACTGGGGCCCATTGTGACGTCCCAGGACCTCCCGTTGTCCCCAGTGTCCATTGTGACATCCGAGGAGCCCACTTTGTCCCCAGGACCCATTTTGATACTGAGGGGAACCACGTTTGTCCCCAGGGCCCATTGTGACACCATGGGGACCCCCCCTTGTCACTGGGGAGAAATTGTGACACCATGGAGACCCCTGCTTGTCCTCAGGGTCCATTGTGACATCTTGGGCACCTCCCATTGTCCCCAGGACCCATTGTGACATCCTGGGGACCCCCTTGCTCCCAAGGCCCATTGTGGCACCATGGGGACATCCCCTTTGTCCCCAGGGCCCATTGTGACATTCCAGGACCCCCCATTGTCCCCACGGCCCATTGTGACATCCACTGCACCCCCTTGTCCCCAGGGCCCATTGTGACATTCAGGGGACCCCTCTTTGTCCCCAGGGCCCATTCTGACATCCTGGGGACCCCCCCTTGTCACTGGGGCCCATTGTGACGTCCCAGGACCCCCCATTGTCCCCAGGGCCCATTGTGACATCCTGGAGATCCGTCCTTGTCCTCAGAGCCCATTGTGACGTCCCAGGACCCCCCATTGTCCCCACGGCCCATTGTGACATCCTGGGGATCCCTCTTGTCCCCAGGAACCATTGTGACACTATGGGGACCCCCCCTTGTTCCCAGGGCCCATTGTGACATCCTGGGGACCCCCCCTTGTCCCCAGAGCCCATTGTGACGTCCCAGGACCCCCCATTGTCCCCAGGGCCCATTGTGACATCCTGGGGACCCCCCTTGTCCCCAGAGCCCATTGTGACATCCAGGGGACCCCCTCTTGTCCCCAGGGCCCATTGTGACGTCCCAGGACCCTCCATTGTCCCCAGGGCCCATTGTGACATCCTGGGGATCCCTCCTTGTCCTCAGGGCCCATTGTGACGTCCCAGGACCGCCCGTTGTCCCCAGGGCCCATTGTGACATCCTGGGGATCCCTCCTTGTCCCCAGGGCCCATTGTGACGTCCCAGGACCCCCCATTGTCCCCAGGACCCATTGTGACATTCAGGGGACCCCCTTTGTCACTGGGGCCCATTGTGACATCCCAGGACCCCACATTGTCCCCAGGGCCCATTGTGACATCCTGGGGACCCCACTTGTCCCCAGGACCCATTGTGACACTATGGCGACCCCCCCTTGTCCCCAGGGCCCATTGTGACGTCCTGGGTACCACCCTTGTCCGCAGGGCTCATTGTGACGTCCCAGGACCCCCCATTGTCCCCAGGGCCCATTGTGACATCCTGGGGATCCCTCCTTGTCCGCAGGGCCCATTGTGACGTCCCAGGACCCCCCATTGTCCCCAGGGCTCATTATGACATCCTCGGCACCCCCTTGTCCCCAGGGCCCATTGTGACATTCAGGGGACCCCTGTTTGTCCCCAGGGCCCATTGTGACATCCTGGGGACCCCCTGTTGTCACTGGGGCCCATTGTGACGTCCCAGAACACCCCATTGTCCCCAGGGCCCATTGTGACAGTCAGGGGGCCCCTTTGTCACTGGGGCCCATTGTGACATCCCAGGACCCCACATTGTCCCCAGGACCTATTGTGACATCCTGGGGACCCCACTTGTCCCCAGGACCCATTGTGACACTATGGGGACCCCCCCTTGTTCCCAGGGCCCATTGTGACATCCTGGGTACCACCCTTGTCCGCAGGGCTCATTGTGACGTCCAGGACCCCCCATTGTCCCCAGGGCCCATTGTGACATCCTGGGGATCCCTCCTTGTCCGCAGGGCCCATTGTGACTTCCCAGGACCCCCCGTTGTCCCCAGGGCCCATTGTGACATCCTCGGCACCCCCTTGTCCCCAGGGCCCATTGTGACATTCAGGGGACCCCTGTTTGTTCCCAGGGCCCATTGTGACATCCTGGGGACCCCCTCTTGTCACTGGGGCCCATTGTGACGTCCCAGGACCCCCCATTGTCCGCAGGGCCCATTGTGACATCCTGGGGACCCCACTTGTCCCCAGGACCCATTGTGACACTATGGGGACCCCCCCTTGTCCCCAGGGCCCATTGTGACATCCTCGGCACCCCCTTGTCCCCAGGGCCCATTGTGACATCCTGGGGACCCCCCCTTGTCCCCAGCCCCCATTGAGACGTCCCAGGACCCCCCACTGTCCCCAGGGCCCATTGTGACATTCAGGGGACCCCCTTTGTCCCCAGGGCCCATTCTGATACCGTGGGGACCCCCTTTGTCCCCAGGGCCCATTGTGACATTCAGGGGATGCTCTTTGTCCACAGGGCCCATTGTGACATCCTGGGGACCCTCCTTTTCCCAGAGCCCATTGTGACATCCAGGGGACCCCCTTTGTCCCCAGGGCCCATTGTGGCACCATGAGGACCCTCTTTGTCACTGGGGCCCATTGTGACATCCCAGGACTCTCCTTTGTCCCCAGGGCCCATTGTGACATCCTGGGGACCCTCCTTGTCCCCAGAGCCCATTGTGACATCCCAGGACCCCACTTTGTCCCCAGGGCTTATTGTGACACCATGAGGATCTCCCTTGTCCCCAGGGCCCATTGTGACATCCCATGACCCCCCTTTGTCCCCAGTGCTATTGTGAAATCCTGGGGACCCCTTTTGTCCCCAGGGCCCATTGTGACACCGTGGGGAACCCCTTTGTCACTGGGGGCCATTGTGACATTCCAGGATTTCACTTTGTCCCCAGGGCTCGTTCTGACACCTTGGGGACTCCCATTGTCCCCAGGGCCCATTGTGACATCCTGGGCAACCCCATTGTCCCCAGGGCCCATTGTGACATCCTGGGGACGCCCATTGTCCCCAAGGCCCATTGTGACATTCCAGGACCCCCCATTGTCCCCAGGGCCCATTGTGACATCCACTGCACCCCCTTGTCCCCAGGGCCCATTGTGACATTCAGGGGACCCCTCTTTGTCCCCAGGGCCCATTGTGACATCCTGGGGACCCCCGTTGTCACTGGGGCCCATTGTGACGTCCCAGGACCCCCCATTGTCCCCAGGGCCCATTGTGACATCCTGGGGATCCCTCCTTGTCCCCAGGGCCCATTGTGACGTCTTAGGACCCCCCATTGTCCCCAGGGCCCATTGCGACATTCAGGGGACGCCTCTTTGTACCCAGGGCACATTGTGACATCCTGGGGACCCCCCCTTGTCCCCAGGGCCCATTGTGACATCCTGGGTATCCCTCCTTGTCCCCAGGGCCTATTGTGACGTCCCAGGACCCCCCATTGTCCTCCGGACCCATTGTAACATTCAGGGAACCCCTTTGTCACTGGGGCCCATTGTGACATCCCAGGACCCCACATTGTCCCCAGGGCCCATTGTGACATCCTGGGGACCCCATTTTCCCCAGGACCCATTGTGACCCTATGGGGACCCCCCCTTGTTCCCAGGGCCCATTGTGACACCGTGGGTACCACCCTTGACCGCAGGGCTCATTGTGACATCGCAGGACCCCCCTTTGTCCCCAGAGCCCATTGTGACATACAGGGGACCCCCTTTGTCCCCAGGGCCCATTGTGACATCCTGGGGACCCCCATTGTCCCTAGGGCCCATTCTGACATTCCAGGACCCCTCATTGTCCCCAGGGCCCATTGTGACATCCACTGCACCCCCTTGTCCCCAGGGCCCATTGTGACATTCAGGGGACACGCCATTGTCCCCAGGGCCCATTGTGACATCCTGGGGACCCCCCCTTGTCACTCGGGCCCATTGTGACGTCCCAGGACCCCCCATTGTCCCCAGAGCCCATTGTGACATTCAGGGTACCCCCTTGTCCCCAGGGCCCATTGTGACATTCAGGGGACCCCTCTTTGTCCCCAGGGCCCATTGTGACATCCTGGGGACCCCCCCTTGTCACTCGGGCCCATTGTGACGTCCCAGGACCCCCCATTGACCCCAGGGCCCATTGTGACATTCAGGGCACCCCCTTGTCCCCAGGGCCCATTGTGACATTCCGGGGACGCCTCTTTGTACCCAGGGCACACTGTGACATCCTGGGGACCCCCCCTTATCCCCAGGGCCCATTTTGACATCCCAGGACCCCCCATTGTCCCCAGGGCACATTGTGACATCCTGGGGATCGCTCCTTGTCTCCAGGGCCCATTTTGACGTCCCAGGACCCCCCATTGTCCCTAGGACCCATTGTGACATTCAGGGGGACCCCCTTTGTCTCTGGGGCCCATTGTGACATCCCAGGACCCCACATTGTCCCCAGGGCCCATTGTGACATCCTGGGGACCCCATTTGTCCCCAGGACCCATTGTGACACTATGGGGACATCCACTTGTGCCCAGGGCCCATTGTGGCACTGTGGGTACCACCCTTGTCCGCAGGGCTCATTGTGACATCCCAGGACCCCCCATTGTCCCCAGGGCCCATTGTGACATTCAGGGGACCCCCCTTTGTCGCCAGGGCCCATTCTGATACCGTGGGGACCCCGTTTGTCCCCAGGGCCCATTGTGACATCCTGGGGACCCTCCGTGTCTCCAGAGCCCATTGTGACATCCAGGGGACCCCCTTTGTCCCCAGGGCCCATTGTGGCACCATAGGGACCCACTTTGTCACTGGGGCCCATTGTGACATCCCAGGACCCGCCCTGGTCCCCAGGGCCCATTGTGACATCCGGCGGACCCCCCTTTGTCCCTAGGGCCCATTGTGACATCCTGGGGACCCGTTTCTCCCCACGGCGTATTGTGGCACCATGGGGACTCCCCCTTGTCACTGGGGGCCCATTGTGACACCATGGAGACCCCTGCTTGTCCTCAGGGTCCATTGTGACATCCTGGGCACCCCCTTTCTCCCAGGGCCCATTGTGGCACCATGGGGATACCCCCTTGTCCCCAGGGCCCATTGTGACATTCTAGGACCCCACTTTGTCCCCAGGGCCTATTGTGACACCATGGGGACCCCTCCTTGTCACTGGGGACCCATTGTGACACCATGGGGACCCCTCCTTGTCCTCAGGACTCATTCTCACATCCTGGGTACCCCCCATTGTCCCCAGGGCCCATTGTGACATCGTGGGGACCCCACTTGTCCCCAGCACCCATTGTGACACTATGGGGACCCCCCCTTGTCCCCAGGGCCTATTGTCACATTCAGGGGACCCCACATTGTCCCCAGGGCCCACTGTGACATCCTGGGGACCCCACTTGTCCCCAGGACCCATTGTGGCACTATGGGGACCCCCCCTTGTGCCCAGGGCCCATTGTGACACCGTGGGTACCACCCTTGTCTGCAGGGCTCATTGTGACATCCCAGGACCCCCCATTGTCCCCAGGGCCCATTGTGACATTCAGGGGACCCCCTTTGTCCCCAGAGCCCATTGTGACATGCTGGGGACGCTCTTTGTCCCCAGGGCCCATTGTGACATCCTGGGGACCCCCTTTGTCCCCAGGGCCCATTGTGGCACCATAGGGACCCCCTTTGTCACTGGGGCCCATTGTGACATCCCAGGACCCCCCCTGGTCCCCAGGCCCCATTGTGACATCCTGGGGACCCCCTTTGTCCCAGGACTTCATTGTGACATCCTGGGGACCCCCCTTGTCCTCAGGGTCCATTGTGACAGCCCAGGACCTTACATTGTCCCCAGGGCCCATTGTGTTATCTGGGGGAACCCCTCGTTCCCAAGGCCCATTGTGACATCCTGGGGACCCACCCTTGTCCCCAGGGCCCATTGTGACATCCCAGGACCCCCCATTGTCCCCAGGGCCCATTGTGACATCCTCGGCACCCCCTTGTCCCCAGGGCCCATTGTGACATTCAGGGGACCCCTCTTTGTCCCCAGGGCCCATTGTGACATCCTGGGGATCCCTCCTTGTCCCCAGGGCCCATTGTGACGTCCCAGGACCCCCCATTGTCCCCAGGACCTATTGTGACATCCTGGCCACCCCCTTGCTCCCAGGGCCCATTGTGGCACCATGGGGACACCCCCTTGTCCCCGGTGCCCATTGTGACATCCCAGGACCCCCCTTTGTCCCCAGGAGCCATTGTAGCACCATGGGGACCACTTTTGTCCCCAGGGCCCATTGTGACATTCTAGGACCCCACTTTGTCCCCAGGGCCTATTGTGACACCATGGGGACCCCTCCTTGTCCTCAGGACTCATTCTCACATCCTGGGCACCCGCCATTGTCCCCAGGGCCCATTGTGACATCCTGGGGACCCTCATTGTCCTCAGGGTCCATTGTGACATCCTGGGCACCCCCCATTTTCCCCAGGACCCATTGTGACATCCTGGCCACCCCCTTGCTTTCAGGGCCTGTTGTGGCACCATGGCAAGCCCTTTTGTCCCCAGGGCCCATTGTGACATTCTTGGATCCCACTTTGTCCCCAGGGCCTATTGTGACACCATGGGGACACCTCCTTGTCACTGGGGACCCATTGTGACACCATGGGGACCCCCCCTTGTCCTCAGGACTCATTCTCACATCCTGGACACCCCCCATTGTCCCCAGGGCCCATTGTGACATCCACTGCACCCCCTTGTCCCCAGGGCCCATTGTGACATGCTGGGGACGCTCTTTGTCCCCAGGGCCCATTGTGACATCCTGGGGACCCTCCTTGTCCCCAGAGCCCATTGTGACATCCAGGGGACCCCCTTTGTCCCCAGGGCCCATTGTGGCACCATGAGGACCCTCTTTGTCACTGGGCCCCATTGTGACATCCCAGGACCCCCCTTTGTCCCCAGGGCCCATTGTGACATCCCAGGACCCCCCTTTGTCCCCAGTGCTATTGTGAAATCCTGGGGACCCATATGTCTCCAGGGCCCATTGTGACAACATGGGGAACCCCTTTGTCACTGGGGGCAATTGTGACATTCCAGGATTCCACTTTGTCCCCAGGGCTCGTTCTGACACCTTGGGGACTCCCATTGTCCCCAGGGCCCATTGTGACATCCTGGGGACCCCCATTGTCCCCAGGGCCCATTGTGACATTCCAGGACCCCGCCACTGTCCCCAGGGCCCATTGTGACATCCACTGCACCCCCTTGTCCCCAGGGCCCATTGTGACATTCAGGGGACCCCTCTTTGTCCCCAGGGCCCATTGTGACATCCTGGGGACCCCCCGTTGTCCCCAGGGCCCATTGTGACGTCCCAGGACCCCCCACTGTCCTCAGGACCCATTGTAACATTCAGGGGACCCCCTTTGTCTCTGGGGCCCATTGTGACATCCCAGGACCCCACATTGTCCCCAGGGCCCATTGTGATATCCTGGGGACCCCATTTTCCCCAGGACCCATTGTGACACTATGGGTACCCCGCCTTGTTCCCAGGGCCCATTGTGACATCCTGGAGACCCGCCCTTGTCCCCAGGGCCAATTGTGACGTCCCCGGACCCCCCATTGTTCCCAGGGCCCATTGCGATATCCTTGGGAGCCCCCTCTCTTCCCAGGGCTCATTGTGACTCTCAGGGGACCCCACCTTGTCCCCAAGACTGATTGTGACGTCCTAGGGCCCCTCTGTGTCCCCAGGGCCCATTGTGACGTCCCAGGACCCCCATTGTCCCCAGGGCCCATTGTGACATCCTCGGCACCCCCTTGTCCCCAGGGCCCATTGTGACATTCAGGGGACCCCTCTTTGTCCCCAGGGCCCATTGTGACATCCTGGGGATCCCTCCTTGTCCCCAGGGCCCATTGTGATGTCCCAGGAACCCCCATTGTCCCCAGGCCCCATTGTGACATTCAGGGGACCCCCTTTGTCACTGAGGCCCATTGTGACATTCTTGGACCCCACATTGTCCCCAGGGCCCATTGTGACATCCTGGGGACCCCCATGTCACTGGGGCCCATTGTGATGTCCCAGGACCCCGCATTGTCCCCAGAGCCCATTGTGACATCCTGGAGACCCCCTTTGTCTCCAGGGCCCATTGTGATGTCCCAGGACCCCCCATTGTCCCCAGGGTCCATTGTTACATCCTGGGGACCCCCTTGTCCCCAGGACCCATCATGACACCATGGGACCCTCCTTGTCACTGGGGACCCATTGTGACACCATGGGGACCCCCCCTTGTCCTCAGGGCCCATTGTGACATCCTGGGCATCCCCCCTTGTCCCCCGGGACCTTTGTAACACCGTGCGGACCCCCTTTGTCCCCAGGGCCCATTGTGACACTGTGGGGAACCCCCTTGTCCCCAGGGCCTATTGTTACGTCCCAGGACCCCCCATTGTCCCCAGGGCCCATTGTGACACCTTGGGGACCCCCTTGTCACTGGAGACCCATTGTGATACCATGGGGACCACCCCTTGTCCTCAGGGCCTATTGTGAACATCCTGGGGAACCTCCATTGTCCCCAGAGCCCATTGTGAGTTCCTGGAGACCCCCTTGTCCCCAGGTCCCATTGTGACATCCTGGGGAGCCTCTTTGTCCCCACGGCCCATTGTGACATCCTGGGGACCTCCTTGTTCCCAGGACCCATCCTGGCACCGTGGAGACCTCCCTTGTCACTGGGGACCCATTGTGACACCATGGGGACCTCCCATTGTTCTCAAGGGCCCATTGTGACATCCTGGGGACCCCCCTTTGTCTCCAGGACATATTGTGACACCGTGGGGACCACATTAGTCCCAAGGGCCCATTGTGACATCCTAGGGATCCCCTCTTGTCCCCAGGGCCCATTGTGACGTCCCTGGACCCCCCATTGTCCCCAGGGCCCATTGTGACCTCCTCGGCACCCCCTTGTCCCTAGGGCCCATTGTGACATTCACGGGACCCCCCTTTGTCCCCAGGGCCCATTGTGACATCCTGGGGACGCCCTTTGTCCCCAGGGCTCATTTTGACACCGTCGACACCTCCCTTTGTCCCCAGGGCCCATTGTGACATCCTGGGGACCCTCCTTGTCCCCAGAGCCCATTGTGACATCCAGGGGACCGCCTTTGTCCCCAGGGCCCATTGTGACATCCTGGGGTCCCCCCTTTGTCCCCAGGGCCCATTGAAATGTCCCAGGACCACCCTTTGTCCCCAGGGTTCATTGTGACATCCTGGGGACCCCATTTGTCCCCACGGCCCATTGTGGCACCATGGGGACCCCGTTTGTCACTGGGGCCCATTGTGACATCCCAGGACCCCACTTTGTCCCCAGGGCTTATTGTGACACCATGGGGATCTCCCTTGTCCCCAGGGCCCATTGTGACATCCCATGACCCCCCTTTATCCCCAGTGCTATTGTGAAATCCTGGGGACCCCTTTTGTCCCCAGGGCCCATTGTGGCACCATGGGGAACCCCTTTGTCACTGGGGGCCATTGTGACATTCCAGGATTCCACTTTGTCCCCAGGGCTCGTTCTGACACCTTGGGGACTCCCATTTTCCCCAGGGCCCATTGTGACATCCTGGGCAACCCCATTGTCCCCAGGGCCCATTGTGACATCTGGGGAACGCCCTTGCCCCCAGGACCCATCCCCACTGTGGGGACCCTCCTTGTCACTTGGGCCCATTGTGACACCAAGGGGACCCCCCCATTGTCCCCAGTGCCCATTGTGACATCCTGTGCACCCCCCTTTGTCCCCAGGGTCCATTGTGACATCCTGGGCAACCCCATTGTCCCCAGGGCCCATTGTGACATCTGGGGGACGCCCTTGTCCCCAGGACCCATCGTGGCACCGTGGGGACCCTCCTTGTCACTTGGGCCCATTGTGAAACCATGGGGACCCCCCCTTTGTCTCCAGTACCCATTGTGACATCCTGGGGATCCCTCCTTGTCCCCAGGGCCCATTGTGACGTCCCAGGACCCTCCATTGTCCCCAGGGCCCATTGTGACATTCAGGGGACCCCCTTTGTCACTGGGGCCCATTGTGAAATCCCAGGACCCCACATTGTCCCCAAGGCCCATTGTGACATCCTGGGACCCCCCCTTTGTCCCCAGTGCCCATTGTGACATCCTGCGCACCCCCCTTTGTCCCCAGGGTCCATTGTGACATCCTGGGCAACCCCATTGTCCCCAGGGCCCATTGTGACATCTAGGGGGACGCCCTTGTCCCCAGGACCCATCGTGGCACCGTGGGGACCCCCATTGTCCCCAGGGCCCATTGTGACGTCCCAGGACCCCACTTTGTCCCCAGGGCTTATTGTGACACCATGGGGATCTCCCTTGTCCACAGGGCCCATTGTGACATCCTCGGCACCCCCTTGTCCCCAGGGCCCATTGTGACATTCAGGAGACGCCTCTTTGTCCCCAGGGCCCATTGTGACATCCTGGGGATCCCTCCTTGTCCCCAGGGCCCATTGTGACGTCCCAGGACCCCCCATTGTCCTCAGGGCCCATTGTGACATTCAGGGGACCCCTCTTTGTCCCCAGGGGCCATTGTGACGTCTAACGACCCCCCATTGTCCCCAGGGCCCATTGTGACATCCTGGGGATTCCTCCTTGTCCTCAGGGCCCATTGTGACGTCCCAGGACCGCCCATTGTCCCCAGAGCCCATTGTGACTTCCTGGGGATCCCTCCTTGTCCCCAGGGCCCATTGTGACGTCCCAGGACCCCCCATTGTCCCCAGGACCCATTGTGACATTCAGGGGACCCCCTTTGTCACTGGGGCCCATTGTGACATCCCAGGACCCCACATTGTCCCCAGGGCCCATTGTGACATCCTCTGCACCCCCTTGTCCCCAGGGCCCATTGTGAAATTCAGGGGACCCCTCTTTGTCCCCAGGGCCCATTGTGACATCCTGGAGATCCCTCGTTGTCCCCAGGGCCCATTGTGACGTCCCAGCACCCCCCATTGTCCCCAAGACCTATTGTGACATTCAGGGGAGCCCCTTTGTCACTGGGGCCCATTGTCACACCATGGAGACCCCCGCTTGTCCTCAGGGTCCATTGTGACATCATGGGCACCCCCCATTTTCCCCAGGACCCATTGTGACATCCTGGCCACCCCCTTGCTCCCAGGGCCCGTTGTGGCACCATGGGGATACCCCCTTTGTCCCCAGGGCCCATTGTGACATCCCAGGACCCCCCTTTGTCCCCAGGGCCATTGTGAAATCCTGGGGACCCCTTTTGTCCCCAGGGCCCATTGTGGCACCATGGGGAACCCCTTTGTCACTGGGGGCCATTGTGACATTCCAGGATTCCACTTTGTCCCCAGGGCTCGTTCTGACACCTTGGGGACTTCCATTGTCCCCAGGGCCCATTCTGACATCCCAGGACACCACTTTGTCCCCAGGGCTTATTGTGACATGTGGGGGACGCCCTTGTCCCCAGGACCCATCGTGGCACCGTGGGGACCCTCCTTGTCACTTGGGCCCATTGTGACACCATGGGGACCCACCCTTTGTCCCCAGTGGCCATTGTGACATCCTGGGGACCCCCCGTTGTCCCCAGGGCCCATTGTGACATTCAGGGGACCCACCATTGTCCCCAGGGCCCATTGTGACGTCCCAGGACCCCCCATTGTCCCCAGGGCCCATTGTGACATCCTCAGCACCCCCTTGTCCCCAGGGCCCATTGTGACATTCAGGGGACCCCTCTTTTTCCCCAGGGCCCATTGTGACATCCTGGGGATCCCTGCTTGTCCCCAGGGCCCATTGGGACGTCCCAGGACCCGCTATTGTCCCCAGGGCCCATTGTGACATCCTGGGGATCCCTCCTAGTCCCCAGGGACCATTGGGACGTCCCATGACCCCCCTTTATCCCCAGTGCTATTGTGAAATCCTGGGGACCCCTTTTGTCCCCAGGGCCCATTGTGGCACCATGGGGAACCCCATTGTCCCCAGGGCCCATTGTGACATCTGGGGAACGCCCTTGCCCCCAGGACCCATCCCCACTGTGGGGACCCTCCTTGTCACTTGGGCCCATTGTGACACCATGGGGACCCCCCCATTGTCCCCAGTGCCCATTGTGACATCCTGTGCACCCCCCTTTGTCCCCAGGGTCCATTGTGACATCCTGGGCAACCCCATTGTCCCCAGGGCCCATTGTGACATCTGGGGGACGCCCTTGTCCCCAGGACCCATCGTGGCACCGTGGGGACCCTCCTTGTCACTTGGGCCCATTGTGAAACCATGGGGACCCCCCCTTTGTCTCCAGTACCCATTGTGACATCCTGGGGATCCCTCCTTGTCCCCAGGGCCCATTGTAACGTCCCAGGACCCCCCATTGTCCCCAGGGCCCATTGTGACATTCAGGGGACCCCCTTTGTCACTGGGGCCCATTGTGAAATCCCAGGACCCCACATTGTCCCCAAGGCCCATTGTGACATCCTGGGACCCCCCCTTTGTCCCCAGTGCCCATTGTGACATCCTGCGCACCCCCCTTTGTCCCCAGGGTCCATTGTGACATCCTGGGCAACCCCATTGTCCCCAGGGCCCATTGTGACATCTAGGGGGACGCCCTTGTCCCCAGGACCCATCGTGGCACCGTGGGGACCCCCATTGTCCCCAGGGCCCATTGTGACGTCCTAGGACCCCCATTGTCCCCAGGGCCCATTGTGACATCCCAGGACCCCACTTTGTCCGCAGGGCTTATTGTGACACCATGGGGATCTCCCTTGTCCACAGGGCCCATTGTGACATCCTCGGCACCCCCTTGTCCCCAGGGCCCATTGTGACATTCAGGGGACGCCTCTTTGTCCCCAGGGCCCATTGTGACATCCTGGGGATCCTTCCTTGTCCCCAGGGCCCATTGTGACGTCCCAGGACCCCCCATTGTCCTCAGGGCCCATTGTGACATTCAGGGGACCCCTCTTTGTCCCCAGGGGCCATTGTGACGTCTAACGACCCCCCATTGTCCCCAGGGCCCATTGTGACATCCTGGGGATTCCTCCTTGTCCTCAGGGCCCATTGTGACGTCCCAGGACCGCCCATTGTCCCCAGAGCCCATTGTGACATCCTGGGGATCCCTCCTTGTCCCCAGGGCCCATTGTGACATTCAGGGGACCCCCTTTGTCACTGGGGCCCATTGTGACATCCCAGGACCCCACATTGTCCCCAGGGCCCATTGTGACATCCTCTGCACCCCCTTGTCCCCAGGGCCCATTGTGAAATTCAGGGGACCCCTCTTTGTCCCCAGGACCCATTGTGACATCCTGGGGATCCCTCGTTGTCCCCAGGGCCCATTGTGACATCCCAGCACCCCCCATTGTCCCCAGGATCTATTGTGACATTCAGGGGAGCCCCTTTGTCACTGGGGCCCATTGTCACACCATGGAGACCCCCGCTTGTCCTCAGGGTCCATTGTGACATCATGGGCACCCCCCATTTTCCCCAGGACCCATTGTGACATCCTGGCCACCCCCTTGCTCCCAGGGCCCGTTGTGGCACCATGGGGATACCCCCTTTGTCCCCAGGGCCCATTGTGACATCCCAGGACCCCCCTTTGTCCTCAGGGCCATTGTGAAATCCTGGGGACCCCTTTTGTCCCCAGGGCCCATTGTGGCACCATGGGGAACCCCTTTGTCACTGGGGGCCATTGTGACATTCCAGGATTCCACTTTGTCCCCAGGGCTCGTTCTGACACCTTGGGGACTCCCATTGTCCCCAGGGCCCATTCTGACATCCCAGGACCCCACTTTGTCCCCAGGGCTTATTGTGACATGTGGGGGATGCCCTTGTCCCCAGGACCCATCGTGGCACCGTGGGGACCCTCCTTGTCACTTGGGCCCATTGTGACACCATGGGGACCCACCCTTTGTCCCCAGTGGCCATTGTGACATCCTGGGGTCCCCCCGTTGTCCCCAGGGCCCATTGTGACATTCAGGGGACCCACCATTGTCCCCAGGGCCCATTGTGACGTCCCAGGACCCCCCATTGTCCCCAGGGCCCATTGTGACATCCTCAGCACCCCCTTGTCCCCAGGGCCCATTGTGACATTCAGGGGACCCCTCTTTTTCCCCAGGGCCCATTGTGACATCCTGGGGACCCCTGCTTGTCCCCAGGGCCCATTGGGACGTCCCAGGACCCGCTATTGTCCCCAGGGCCCATTGTGACATCCTGGGGATCCCTCCTAGTCCCCAGGGCCCATTGGGACGTCCCAGGACCCCCATTGTCCCCAGGGCCCATTGTGACATTCAGGGGTCCCCGTTTGTCACTGGGGCCCATTGTGACATCCCAGGACCCCACATTGTCCCCAGGGCCCTTGTGACATCCTGGGGACCCCACTTGTCCCCAGGACCCATTGTGACACTATAGGGACCCCCCCTTGTGCCCAGTGACCATTGTGACACCGTGGGTACCACCTTTGTCCGCACGGCCCATTGTGACATCCTTGGGACACCCCCTTGTCTCCAGGGCCCATTGTGACATCCTGGGAATCCCTCCTTGTCCCCAGGGCCCATTTTGACATTCAGGGGACCCCCCATTTTCCCCGGGGCCCATTGTGACATCCTCGGCACCCCCTTGTCCCCAGGGCCCATTGTGACATTCAGGGGACCCCTCTTTGTCCCCAGGGCCCATTGTGACATCCTGGGGATCCCTCGTTGTCCCCAGGGCCCATTGTGACGTCCCAGGACCCCCCATTGTCCCCAGGACCTATTGTGACATTCAGGGGAGCCCCTTTGTCACTGGGGCCCATTGTGACACCATGGAGACCCCCGCTTGTCCTCAGGGTCCATTGTGACATCCTGGGCACCCCCCATTTTCCCCAGGACCCATTGTGACATCCTGGCCACCCCCTTGCTCCCAGGGCACGTTGTGGCACCATGGGGACACCCCCTTTGTCCCCAGGGCCCATTGTGACATCCCAGGACCCCCCTTTGTCCCCAGGGCCATTGTAGCACCATGGGGACCCCCTTTGACCCCAGGGCCCATTGTGGCACCATGGCAACCCCTTTTGTCCCCAGGGCCCATTGTGACATTCCTGGACCCCACTTTGTCCCCAGGGCTTATTGTGACACCATGGGGACCCCTCCTTGTCACTGGGGACCCATTGTGACACCATGGGGACCCCCCCTTGTCCTCAGGACTCATTCTCGCATCCTGGACACCCCCCATTGTCCCCAGGGCCCATTGTGACATCCACTGCACCCCCTTGTCCCCAGGGCCCATTGTGACATTCAGGGGACCCCTCTTTGTCCCCAGGGCCCATTGTGACATCCTGGGGACCCCCCCTTGTCCCCAGCCCCCATTGAGACGTCCCAGGACCCCCCACTGTCCCCAGGGCCCATTGTGACATTCAGGGGACCCCCTTTGTCCCCAGGGCCCATTCTGATACCGTGGGGACCCCCTTTGTCCCCAGGGCCCATTGTGACATCCTGGGGATGCTCTTTGTCCACAGGGCCCATTGTGACATCCTGGGGACCCTCCTTGTCCCCAGAGCCCATTGTGACATCCAGGGGACCCCCTTTGTCCCCAGGGCACATTGTGGCACCATGAGGACCCTCTTTGTCACTGGGGCCCATTGTGACATCCCAGGACCCCCCTTTGTCCCTAGGGCCCATTGTGACATCCTGGGGACCCGTTTCTCCCCACGGCGTATTGTGGCACCATGGGGACTCCCCCTTGTCACTGGGGGCCCATTGTGACACCATGGAGACCCCTGCTTGTCCTCAGGGTCCATTGTGACATCCTGGGCACCCCCTTTCTCCCAGGGCCCATTGTGGCACCATGGGGATACCCCCTTGTCCCCAGGGCCCATTGTGACATTCTAGGACCCCACTTTGTCCCCAGGGCCTATTGTGACACCATGGGGACCCCTCCTTGTCACTGGGGACCCATTGTGACACCATGGGGACCCCTCCTTGTCCTCAGGACTCATTCTCACATCCTGGGTACCCCCCATTGTCCCCAGGGCCCATTGTGACATCGTGGGGACCCCACTTGTCCCCAGGACCCATTGTGACACTATGGGGACCCCCCCTTGTCCCCAGGGCCCATTGTCACATTCAGGGGACCCCACATTGTCCCCAGGGTACATTGTGACATCCTTTGGACCCCACTTGTCCCCAGGACCCATTGTGGCACTATGGGGACCCCCCCTTGTGCCCAGGGCCCATTGTGACACCGTGGGTACCACCCTTGTCTGCAGGGCTCATTGTGACATCCCAGGACCCCCCATTGTCCCCAGGGCCCATTGTGACATTCAGGGGACCCCCTTTGTCCCCAGAGCCCATTGTGACATGCTGGGGACGCTCTTTGTCGCCAGGGCCCATTGTGACATCCTAGGGACCCCCTTTGTCCCCAGGGCCCATTGTGGCACCATAGGGACCCCCTTTGTCACTGGGGCCCATTGTGACATCCCAGGACCCCCCCTGGTCCCCAGGCCCCATTGTGACATCCTGGGGACCCCCTTTGTCCCAGGACTTCATTGTGACATCCTGGGGACCCCCCTTGTCCTCAGGGTCCATTGTGACAGCCCAGGACCTTACATTGTCCCCAGGGCCCATTGTGTTATCTGGGGGAACCCCTTGTTCCCAAGGCCCATTGTGACATCCTGGGGGCCCACCCTTGTCCCCAGGGCCCATTGTGACATCCCAGGACCCCCCATTGTCCCCAGGGCCCATTGTGACATCCTCGGCACCCCCTTGTCCCCAGGGCCCATTGTGACATTCAGGGGACCCCTCTTTGTCCCCAGGGCCCATTGTGACATCCTGCGGATCCCTCCTTGTCCCCAGGGCCCATTGTGACGTCCCAGGACCCCCCATTGTCCCCAGGACCTATTGTGACATCCTGGCCACCCCCTTGCTCCCAGGGCCCATTGTGGCACCATGGGGACACCCCCTTGTCCCCGGTGCCCATTGTGACATCCCAGGACCCCCCTTTGTCCCCAGGAGCCATTGTAGCACCATGGGGACCACTTTTGTCCCCAGGGCCCATTGTGACATTCTAGGACCCCACTTTGTCCCCAGGGCCTATTGTGACACCATGGGGACCCCTCCTTGTCCTCAGGACTCATTCTCACATCCTGGGCACCCGCCATTGTCCCCAGGGCCCATTGTGACATCCTGGGGACCCTCATTGTCCTCAGGGTCCATTGTGACATCCTGGGCACCCCCCATTTTCCCCAGGACCCATTGTGACATCCTGGCCACCCCCTTGCTCCCAGGGCCCGTTGTGGCACCATGGCAAGCCCTTTTGTCCCCAGGGCCCATTGTGACATTCTTGGATCCCACTTTGTCCCCAGGGCCTATTGTGACACCATGGGGACACCTCCTTGTCACTGGGGACCCATTGTGACTCCATGGGGACCCCCCCTTGTCCTCAAGACTCATTCTCACATCCTGGACACCCCCCATTGTCCCCAGGGCCCATTGTGACATCCACTGCACCCCCTTGTCCCCAGGGCCCATTGTGACATCCTGGGGACCCTCCTTGTCCCCAGAGCCCATTGTGACATCCAGGGGACCCCCTTTGTCCCCAGGGCCCATTGTGGCACCATGAGGACCCTCTTTGTCATTGGGCCCCATTGTGACATCCCAGGACCCCCCTTTGTCCCCAGGGCCCATTGTGACATTCAGGGGACCCCTCTTTGTCCCCAGGGCCCATTGTGACATGCTGGGGACGCTCTTTGTCCCCAGGGCCCATTGTGACATCCTGGGGACCCCCCCTTGTCACTGGGGCCCATTGTGACGTCCCAGGACCCCCCATTGTCCCCAGGGCCCATTGTGACATCCTGGGGATCCCTCCTTGTCCCCAGGGCCCATTGTGACGTCTTAGGACCCCCCATTGTCCCCAGGGCCCATTGTGACATTCAGGGCACCCCCTTGTCCCCAGGGCCCATTGTGACATTCCGGGGACGCCTCTTTGTACCCAGGGCACACTGTGACATCCTGGGGACCCCCCCTTGTCACTGGGGCCCATTGTGACGTCCCACGACCCCCCATTGTCCCCAGGGCCCATTGTAACATCCTGGGGATCCCTCCTTGTCTCCAGGGCCCATTGTGACACCGTGGGTACCACCCTTGTCCGCAGGGCTCATTGTGACATCCCAGGACTTCCCTTTGTCCCCAGGGCCCATTCTGATACCGTGGGGATCCCCTTTGTCCCCAGAGTCCATTGTGACATCCAGGGGACCCCCTTTGTCCCCAGGGCCCATTGTGACATCGCAGGACCCCCCTGGGCCCCAGTGCGCATTTTGACATCCTGGGGATGCCCCCTTGTCAACGGGGCCCATTGTGACGTCCCAGGACCCCCCATTGTGTCCTAAGGACCCATTGTGACATCCTGGGGATCCCTGCTTGGCCCCAGGGCCCATTGTGACGTCTTAGGACCCCCCGTTGTCCCCAGGGCCCATTGTGTCATCCTGGGGACCCTCCCTTGTCCCCAGGGCCCATTGTGACATCCTGGGGATCCCTCCTTGTCCCCAGGGCCCATTGTGACGTCCCAGGACCCCCCACTTTCCTCAGGACCCATTGTAACATTCAGGGGACCCCCTTTGTCACTGGGGCCCATTGTGACATCCCAGGACCCCACATTGTCCCCAGGGCCCATTGTGACATCCTGGGGACCCCATTTTCCCCAGGACCCATTGTGACACTATGGGTACCCCGCCTTGTTCCCAGGGCCCATTGTGACATCCTGGAGACCCGCCCTTGTCCCCAGGGCCAATTGTGACGTCCCCGGACCCCCCATTGTTCCCAGGGCCCATTGCGATATCCTTGGGAGCCCCCTCTCTTCCCAGGGCTCATTGTAACTCTCAGGGGACCCCACCTTGTCCCCAGGACTGATTGTGACGTCCTAGGGCCCCTCTGTGTCCCCAGGGCCCATTGTGACGTCCCAGGACCCCCATTGTCCCCAGGGCCCATTGTGACATCCTCGGCACCCCCTTGTCCCCAGGGCCCATTGTGACATCCTGGGGATCCCTCCTTGTCCCCAGGGCCCATTGTGACATCCTGGGGACCCCTCTTTGTCCCCAGGGCCAATTGTGACATCCCAGGACCCCACATTGCCCCCAGGGCCCATTGTGACATCCTGGGGACCCCCATGTCACTGGGGCCCATTGTGATGTCCCAGGACCCCGCATTGTCCCCAGGGTCCATTGTTACATCCTGGGGACCCCCTTGTCCCCAGGACCCATCATGACACCATGGGACCCTCCTTGTCACTGGGGACCCATTGTGACACCATGGGGACCCCCCCTTGTCCTCAGGGCCCATTGTGACATCCTGGGCATCCCCCCTTGTCCCCAGGGACCATTGTAACACCGTGCGGACCCCCTTTGTCCCCAGGGCCCATTGTGACACTGTGGGGAACCCCCTTGTCCCCAGGGCCTATTGTTACGTCCCAGGACCCCCCATTGTCCCCAGGGCCCATTGTGACACCTTGGGGACCCCCTTGTCACTGGAGACCCATTGTGACACCATGGGGACCACCCCTTGTCCTCAGGGCCTATTGTGAACATGATGGGGAACCTCCATTGTCCCCAGAGCCCATTGTGAGTTCCTGGAGACCCCCTTGTCCCCAGGTCCCATTGTGACATCCTGGGGAGCCTCTTTGTCCCCACGGCCCATTGTGACATCCTGGGGACCTCCCTGTCCCCAGGACCCATCCTGGCACCGTGGAGACCTCCCTTGTCACTGGGGACCCATTGTGACACCATGGGGACCTCCCATTGTCCTCAGGGCCCATTGAGACATCCTGGGGACCCCCTTTGTCACTGGGGACCCATTGTGACATCCCAGGAACCCCATTGTCCCAAGGGCCCATTGTGACATCCTGGGGTCCCCCCTTTGTCTCCAGGACATATTGTGACACCGTGGGGACCACATTAGTCCCCAGGGCCCTTTGTGACATCCTAGGGATCCCCTCTTGTCCCCAGGGCCCATTGTGACGTCCCAGGACCCCCCATTGTCCCCAGGGCCCATTGTGACCTCCTCGGCACCCCCTTGTCCCTAGGGCCCATTGTGACATTCACGGGACCGCCCTTTGTCCCCAGGGCCCATTGTGACATCCTGGGGACGCCCTTTGTCCCCAGGGCCCATTTTGACACCGTCGACACCTCCCTTTGTCTCCAGGGCCCATTGTGACATCCTGGGGACACTCCTTGTCCCCAGAGCCCATTGTGACATCCAGGGGACCCCCTTTGTCCCCAGGGCCCATTGTGACATCCTGGGGTCCCCCCTTTGTCCCCAGGGCCCATTGAAATGTCCCAGGACCACCCTTTGTCCCCAGGGTTCATTGTGACATCCTGGGGACCCCATTTGTCCCCACGGCCCATTGTGGCACCATGGGGACCCCGTTTGTCACTGGGGCCCATTGTGACATCCCAGGACCCCACTTTGTCCCCAGGGCTTATTGTGACACCATGGGGATCTCCCTTGTCCCCAGGGCCC
The DNA here is from genome assembly GCF_037038585.1 of Patagioenas fasciata. NCBI lineage: Eukaryota > Metazoa > Chordata > Aves > Columbiformes > Columbidae > Patagioenas > Patagioenas fasciata. Next base: position 744,760 of record NW_027288811.1, read on the forward strand.
ATTGTGACATCCCATGACCCCCCTTTATCCCCAGTGCTATTGTGAAATCCTGGGGACCCCTTTTGTCCCCAGGGCCCATTGTGGCACCATGGGGAACCCCTTTGTCACTGGGGGCCATTGTGACATTCCAGGATTCCACTTTGTCCCCAGGGCTCGTTCTGACACCTTGGGGACTCCCATTGTCCCCAGGGCCCATTGTGACATCCTGGGCAACCCCATTGTCCCCAGGGCCCATTGTGACATCTGGGGAACGCCCTTGCCCCCAGGACCCATCCCCACTGTGGGGACCCTCCTTGTCACCTGGGCCCATTGTGACACCATGGGGACCCCCCCATTGTCCCCAGTGCCCATTGTGACATCCTGTGCAGCCCCCTTTGTCCCCAGGGCCCATTGTGACATCTGGGGGACGCCCCCTTGTCCCCAGGACCTATCGTGGCACCGTGGGGACCCTCCTTGTCACTTGGGCCCATTGTGACACCATGGGGACCCCCCCTTTGTCTCCAGTACCCATTGTGACATCCTGGGGATCCCTCCTTGTCCCCAGGGCCCATTGTGACGTCCCAGGTCCCCCCATTGTCCCCAGGGCCCATTGTGACATTCAAGGGACCCCCTTTGTCACTGGGGCCCATTGTGAAATCCCAGGACCCCACATTGTCCCCAGGGCCCATTGTGACATCCTGGGACCCCCCCTTTGTCCCCAGTGCCCATTGTGACATCCTGCGCACCCCCCTTTGTCCTCAGGGTCCATTGTGACATCCTGGGCAACCCCATTGTCCCCAGGGCCCATTGTGACATCTAGGGGGACGCCCTTGTCCCCAGGACCCATCGTGGCACCGTGGGGACCCCCATTGTCCCCAGGGCCCATTGTGACGTCCCAGGACCCCCATTGTCCCCAGGGCCCATTGTGACATCCCAGGACCCCACTTTGTCCCCAGGGCTTATTGTGACACCATGGGGATCTCCCTTGTCCACAGGGCCCATTGTGACATCCTCGGCACCCCCTTGTCCCCAGGGCCCATTGTGACATTCAGGGGACGCCTCTTTGTCCCCAGGGCCCATTGTGACATCCTGGGGATCCTTCCTTGTCCCCAGGGCCCATTGTGACGTCCCAGGACCCCCCATTGTCCCCAGGGCCCATTGTGACATTCAGGGGCCCCCGTTTGTCACTGGGGCCCATTGAGACATCCCAGGACCCCACATTGTCCCCAGGGCCCATTGTGACTTTCAGGGGACCCCACTTGTCCCCAGGACCCATTGTGAAACTATAGGGACCCCCCCTTGTGCCCAGTGCCCATTGTGACACCGTGGGTACCACCCTTGTCCGCAGGGCCCATTGTGACATCCTGGGGACACCCCCTTGTCCCCAGGGCCCATTGTGACGTCCCAGGACCCCCCATTGTCCCCAGGACCCATTGAGACATTCAGGGGACCCCCTTTGTCACTGGGGCCCATTGTGAAATCCCAGGACCCCACATTGTCCCCAGGGCCCATTGTGACATCCTCGGCACCCCCTTGTCCCCAGTGCCCATTGTGACATCCTGCGGACCCCCCTTTGTCCCCAGGGCCCATTTTGACATTCAGGGGACCCACCATTGTCCCCAGGGCCCATTGTGACATTCAGGGGACCCCACATTGTCCCCAGGACCCATTGTGACATCCTGGGGACCCCACTTGTCCCCCGGACCCATTGTGACACTATGGGGACCCCCCCTTGTGCCCAGGGCCCATTGTGACACCATGGGTACCACCCTTGTCTGCAGGGCTCATTGTGACATCCCAGGACCCCCCATTGTCCCCAGGGCCCATTGTGACATTCAGGGGACCCCCCTTTGTCCCCAGGGCCCATTGTGACATGCTGGGTACTCTCTTTGTCCCCAGGGCCCATTGTGACATGCTGGGGACGCTCTTTGTCCCCAGGACCCATTGTGACATCCAGGGGACCCCCTTTGTCCCCAGGGCCCATTGTGGCACCATAGGGACCCCCTTTGTAACTGGGGCCCATTGTGACATCCCAGGAACCCCCTGGTCCCCAGGCGCCATTGTGACATCCTGGGGACCCCCTTTGTCCCAAGACTTCATTGTGACATCCTGGGGACCCCCCTTGTCCTCAGGGTCGATTGTGACAGCCCAGGACCTTACATTGTCCCCAGGGCCCATTGTGATATCTGGGGGACCCCCTTGTTCCCAAGGCCCATTGTGACATCCTGAGGACCCACCCCTGTCCCCAGGGCCCATTGTGACATCCCAGGACCCCCTATTGTCCCCAGGGCCCATGGTGACATCCTGGGGACGCCCTTTGTCCCCAGGGCCCATTTTGGCACCGTCGACACCCCCCTTTGTCCCCAGAGCCCATTGTGACATCCAGGGGACCCGCTTTGTCCCCAGGGCCCATTGTGGCACCATGAGGACCCTGCATTGTCACTGGGGCCCATTGTGACATCCCAGGACCCCCCCTGGTCCCCAGGGCCCATTGTGACATCCTGGGGACCCCCCTTGTCCTCAGGGTCCATTGTGACAGCCCAGGACCTTACTTTGTCCCCAGGGCCCATTGCGATATCTGGGGGACCCCCTTGTCCCCAGGGCCCATTGTGACACCATGGGGACCCCCCTTTGTCCCCAGGGCCCATTGTGACATCCTGGGGTCCCCCCTTTGTCCCCAGGGCCCATTGAAATGTCCCAGGACCACCCTTTGTCCCCAGGGTTCATTGTGACATCCTGGGGACCCTATTTGTCCCCACGGCCCATTGTGGCACCATGGGGACCCCGTTTGTCACTGGGGCCCATTGTGACATCCCAGGACCCCACTTTTTCCCCAGGGCTTATTGTGACACCATGGGGATCTCCCTTGTCCCCAGGGCCCATTGTGACATCCCACGACCCCCCTTTGTCCCCAGTGCTATTGTGAAATCCTGGGGACCCCTTTTGTCCCCAGGGCCCATTGTGGCACTATGGGGAACCCCTTTGTTACTGGGGGCCATTGTGACATTCCAGGATTCCACTTTGTCCCCAGGGCTCGTTCTGAACATCCTGGGGCCTCCCATTGTCCCCAGGGCCCATTGTGACATCCTGGGCAACCCCATTATCCCCAGGGCCCATTGTGACATCTGGGGGACGCCCTTGTCCCCAGGACCCATCATGGCACCGTGGGGACCCTCCTTGTCACTTGGGCCCATTGTGACACCATGGGGACCCCCCCTTTATCCCCAGTGCCCATTGTGACATCCTGCAGACCCCCCATTTGTCCCGAGGGCCCATTTTGACATTCAGGGGACCCACCGTTGTCCCCAGGGCCCATTGTGACACTATGGGGACCCCCCCTTGTGCCCAGGGCTCATTGTGACACCATGGGTACCACCCTTGTCCCCAGGGCTCATTGTGACATCCCAGGACCCCCCATTGTCCCCAGGGCCTATTCTGACACCGTGGGGACCCCCTTTGTCCCAAGACTTCATTGTGACATCCTGGGGTCCCCCCTTGTCCTCAGGGTCCATTGTGACAGCCCAAACCTTACATTGTCCCCAGGGCCCATTGTGATATCTGGGGGACCCCCTTCTTCCCAAGGCCCATTGTGACATCCTGGGGACCCCCCCTTGTCCCCAGGGCCCATTGTGACATCCCAGGACCCCCCATTGTCCGCAGGGCCCATTGTGACATCCTCGGCACGCCCTTGTCCCCAGGGCCCATTGTGACATCCTGGGGATCCCTCCTTGTCCCCAGGGCCCATTGTGACAGCCCAGGACCTTACATTGTCCCCAGGGCCCATTGTGATATCTGGGGGACCCACCCTTGTCCCCAGGGCCCATTGTGACATCCCAGGACCCCCCATTGTCCCCAGGGCCCATTGTGACATCCTGGGGATCCCTCCTTGTCCCCAGGGCCCATTGTGACGTCCCAGGACCCCCCATTGTCCCCAGGTCCTATTGTGACATTCAGGGGACCCCCTTTGTCACTGGGGCCCATTGTGACACCATGGAGACCCCCGCTTGTCCTCAGGGTCCATTGTGACATCCTGGGCACCCCCCATTTTCCCCAGGACCCATTGTGACATCCTGGCCACCCCCTTGCTCGCAGGGACCGTTGTGGCACCATGGGGACACCCCTTTTGTCCCCAAGGCCCATTGTGACATCCCAGGACCCCCCTTTGTCCCCAGGGCCCATTGTAGCACCATGGGGACCCCCTTTGACCCCAGGGCCCATTGTGGCACCATGGCAACCCCTTTTGTCCCCAGGGCCCATTGTGACATTCTTGGACCCCACTTTGTCCCCAGGGCCTATTGTGACACCATGGGGAGCCCTCCTTGTCACTGGGGACCCATTGTGACACCATGGGGACCCCCCCTTGTGCTCAGGACTCATTCTCACATCCTGGACACCCCCCATTGTCCCCAGGGCCCATTGTGATATCTGGGGGACCCCCTTGTTCCCAAGGCCCATTGTGACATCCTGGGGACCCACCCCTGTCCCCAGGGCCCATTGTGACATCTCAGGACCCCCCATTGTCCCCAGGGCCCATTGTGACATCCTCGGCACCCCATAGTCCCCAGGGCCCATTGTGACATCCTGGGGACCCCCCCTTGTCCCCAGGGCCCATTGTGACGTCCCAGGACCCCCCATTGTCCCCAGGGCCCATTGTGACATTCTGGGGATCCCTCCTTGTCCCCAAGGCCCATTGTGATGTCCCAGGACCCCCCATTGTCCCCAGGGCCCATTGTGACATCCTGGGCACCCCCCATATTCCCCAGGACCCATTGTGACATTCTGGCCACCCCCTTGCTCCCAGGGCCCGTTGTGGCACCATGGGGACACCCCCTTTGTCCCCAGGGCCCATTGTGACATCCACTGCACCCCCTTGTCCCCAGGGCCCATTGTGACATTCAGGGGACCCCTCTTTGTCCCCAGGGCCCATTGTGACATCCTGGGGACCCCCCCTTGTCCCCAGGGCCCATTGTGACGTCCCAGGACCCCCCATTGTCCCCAGGGCCCATTGTGACACTATGGGGACCCCCCTTTGTGCCCAGGGCCCATTGTGACACCGTGGGTACCACCTTTGTCTGCAGGGCTCATTGAGACATCCCAGGACCCCCCATTGTCCCCAGGGCCCATTCTGATACCGTGGGGACCCCCCTTTGTCCCCAGGGCCCATTGTGACATGCTGGGGACTCTCTCTGTCCCCAGCGCCCATTGTGACATCCTGGGGACCCTCTTTGTCCCCAGCGCCCATTGTGACATCCTGGGGACCACCCCTTGTCCCCAGGGCCCATTGTGACGTCCCAGGACCCCCCATTGTCCCCAGGGCCCATTGTGATATGCTGGGGAGCCCTCTTTGTCCCCAGGGCCCATTGTGAAATTCAGGGGACCCCCCCTTGTGCCCAGGGCCCATTGTGACACCGTGTGTACCACCCTTGTCCGCAGGGCTCATTGTGACATCCCAGGACCCCCCTTTGTCCCCAGGGCCCATTCTGATACCGTGGGGATCCCCTTTGTCCCCAGAGTCCATTGTGACATCCAGGGGACCCCCTTTGTCCTCAGGGCCCATTGTGACATCGCAGGACCCCCCTGGGCCCTAGGGCGCATTTTGACATCCTGGGGATACCCCCTTGTCAACGGGGCCCATTGTGACGTCCCAGGACCCCCCATTGTGTCCAGGGCCCATTGTGACATCCTGGGGATCCCTGCTTGGCCCCAGGGCCCATTGTGACGTCTTAGGACACCCCGTTGTCCCCAGGGCCCATTGTGACATCCTGGGGACCCCCCCTTGTCCCCAGGGCCCATTGTGACGTCCCAGGACCCCCCACTGTCCTCAGGACCCATTGTAACATTCAGGGGACCCCCTTTGTCACTGGGGCCCATTGTGACATCCCAGGACCCCACATTGTCCCCAGGGCCCATTGTGACATCCTGGGGACCCCATTTTCCCCAGGACACATTGTGACACTATGGGTACCACCCCTTGTTCCCAGGGCCCATTGTGACATCCTGGAGACCCGCCCTTGTCCCCAGGGCCAATTGTGACGTCCCAGGACCCCACATTGTTCCCAGGGCCCATTGTGATGTCCTTGGGAGCCCCCTCTCTTCCCAGGGCTCATTGTGATTCTCAGGGGACCCCACCTTGTCCCCAGGACTGATTGTGACGTCCCAGGGCCCCTCTGTGTCCCCAGGGCCCATTGTGACATCCCAGGACCCCCATTGTCCCCAGGGCCCATTGTGACATCCTCGGCACCCCCTTGTCCCCAGGGCCCATTGTGACATTCAGGGGACCCCTCTTTGTCCCCAGGGCCCATTGTGACATCCTGGGGACCCCCTCTTGTCCCCAGGGCCCATTGTGACGTCCCAGGACCCCCCATTGTCCCCAGGGCCCATTGTGACATCCTGGGGATCCCTCCTTGTCCCCAGGGCCCATTGTGACGTCCCAGGAACCCCCATTGTCCCCAGGGCCCATTGTGACATTCAGGGGACCCCCTTTGTCACTGGGGCCCATTCTGACATCCCAGGACCCCACATTGTCCCCAGGGCCCATTGTGACATCCTGGGGACCCCCATGTCACTGGGGCCCATTGTGACGTCCCAGGACCCCGCATTGTCCCCAGAGCCCATTGTGACATCCTGGAGACCCCCTTTGTCTCCAGGGCCCATTGTGACGTCCCAGGACCCCCCATTGTCCCCAGGGTCCATTGTTACATCCTGGGGACCCCCTTGTCCCCAGGACCCATCGTGACACCATGGGGACCCTCCTTGTCACTGGGGACCCATTGTGACACCATGGGGACCCCCCCTTGTCCTCAGGGCCCATTGTGACATCCTGGGCATCCCCCCTTATCCCCCGGGACCATTGTAACACCGTGCGGACCCCCTTTGTCCCCAGGGCCCATTGTGACACTGTGGGGAACCCCCTTGTCCCCAGGGCCTATTGTTACGTCCCAGGACCCCCCATTGTCCCCAGGGCCCATTGTGACACCTTGGGGACCCCTTGTCACTGGAGACCCATTGTGACACCATGGGGACCACCCCTTGTCCTCAGGGCCTATTGTGAACATCCTGGGGAACCTCCATTGTCCCCAGAGCCCATTGTGAGTTCCTGGAGACCCCCTTGTCCCCAGGTCCCATTGTGACATCCTGGGGAGCCTCTTTGTCCCCACGGCCCATTGTGACATCCTGGGGACCTCCTTGTCCCCAGGACCCATCCTGGCACCGTGGAGACCTCCCTTGTCACTGGGGACCCATTGTGACACCATGGGGACCTCCCATTGTCCTCAGGGCCCATTGAGACATCCTGGGGACCCCCTTTGTCACTGGGGACCCATTGTGAACATCCCAGGAACCCCATTGTCCCAAGGGCCCATTGTGACATCCTGGGGACCCCCGTTTGTCTCCAGGACATATTGTGACACCGTGGGGACCACATTAGTCCCCAGGGCCCATTGTGACATCCTAGGGATCCCCTCTTGTCCCCAGGGCCCATTGTGACGTCCCAGGACCCCCAATTGTCCCCAGGGCCCATTGTGACCTCCTCGGCACCCCCTTGTCCCTAGGGCCCATTGTGATATTCACGGGACCCCCCTTTGTCCCCAGGGCCCATTGTGACATCCTGGGGACGCCCTTTGTCCCCAGGGCCCATTTTGACACCGTCGACACCCCCCTTTGCCCCAGGGCCCATTGTGACATCCTGGGGACCCTCCTTGTCGCCAGAGCCCATTGTGACATCCAGGGGACCCCCTTTGTCCCCAGGGCCCATTGAAATGTCCCAGGACCACCGTTTGTCCCCAGGGTTCATTGTGACATCCTGGGGACCCCATTTGTCCCCACGGCCCATTGTGGCACCATGGGGACCCCCTTTGTCACTGGGGCCCATTGTGACATCCCAGGACCCCACTTTGTCCCCAGGGCTTATTGTGACACCATGGGGATCTCCCTTGTCCCCAGGGCCCATTGTGACATCCCATGACCCCCCTTTATCCCCAGTACTATTGTGAAATCCTGGGGACGCCCTTGCCCCCAGGACCCATCCCCACTGTGGGGACCCTCCTTGTCACTTGGGCCCATTGTGACACCATGGGGACCCCCCCTTTGTCCCCAGTGCCCATTGTGACATCCTGTGCACCCCCCTTTGTCCCCAGGGTCCATTGTGACATCCTGGGCAACCCCATTGTCCCCAGGGCCCATTGTGACATCTGGGGGACGCCCTTGTCCCCAGGACCCATCGTGGCACCGTGGGGACCCTCCTTGTCACTTGGGCCCATTGTGACACCATGGGGACCCCCCCTTTGTCTCCAGTACCCATTGTGACATCCTGGGGATCCCTCCTTGTCCCCAGGGCCCATTGTGACGTCCCAGGACCCCCCATTGTCCCCAGGACCCATTGTGACATTCAGGGGACCCCCTTTGTCACTGGGGCCCATTGTGAAATCCCAGGACCCCACATTGTCCCCAGGGCCCATTGTGACATCCTGGGGACCCCACTTGTCCCCAGGACCCATTGTGACACTATGGGGACCCCCCCTTGTGCCCAGAGCCCATTGTGACACTGTGGGTACCCCCCTTGTCCGCAGGGCTCATTGTGACATCCCAGGACCCCCCTTTGTCCCCAGGGCTCATTGTGACATTCTAGGACCCCACTTTGTCCCCAGGGCCTATTGTGACACCATGGAGAACCCTCCTTGTCTTGGGGACCCATTGTGACACCATGGGGAACCCCCTTTGTCCCCAGTGCCCATTGTGACATCCTGCGCACCCCCCTTTGTCCCCAGGGTCCATTGTGACATCCTGGGCAACCCCATTGTCCCCAGGGCCCATTGTGACATCTAGGGGGACGCCCTTCTCTCCAGGACCCATCGTGGCACCGTGGGGACCCCCATTGTCCCCAGGGCCCATTGTGACGTCCCAGGACCCCACTTTGTTCCCAGGGCTTATTGTGACACCATGGGGATCTCCCTTGTCCCCAGGGCCCATTGTGACATCCTCGGCACCCCCTTGTCCCCAGGGCCCATTGTGACATTCAGGGGATGCCTCTTTGTCCCCAGGGCCCATTGTGACATCCTGGTGATCCTTCCTTGTCCCCAGGGACCATTGTGACGTCCCAGGACCCCCCATTGTCCCCAGGGCCCATTGTGACACTATAAGGGGCCCCCGTTTGTCACTGGGGCCCATTGTGACATCCCAAAACCCCACATTGTCCCCAGGGCCCATTGTGACTTTCAGGGGACCCCACTTGTCCCCAGGACCCATTGTGACACTATAGGGACCCCACCTTGTGCCCAGTGCCCATTGTGACACCGTGGGTACCACCCTTGTCCGCAGGACCCATTGTGACATCCTGGGGACACCCCCTTGTCCCCAGGGCCCATTGTGACATCCAGGGGACCCCCCCTTGTCCCCAGGGCCCATTGTGACATCCCAGGACCCGCCATTGTCCCCAGGGCCCATTGTGACATCCTGGGGATCCCTCCTTGTCCCCAGGGCCCATTGTGACATCCCAGGACCCGCCATTGTCCCCAGGGCCCATTGTGACATCCTGGGGATCCCTCCTTGTCCCCAGGGCCCATTGTGACATCCCAGGACCCGCCATTGTCCCCAGGGCCCATTGTGACATCCTGGGGATCCCTCCTTGTCCCCAGGGCCCATTGTGACATCCCAGGACCCCACATTGTCCCCAGGGCCCATTGTGACTTTCAGGGGACCCCACTTGTCCCCAGGACCCATTGTGACACTATAGGGAACCCCCCTTGTGACCAGTGCCAATTGTGACACCGTGGGTACCACCCTTGTCCGCAGGGCCCATTGTGACATCCTGAGGACACCCCCTTGTCCCCAGGGCCCATTGTGACATCCTGGGGATCCCTCCTTGTCCCCAGGGCCCATTGTGATGTCCCAGGACCCCCCATTGTCCCCAGGACCCATTGAGACATTCAGGGGACCCCCTTTGTCACTGGGGCCCATTGTGAAATCCCAGGACCCCACATTGTCCCCAGGGCCCATTGTGACATCCTGGGGACCCCCCCTTTGTCCCCAGTGCCCATTGTGACATCCTTGGCACCCCCTTGTCCTCAGGGCCCATTGTGACATTCAGGGGACCCCACATTGTCCCCAGGGCCCATTGTGACATCCTGGGGACCCCACTTGTCCCCAGGACCCATTGTGACAGTATGGGGACCACCCCTTCTGCCCAGGGCCCATTGTGACACCGTGGGTACCACCCATGTCTGCAGGGCTCATTGTGACGTCCCAGGACCCCCCATTGTCCCCAGGGCCCATTGTGACATCCTGGGGACCCACCGTTGTCCCCAGGGCCGATTGTGACATCCCAGGACCCCCCATTGTCCCCAGGGCCCATTGTGACATCCTCGGCACCCCCTTGTCCCCAGGGCCCATTGTGACATCCTGGGGACCCCCCGTTGTCCCCAGGGCCCATTGTGACGTCCCAGGACCCCCCATTGTCCCCAGGCCCCATTGTGACATTTTGGGGATCCCTCCTTGTCCCCAGGGCCCATTGTGATGTCCCAGGAACCCCCATTGTCCCCAGGGGCCATTGTGACATCCCAGGACCCCACATTGTCCCCAGGGCCCATTGTGACATTCAGGGGACCCCTCTTTGTCCCCAGGGCCCATTGTGACATTCAGAGGACCCCTCTTTGTCCCCAGGGCCCATTGTGACATCCTGGGGATCCCTCCTTGTCCACAGGGCCCATTGTGACGTCCCAGGACCCCCCATTGTCCCCAGGACCTATTGTGACATTCAGGGGACCCCCTTTGTCACTGGGTCCCATTGTGACACCATGGAGACCCCCGCTTGTCCTCAGGGTCCATTGTGACATCCTGGGCACCCCCCATTTTTCCCAGGACCCATTGTGACATCCTGGCCACCCCCTTGCTCCCAGGGCCCGTTGTGGCACCATGGGGACACCCCCTTTGTCCCCAGGGCCCATTGTGACATCCCAGGACCCCCCTTTGTCCCCAGGGCCCGTTGTAGCACCATGGGGACCCCTTTTGTCCCCAGGGCCCATCGTGACATTCTTGGACCCCACTTTGTCCCCAGGGCCTATTGTGACACCATGGGGACCCCACCTTGTCACTGGGGACCCATTGTGACACCATGGGGACCCCGCCTTGTCCTCAGGACTCATTCTCACATCCTGGACACCCCCCATTGTCCCCAGGGCCCATTGTGACATCCACTGCACCCCCCATTGTCCCCAGGGCCCATTGTGACATTCAGGGGACCCCTCTTTGTCCCCAGGGCCCATTGTGAGATCCTGTGGACCCCCCCTTGTCCACAGGGCCCATTGTGACGTCCCAGGATCCCCCATTGACCCCAGGGCCCACTGTGACATCCTCGGCACCCCCTTGTCCCCAGGGCCCATTGTGACATCCTGGGGACCCCCCCTTGTCCCCAGAACCCATTGTGACGTCCCAGGACCCCTCATTGTCCCCAGGGCCCATTGTGACATCCTGCGGATCCCTCCTTGTCCTCAGGGCCCATTGTGATGTCCCAGGACCCCCCATTGTCCCCAGGGCCCATTGTGACATCCTCTGCACCCCCTTGTCCCCAGGGCCCATTGTGACATTCAGGTGACCCCTCTTTGTCCCCAGGGCCCATTGTGACATCCTGGGGACCCCCCCTTGTCCCTAGGGCCCATTGTGACGTCCCAGGACCCCCCATTATCCCCAGGGCCCATTGTGACATTCAGGGGACCCCCCTTTGTCCCCAGGGCCCATTCTGATACCGTGGGGACCCCCTTTGTCCCCAGGGCCCATTGTGACATGCTGGGACGCTCTTTGTCCCCAGGGCCTATTGTGACATCCTGGGGACCCTCCTTGTCCCCAGAGGCCATTGTGACATCCAGGGGACTCCCATTGTCCCCAGGGCCCATTGTGGCACCATAGGGACCCCCTTTGTCACTGGGGCCCATTGTGACATCCCAGGATCCCCCCTAGTCCCCAGGGCCCATTGTGACATCCTGGGGACGCTCTTTGTCCCCAGGGCCCATTGTGACATCCTGGGGACCCCCTTTGTCCCAAGACTTCATTGTGACATCCTGGGGACCCCCCTTGTCCTCAGGGTCCATTGTGACAGCCCAGGACCTTACATTGTCCCCAGGGCCCATTGTGATATCTGGGGGACCCCCTTGTTCCCAAGGCCCATTGTGACATCCTGGGGACCGACCCTTGTCCCCAGGGCCCATTGTGACATCCCAAAACCCCCCCTTGTCCCCAGGGCCCATTGTGACATCCTGGGGACCCCCCCTTGTCCCCAGGGCCCATTGTGACGTCCCAGGACCCCCCATTGTCCCCAGGGCCCATTGTGACATTCAGAGGACCCCTCCTTGTCCCCAGGGCCCATTGTGATGTCCCAGGACCCCCCATTGTCCCCAGGTCCCATTGTGACATCCTGGGCAACCCCATTGTCCCCAGGGCCCATTGTGACATCTGGGGGACGCCCTTGTCCCCAGGACCCATCGTGGCAACGTGGGGACCCTCCTTGTCACTTGGGCCCATTGTGACACCATGGGGACCCCCCCTTTGTCACCAGTGCCCATTGTGAAATTCTGCGGACCCCCCTTTGTCCCCAGGGCCCATTGTGACATTCAGGGGACCCACCATTGTCCCCAGGGCCCATTGTGACATTCTTGGACCCCACTTTGTCTCCAGGGCCTATTGTGACACCATGGGGAGCCCTCCTTGTCACTGGGGACCCATTGTGACACCATGGGGACCCCCCCTTGGCCTTCAGGACTCATTCTCACATCCTGGACACCCCCCATTGTCCCCAGGGCCCATTGTGACATCCAATGCACCCCCTTGTCCCCAGGGCCCATTGTGACATTCAGGGGACCCCTCTTTGTCCCCAGGGCCCATTGTGAGATCCTGGGGACCCCGCCTTGTCCCCAGGGCCCATTGTGACGTCCCAGGACCCGACATTGTCCCCAGGGCCCATTGTGACATCCTCTGCACCCCCTTGTCCCCAGGGCCCATTGTGACGTCCCAGGACCCCCCATTGTCCCCAGGGCCCATTGTGACATTCAGGGGACCCCCCTTTGTCCCCAGGGCCCATTCTGATACCGTGGGGACCCCCTTTGTCTCCAGGGCCCATTGTGACATGCTGGGGACGCTCTTTGTCCCCAGGGCCCATTGTGACATCCTGGGGACCCTCCTTGTGCCCAGAGCCCATTGTGACATCCAGGGGACCCCCTTTGTCCCCAGGGCCCATTGTGGCACCATGAGGCCCCTCTTTGTCACTGGAGGCCATTGTGACATCCCATGACCCCCCTTGTCCCCAGTGCTATTGTGAAATCCTGGGGACCCCTTTTGTCCCCAGGGCCCATTATGACACCATGGGGTACCCCTTTGTCACTGGGGGCCATTGTGACATCTGGGGGATGCCCTTGTCCCCAGGACCCATCATGGCACCGTGGGGACCCTCCTTGTCACTTGGGCCCATTGTGATACCATGGGGACCCCCCCTTTGTCCCCAGTGCCCATTGTGACATCCTGCGGACCCCCCTTTGTCCCCAGGGCCCATTGTGACATTCAGGGGACCCACCATTGTCCTCAGGGCCCATTGTGAGGTCCCAGGACCCCCCATTGTCCCCAGAGCCCATTGTGACATCCTCGGCACCCCCTTGTGCCCAGGGCCCATTGTGACATTCAGGGGACCCCTCTTTGTCCCCAGGGCCCATTGTGACATCCTGGGGACCCCCCCTTGTCCCCAGGGCCCATTGTGACATCCCAGGACCTGACATTGTCCCCAGGGCCCATTGTGACATCCTCTGCACCCCCTTGTCCCCAGGGCCCATTGTGACGTCCCAGGACCCCCCATTGTCCCCAGGGCCCATTGTGACATTCAGGGGACCCCCCTTTGTCCCCAGGGCCCATTCTGATACCGTGGGGACCCCCTTTGTCCCCAGGGCCCATTCTGATACCGTGGGGACCCCCTTTGTCCCCAGGGCCCATTGTGACATGCTGGGGACCCTCCTTGTGCCCAGAGCCCATTGTGACATCCAGGGGACCCCCTTTGTCCCCAGGGCCCATTGTGGCACCATGAGGCCCCTCTTTGTCACTGGAGGCCATTGTGACATCCCATGACCCCCCTTTGTCCCCAGCGCTATTGTGAAATCCTGGGGACCCCTTTCGTCCCCAGGGCCCATTATGACACCATGGGGAACCCTTTTGTCACTGGGGGCCATTGTGACATTCCAGGACCCCCCATTGTCCCCAGGGCCCATTGTGACATCCTGGGGATCCCTCCTTGTCTTCAGGGCCCATTGTGATGTCCGAGGACCCCCATTGTCCCCAGGGCCCATTGTGACATCCTCTGCACCCCCTTGTCCCCAGGGCCCATTGTGACATTCAGGGGACCCCTCTTTGTTCCCAGGGCCCATTGTGACATCCTGGGGATCCCTCCTTGTCCCCAGGGCCCATTGTGACATCCTGGAGATCCCTCCTTGTCCCCAGGCCCCATTGTGACATCCTGGGGATCCCTCCTTGTCTTCAGGGCCCATTGTGATGTCCGAGGACCCCCATTGTCCCCAGGGCCCATTGTGACATCCTCTGCACCCCCTTGTCCCCAGGGCCCATTGTGACATTCAGGGGACCCCTCTTTGTCCCCAGGGCCCATTGTGACATCCTGGGGATCCCTCCTTGTCCCCAGGGCCCATTGTGACATCCTGGAGATCCCTCCTTGTCCCCAGGGCCCATTGTGACGTCCCAGGACCCCCCATTGTCCCCAGGACCTATTGTGACATTCAGGGGACCCCCTTTGTCACTGGGGCCCATTGTGACACCATGGGGACCCCTCCTTGTCACTGGGGACCCATTATGACACCATGGGGACCCCCCTTGTCCTCAGGACTCATTCTCACATCCTGGACACCCCACATTGTCCCCAGGGCCCATTGTGACATCCACTGCACCCCCTTGTCCCCAGGGCCCATTGTGACATCCTGGGGACCCCCCCTTGTCCCCAGGGCCCATTGTGACATCCCAGGACCTGACATTGTCCCCAGGGCCCATTGTGACATCCTCTGCACCCCCTTGTCCCCAGGGCCCATTGTGACATCCACTGCACCCCCCATTGTCCCCAGGGCCCATTGTGACATTCAGGGGACCCCTCTTTGTCCCCAGGGCCCATTGTGAGATCCTGGGGACCCCCCCTTGTCCACAGGGCCCATTGTGACGTCCCAGGATCCCCCATTGACCCCAGGGCCCACTGTGACATCCTCGGCACCCCCTTGTCCCCAGGGCCCATTGTGACATCCTGGGGACCCCCCCTTGTCCCCAGAACCCATTGTGACGTCCCAGGACCCCTCATTGTCCCCAGGGCCCATTGTGACATCCTGCGGATCCCTCCTTGTCCTCAGGGCCCATTGTGATGTCCCAGGACCCCCCATTGTCCCCAGGGCCCATTGTGACATCCTCTGCACCCCCTTGTCCCCAGGGCCCATTGTGACATTCAGGTGACCCCTCTTTGTCCCCAGGGCCCATTGTGACATCCTGGGGACCCCCCCTTGTCCCTAGGGCCCATTGTGACGTCCCAGGACCCCCCATTATCCCCAGGGCCCATTGTGACATTCAGGGGACCCCCCTTTGTCCCCAGGGCCCATTCTGATACCGTGGGGACCCCCTTTGTCCCCAGGGCCCATTGTGACATGCTGGGACGCTCTTTGTCCCCAGGGCCCATTGTGACATCCTGGGGACCCTCCTTGTCCCCAGAGCCCATTGTGACATCCAGGGGACTCCCATTGTCTCCAGGGCCCATTGTGGCACCATAGGGACCCCCTTTGTCACTGGGGCCCATTGTGACATCCCAGGATCCCCCCTAGTCCCCAGGGCCCATTGTGACATCCTGGGGACGCTCTTTGTCCCCAGGGCCCATTGTGACATCCTGGGGACCCCCTTTGTCCCAAGACTTCATTGTGACATCCTGGGGACCCCCCTTGTCCTCAGGGTCCATTGTGACAGCCCAGGACCTTACATTGTCCCCAGGGCCCATTGTGATATCTGGGGGACCCCCTTGTTCCCAAGGCCCATTGTGACATCCTGGGGACCGACCCTTGTCCCCAGGGCCCATTGTGACATCCCAAAACCCCCCCTTGTCCCCAGGGCCCATTGTGACATCCTGGGGACCCCCCCTTGTCCCCAGGGCCCATTGTGACGTCCCAGGACCCCCCATTGTCCCCAGGGCCCATTGTAACATCCTAGGGATCCCTCCTTGTCCCCAGGGCCCATTGTGATGTCCCAGGACCCCCCATTGTCCCCAGGTCCCATTGTGACATCCTGGGCAACCCCATTGTCCCCAGGGCCCATTGTGACATCTGGGGGACGCCCTTGTCCCCAGGACCCATCGTGGCAACGTGGGGACCCTCCTTGTCACTTGGGCCCATTGTGACACCATGGGGACCCCCCCTTTGTCACCAGTGCCCATTGTGAAATTCTGCGGACCCCCCTTTGTCCCCAGGGCCCATTGTGACATCCTCGGCACCCCCTTGTCCCCAGGGCCCATTGTGACATTCAGGGGACCCCTCTTTGTCCCCAGGGCCCATTGTGACATCCTGGGGATCCCTCCTTGTCCCCAGGGCCCATTGTGACGTCCCAGGACCCCCCATTATCCCCAGGACCTATTGTGACATTCAGGGGATCCCCTTTGTCACTGGGGCCCATTGTGACACCTTGGAGACCCCCGCTTGTCCTCAGGGTCCATTGTGACATCCTGGGCACCCCCCATTTTCCCCAGGACCCATTGTGACATCCTGGCCACCCCCTTGCTCCCAGGGCCCGTTGTGGCACCATGGGGACACCCCCTTTGTCCCCAGGGCCCATTGTGACATCCCAGGACCCCCCTTTGTCCCCAGGGCCCATTGAAGCACCATGGGGACCCCCTTTGACCCCAGGGCCCATTGTGGCACCACGGTAACCCCTTTTGTCCCCAGGGCCCATTGTGACATTCTTGGACCCCACTTTGTCTCCAGGGCCTATTGTGACACCATGGGGAGCCCTCCTTGTCACTGGGGACCCATTGTGACACCATGGGGACCCCCCCTTGGCCTTCAGGACTCATTCTCACATCCTGGACACCCCCCATTGTCCCCAGGGCCCATTGTGACATCCAATGCACCCCCTTGTCCCCAGGGCCCATTGTGACATTCAGGGGACCCCTCTTTGTCCCCAGGGCCCATTGTGAGATCCTGGGGACCCCGCCTTGTCCCCAGGGCCCATTGTGACGTCCCAGGACCCGACATTGTCCCCAGGGCCCATTGTGACATCCTCTGCACACCCTTGTCCCCAGGGCCCATTGTGACGTCCCAGGACCCCCCATTGTCCCCAGGGCCCATTGTGACATTCAGGGGACCCCCCTTTGTCCCCAGGGCCCATTCTGATACCGTGGGGACCCCCTTTGTCTCCAGGGCCCATTGTGACATGCTGGGGACGCTCTTTGTCCCCAGGGCCCATTGTGACATCCTGGGGACCCTCCTTGTGCCCAGAGCCCATTGTGACATCCAGGGGACCCCCTTTGTCCCCAGGGCCCATTGTGGCACCATGAGGCCCCTCTTTGTCACTGGAGGCCATTGTGACATCCCATGACCCCCCTTGTCCCCAGTGCTATTGTGAAATCCTGGGGACCCCTTTTGTCCCCAGGGCCCATTATGACACCATGGGGTACCCCTTTGTCACTGGGGGCCATTGTGACATCTGGGGGATGCCCTTGTCCCCAGGACCCATCATGGCACCGTGGGGACCCTCCTTGTCACTTGGGCCCATTGTGATACCATGGGGACCCCCCCTTTGTCCCCAGTGCCCATTGTGACATCCTGCGGACCCCCCTTTGTCCCCAGGGCCCATTGTGACATTCAGGGGACCCACCATTGTCCTCAGGGCCCATTGTGAGGTCCCAGGACCCCCCATTGTCCCCAGAGCCCATTGTGACATCCTCGGCACCCCCTTGTGCCCAGGGCCCATTGTGACATTCAGGGGACCCCTCTTTGTCCCCAGGGCCCATTGTGACATCCTCTGCACCCCCTTGTCCCCAGGGCCCATTGTGACGTCCCAGGACCCCCCATTGTCCCCAGGGCCCATTGTGACATTCAGGGGACCCCCCTTTGTCCCCAGGGCCCATTCTGATACCGTGGGGACCCCCTTTGTCCCCAGGGCCCATTGTGACATCCTGGGGACCCTCCTTGTGCCCAGAGCCCATTGTGACATCCAGGGGACCCCCTTTGTCCCCAGGGCCCATTGTGGCACCATGAGGCCCCTCTTTGTCACTGGAGGCCATTGTGACATCCCATGACCCCCCTTTGTCCCCAGCGCTATTGTGAAATCCTGGGGACCCCTTTCGTCCCCAGGGCCCATTATGACACCATGGGGAACCCTTTTGTCACTGGGGGCCATTGTGACATTCCAGGACCCCCCATTGTCCCCAGGGCCCATTGTGACATCCTGGGGATCCCTCCTTGTCTTCAGGGCCCATTGTGATGTCCGAGGACCCCCATTGTCCCCAGGGCCCATTGTGACATCCTCTGCACCCCCTTGTCCCCAGGGCCCATTGTGACATTCAGGGGACCCCTCTTTGTCCCCAGGGCCCATTGTGACATCCTGGGGATCCCTCCTTGTCCCCAGGGCCCATTGTGACATCCTGGAGATCCCTCCTTGTCCCCAGGGCCCATTGTGACGTCCCAGGACCCCCCATTGTCCCCAGGACCTATTGTGACATTCAGGGGACCCCCTTTGTCACTGGGGCCCATTGTGACACCATGGGGACCCCTCCTTGTCACTGGGGACCCATTATGACACCATGGGGACCCCCCTTGTCCTCAGGACTCATTCTCACATCCTGGACACCCCACATTGTCCCCAGGGCCCATTGTGACATCCACTGCACCCCCTTGTCCCCAGGGCCCATTGTGACATTCAGGGGACCCCTCTTTGTCCCCAGGGCCCATTGTGACATCCTGGGGAAGCTCCGTTGTCCCCAGGGCTCATTGTGACGTCCCAGGACCCCCCATTGTCCCCAGGGCCCATTGTGACATCCTGGGGATCCCTCCTTGTCCCCAGGGCCCATTGTGACGTCCCAGGACCCCCCATTGTCCCCAGGACCTATTGTGACATTCAGGGGACCCCCTTTGTCACTGGGGCCCATTGTGACACCATGGAGACCCCCGCTTGTCCTCACGGTCCATTGTGACATCCTGGCCACCCCCTTGCTCCCAGGGCCCATTGTGGCACCATGGGGACACCCCCTTTGTCCCCAGGGCCCATTGTGACATCCCAGGACCCCCCCTTTGACCCCAGGGCCCATTGTGGCACCATGGCAACCCTTTTGTCCCCAGGGCCCATTGTGACATTCTTGGACCCCACTTTGTCCCCAGGGCCTATTGTGACACCATGGGGACCCCTCCTTGTCACTGGGGACCCATTGTGACACCATGGGGACCCCGCCTTGTCCTCAGGACTCATTCTCACATCCTGGACGCCCCCCATTGTCCCCAGGGCCCATTGTGACATCCACTGCACCCCCTTGTCCCCAGGGCCCATTGTGACATTCAGGGGACCCCTCTTTGTCCCCAGGGCCCATTGTGACATCCTGGGGACCCCCCCTTGTCCCCAGGGCCCATTGTGACGTCCCAGGACCCCCCATTGTCCCCAGGGCCCATTGTGACATCCTGGGGATCCCTCCTTGTCCCCAGGGCCCATTGTGACGTCCCAGGACCCCCCATTGTCTCCAGGGCCCATTGTGATATGCTGGGGAGCCCTCTTTGTCCCCAGGGCCCATTGTGAAATTCAGGGGACCCCAACTTGTCCTCAGGGCCATTCTGATATCCTGGGGACACTCTTTGTCCCCAGGGCCCATTGTGACATCCCAGGACCGCCTGTTGTCCCCAGGGCCCATTGTGACATCCTGGGGACCCCATTGTCACCAGAGCCCATTGTGATATCCTGGCGACCACCCTTTGTCCCCAGGGCCCATTGTGACGTCCCAGGACCCCCATTGTCCCCAGCGCCCATTGTGACATTCAGGGGCCCCCGTTTGTCATTGGGGCCCATTGTGAGATCCCAGGACCCCACATTGTCCCAAGGGCCCATTGTGACTTTCAGGGGACTCCACTTGTCCCCAGGACCCATTGTGACACTATAGGGACCCCTCCTTGTGCCCAGTGCCCATTGTGACACCGTGGGTACCACCCTTGTCCGCAGGGCCCATTGTGACATCCTGGGGACACCCCCTTGTCCCCAGGGCCCATTGTGACATTTTGGGAATCCCTCCTTGTCCCCAGGGCCCATTGTGACGTCCCAGGACCCCCCATTGTCCCCAGGACCCATTGTGACATTCAGGGGACCCCCTTTGTCACTGGGGCCCATTGTGAAATCCCAGGACCCCACATTGTCCCCAGGGCCCATTGTGACATCCTGGGGACCCCCCCTTTGTCCCCAGTGCCCATTGTGACATCCTGCGGACCCCCCTTTGTCCCCAGGGCCCATTTTGACATTCAGGGGACCCACCATTGTCCTCAGGGCCCATTGTGAGGTCCCAGGACCCCCCATTGTCCCCAGGGCCCATTGTAACATCCTCGGCACCCCCTTGTCCCCAGGGTCAATTGTGACTCTATGGGGACCCCCCCTTGTGCCCAGGGCCCATTGTGACACTGTGGGTACCACCCTTGTCTGCAGGGCTCATTGTGACATCCCAGGACCCCCCATTGTCCCCAGAGCCCATTGTGACATTCAGGGGACCCCCCTTGTCCCCAGGGTTCATTCTGATACCGTGGGGACCCCCTTTTTCCCCAGGGCCCATTGTGACATGCTGGGGACCCTCCTTGTCCCCAGAGCCCATTGTGACATCCAGGGGACCCCCTTTGTCCCCAGGGCCCATTGTGACATCCAGGGGACCCCCTTTGTCCCCAGGGCCCATTGTGGCACCATAGGGACCCCCTTTGTCACTGGGGCCCATTGTGACATCCCAGGACCCCCCCTGGTCCCCAGGGCCCATTGTGACATCCTGGGGACCCCCTTTGTCCCAAGACTTCATTGTGACATCCTGGGGACCCCCCTTGTCCTCAGGGTCCAGTGTGACAGCCCAGGACCTTACATTGTCCCCAGGGCCCATTGTGATATCTGGGGGACCCCCTTGTTCCCAAGGCCCATTGTGACATCCTGGGGACCCCCCCTTGTCCCCAGGGCCCATTGTGACATCCCAGGACCTTACTTTGTCCCCAGGGCCCATTGTGACATTTTGGGAATCCCTCCTTGTCCCCCGGGCCCATTGTGACGTCCCAGGACCCCCCATTGTCCCCAGGGCCCATTGTGACATCCCAGGACCCCCCATTGTCCCCAGGGCCCATTGTGACATCATCTGCACCCCCTTGTTTCCAGAGCTCATTGTGACATTCAGGGAACCCCTCTTTGTCCCCAGGGCCCATTGTGACATCCTGGGGACCCCCCCTTGTCCCCAGGGCCCATTGTGACGTCCCAGGAACCCCCATTGTCCCCAGGGCCCATTGTGACATCTTGGGGATCCCTCCTTGTCCCCAGGGCCCATTGTGACGTCCCAGGACCCCCCATTGTCCCCAGGACCTATTGTGACATTCAGGGGACCCTCTTTGTCACTGGGGCCCATTGTGACACCATGGAGACCCCCGCTTGTCCTCAGGGTCCATTGTGACATCCTGGGCACCCCCCATTTTCCCCAGGACCCATTGTGACATCCTGGCCACCCCCTTGCTCCCAGGGCCCGTTGTGGCACCATGGGGACACCCCCTTTGTCCCCAGGGCCCATTGTGACATCCCAGGACCCCCCTTTGTCCCCAGGGCCCATTGTAGCACCATGGGGACCCCCTTTGACCCCAGGGCCCATTGTGGCACCATGGCAACCCCTTTTGTCCCCAGGGCCCATTGTGACATTCTTGGACCCCACTTTGTCCCCAGGGCCTATTGTGACACCATGGGGAGCCCTCCTTGTCACTGGGGACCCATTGTGACACCATGGGGAACCCCCTTGTCCTCAGGACTCATTCTGACATCCTGGACACCCCCCATTGTCCCCAGGGCCCATTGTGACATCCACTGCACCCCCTTGTCCCCAGGGCCCATTGTGACATTCAGGGGACCCCTCTTTGTCCCCAGGGCCCATTGTGACATCCTGGGGACCCCCCCTTGTCCCCAGGGCCCATTGTGACGTCCCAGGGCCCCCCATTGTCCCCAGGGCCCATTGTGACACTATGGGGACCCCCCTTGTGCCCAGGGCCCATTGTGACATGCTGGGGACTCTCTTTGTCCCCAGCGCCCATTGTGACATCCTGGAGACCCCCCCTTGTCCCCAGGGCCCATTGTGACGTCCCAGGACCCCCCATTGTCCCCAGGGCCCATTCTGATACCGTGGGGACCCCCTTTGTCCCCAGGGCCCATTGTGACATGCTGGGGACTCTCTTTGTCCCCAGCGCCCATTGTGACATCCTGGGGACCCCCCCCTTGTCCCCAGGGCCCATTGTGACGTCCCAGGACCCCCCATTGTCCCCAGGGCCCATTGTGATATGCTGGGGAGCCCTCTTTGTCCCCAGGGCCCATTGTGAAATTCAGGGGACCCCAACTTGTCCCCAGGGCCCATTGTGACATCCTGGGGACCCCATTGTCACCAGAGCCCATTGTGATATCCTGGGGACCACCCTTTGTCCCCAGGGCCCATTGTGATATCCTGAGGACCGCCCTTTGTCCCCAGGGCCCATTGTGACATCCCAGGACCCCCTTTGTCCCTGTCGAGGGTTAGGATTGCGGTGTGACAATCAAATCCTGCCAGATGTGTTGTCAACGTCCTCTCCCCTCCCAATTCCCCCTTTTTCCCGTCCCTCTCCCCCTTCCCACTCAGCACAGGCGATTGGGAGGGGAAGAAGCACAGAGGGAAGAGAGTTGGAAAAGTTAAAGATGTTTTACTGATGCTACTGATAAGAATAGAGAAAATAATACAAAATATACAAAACCAATCTTGTAAGTCTCAGCAACTGCAGAGCCAGCATCCAAAGTCCTGAATTGGACTCTGTAGCCAACCGGAGCTGGATTCAGTCTCTCACTGGCCTCCGTTCGCAGGGACGACCAGCAAGGTCCTCTCCTAATGTCAGCCATGAGGAGAAAAGGGCCGAGATCCTCGTGATCTCCCACTTTTATATGAAGTATTCACGTGAACGGAATGTTATACACAGTTGGTCACCGGTTTCTCGTTGCCCCTCTCGCGAGATGTGCATCCGTGCTCATCAATAAGTTTGCATTCCATTGCTGGGTTTGCCAAAACATGTGTCCGGTTCTCCAGGAAAATGCAGCTGATATGAAGCTTGAGCTGACAGGCAAATTCACTAAAAGAGAAACTTGTTTTTAACAAAACCAGGACATTCCACCCCTTATAATATGACATTCACTGAATACTTAAACCTTATCAATACAATCTATCAATACAATCTAATTAATCACTACTACTATATATATATACATACATATGTACATATATACACAGGAGTAATTAATCAGTGGACCATCCTTTGAAAAGTTCATTAAGTTCATTTTGTCACCACAGTCTCCCAGGGCAGGGAAAATGGTCCAAGTGCATCTCATGACCCCTGTTGGTGGGTTAAGGACACCAACTTCGAAGAAGGTGTCGGGCGCCACTCGAAGAAGCCAGCGCTGGTTTCATCACCATTGTCTTGATCTGAAAGACACTTATTAAACATTGTTAGTGCGGCAATTCACATCGTACAGTTCAGCATTGCATATTTTCACCTAAAATCAAATCCCCTTGAGGTGCACACCGAACTTCTCCATCCTTGAGCATCACCCACCAGGTGCTGCCAGGTCCCTGGGCAAAAACAATCCCACGAATAGGTTTGCCTTTGCCTGAGGCAGGAGGAACCCAGACTGCCTTTCCTAACATATTTTTCATGTGTACTACAGGGATTTTATCTCCTTCTACAGTCCATAGAATTTCTGATTGGGCAGGCCCGGCTCGATTGGTTGATCCCCTGGTGTTGACCAACCAAGTGGCTTTTGCTAAATGTGAATCCCAGTTTTTAAAGGTTCCGCCACCCAGTGCCTTTAGTGTAGTTTTTAACAAACCATTGCACCTTTCAGTTTTCCCAGAGGCTGGTGCATGATATGGAATATGATACACCCACTCAATACCATGTTCTTTGGCCCTATTGTCTATAATACTGGTTTTGAAATGAGTACCATTGTCTGATTCAATTCTTTCTGGCGTACCCGGCCGCCAAAGGACTTGCTTCTCAAGGCCCAAGATGGTATTTCGGGCTGTAGCATGAGGTACGGCAGATGTTTCCAACCATCCAGTGGTTGCTTCCACCATTGTAAGTACATAACGCTTACCTTGACGTGTTTGTGGAAGTGTAATATAATCAATCTGCCAAGCTTCTCCATACTTACACTTTAACCATCGCCCCCCATACCATACAGGCTTTAACTGTTTTGCTTGTTTGATTTCGGCGCAAGTTTCACATTCATGAATAACCTGTGAAACAGTGTACATAGTTAAATGCACCCCTCGATCACGAGCCCATTTGTATGTTGCATCTCTACCTTGATGCCCTGAAGCACCATGGGCCCACCGAGCTAGGAAAAGTTCACCTTTATGTTGCCAGCCCAAGTCCACCTCAGCTACTTTAATCTTAGCAGCTTGATCTGCTTGTTGGTTGTTTCGATGTTCCTCGGTGGCTTGACTTTTAGGCACATGAGCATCTACATGACCAACTTCCCCAGGCAGGCTCTCCAGCCGAGCAGCAATGTCTTGCCACAGCGTGGTTCCCAATGGTTTCACCTCTGCGCTGCCAGTTACTTTTCTTCCATTGCTGTAGCCACCCCCACAAGGCATTTGCTCCCATCCATGAGTCAGTATAGAGACAAAGCATTGGCCACTTCTCTCGTTCAGCAATGTCCAAAGCCAGCTGGATGGCTTTCACTGCTGCAAACTGACTGGATTCACCTTGTCCTTCAGTGGCTTCTGTAACTTGTCGTGTGGGACTCCACACAGCAGCTTTCACCTTCGATGTTTTCCTACAGACGACAGGATCCATCTGTGAACAGTGCACACTGCTTATCAGTCTCTGAAAGCGGATTATATGGTGGTGCTTCTTCAGCACGTTTTACTTCCTCCTCATCTGCAGACATCCCAAAGTCTTTGCTTTCCGGCCAGTCTGTAATCACTTCTAATATCCCTGGACGGTTGGGACTCCCAATTCGAGCTCATTGCGTGATCAGTGCAATCCATTTACTCCATGTAACTTCGGTGCCATGATGTGGAGAGGGAACCGTCCCTTTGAACACCCAGCTCAGCACCGGCAGTCGAGGTGCAGGAGGAGCTGTGCTTCAGTGCCCATCACTTCTGAAGCACCTCCAACTCCTTCATATGCTGCCAGTATCTCCTTTTCAGTTGCAGTACAGTTGGCCTCAGATCCTTTGTATCCTCGACTCCAAAAACCTAAGGGTTGACCTCGGGTTTCTCCTGGTGCTTTGTGCCAGAGGCTCCAGTTAAGTCCATTATCTCCGGCTGCGGTGTAGAGCACATTTTTAACATCTACTCCAGTTCGGACTGGTCCAAGGGCCACCGCATGAGTTATCTCACGCTTCATTTGTTCAAAGGCTTGGCGTTGTTCAGGGCCCCACTCAAATTGGTTCTTTTTTACGAGTCACTCGATAGAGAGGCTCACAATGTGGCTGTAGTCAGGAATGTGCATTCTCCAAAAACCTACAATGCCCAAGAAAGTCTGTGTCTCCTTTTTATTAGTAGGTGGAGACATTGCTGTAGTTTTGTTGATCACCTCCATTGGGATCTGACGACGGCCATCTTGCCATTTTATTCCTAAAAACTGGATCTCCCGTGCAGGTCCCTTGACCTTGCTTCGTTTTATGGCAAAACCAGCATCCAAAAGAATAGGAATTATTCTCTCACCTTTTTTGAAGACTTCTTTCACTGTGTCGCCCCATACGATGATGTCATCAATGTATTGCAAGTGTTCTGGAGCTTCACCTTGCTCCAGCGTGGTCTGGATCAGCCCATGGCAGATGGTAGCACTGTGGTCCCTGGGGTCATTGGTTGGGTCATGGAGTCACTGGTTGGGTGATGGGGTCATTAGTTGAATAATGGGGTCATTGGTTGAATGATGGGGTCATTGGTTGGGTCATGGGGTCACTGATTGGGTGATGGGGTCATTGGTTGAATGATGGGGTCATTGGTTGGGTTGTGGAGTCACTGATTGGGTGATGGGGTCATTGGTTGGGTTCAGGATTGGTTGGTTGGATGATGATGATGATGGTTGGATGATGATGGTGGTTGGATGATGATGGTGGTTGGATGATGATGGTGGTGGTTGGATGATGATGGTGGTGGTTGGATGATGATGGTGGTGGTTGGATGATGGTGGTGGTTGGATGATGATGGTGGTGGTTGGATGATGATGGTGGTGGTTGGATGATGATGGTGGTGGTTGGATGATGGTGGTGGTTGGATGATGATGATGGTGGTTGGATGATGATGGTGGTTGGATGATGATGGTGCTCTATGCCAAGGATGCACGGAGCATCTGGGCCAGTCACAAGAGGATGCTTTTGGATATTGGGGTGCAGGGCTTTGGTGTGAAGGTTCGGGAGACAGACTTTTGGGTGCAGGGATTTGGGCACCAAGAGTTCTGGGTGCAGCATTTGGGTCTGCAGGGTTCAGGTGTTCAGGACCTGGGGGTGCAGGACTTGTGGGCTGGAGGATTTGAGGGTGCAGGGATTTGGGGTGAGGGATTTCAGGGTGCCAGTTATGGGGGGGAAGGATCTGGGGTACAGGTTTTGGGGATGCAGGGTTAAGGGGGTTTAGGATTTTGGGGTGCACAGTTTAGGGTGCACGTTCTGGGCATGTATGATTTGAGAGTGCAGGGCTTTGGGGTACAGGATTTGGGATGCAGGGTTTTGGGGTCAGGATCTGGGGGTGCAGGATGTTGGGGAGAAGGATTTGGGGGTGCAGCATTTTGAAGTGCAGGGTTTGGAGGAGGGAGGTTTTGGGGGTGAAGGATTTGGTGGTGCTGGTTTTGGGGGTGCAGTGTTAAGGGCGTGGAAGATTAGTGGTGCAGGATTTGTGGGGGTTCAGGATTTGGGGGTGCAGGGTATGGGAGGGAAGGATCTGGGGCTTCAGGATTTGGGGGTGCACTGTTGGGGGTGCAGGGTTTAGAAGTCAGGTCTAAGAGTGCAGCGTTTGGGGTGCAGGGGCTTGGGGGGAAATTTAAGGTTGCAGAGTGTGGGGTGCACAGGACTGGGGCACAGGATTTGGGGGTGCGGGGTTTCAGGGTTCAGGATTTGGAGGTGTGGAGTTTTGGGGTGCAGGGGATGGGGTGAAGGATTTGAGGCTGCAGGGTGGTGGGGGAAGGATTTGGGGGTGAGAGATTTGGGGTGCAGGATTTGGGGGTGCAGAGTTTTGGGAGGCAAGGATCTGGGGCTGCAGGATTTGGGGGTTCAGAGTTTAGGGCAGCACAATCTTGGGGTGCAGGGGTCTGCACTGAAGGGTTTGGTAGAGCAGGATACGCAGGTGCAGGACTTTCGGGTGAGGTTTGGGGGTGCAGGGTTCATGTGTTCAGGAACTGGGGGTGCAGGATTTGAGGGTGCAGGGCTCTGGGTGCAGAGTTTGGGAGTTCAGGGTTTGGGGTGCAGGGTTTTTGGCAGGAGGATCTGAGAGTGCAGGATCTGGGGGGCAGGATTTGGGGTTCAGCATTTTCAGTGCAGGTTTTGGGGGGACTTGATTTTAGGGTGCTCGCTTTGGGCTGCAGGATCTGGGTGCAGGATTTGGGGTTTCAGGGTTTAGGGTAACCGGAATTTGGGGTGCAGGGGCTTGGGGTGAAGAGGATGGTAGAGCAGGATTGGTGGGGGCAGGATCTAGTGTTTGGGGTTCAGGGATGCAGTGTTTTGAAGTGCGGGATCTGGGGTGCTTGATTTTGGGGTGCAGAGTCTTGCAGGAAGGATCTGGGGGTGCAGGGTTTAGGGTGCAGAATTTGGGTTTGTAGGGTTTTAGGGAGAAAGGCTTGGGGGTGCAGGTCTAGGGGGGCAAAATTTGGGGGCAAAGGGTTTGAAGGAGCAGGATTTGGGGTGCAGGATTTGGGGGTGCAGGGTTTGGGCGTGCAGTGTTAAGGTGGTGGAGGGTGCAGGGTTTGTGGTGAAGGTTTTGGGGTGCAGGATCTGGGGGTGCAGGATTTGGGAATGCGGCATCTGGGGTACCTGATTTGGGGTGCAGGATTTAGGGTGCAGGTTTTTGGGTTTCATGGTTTTGGGGCACAGGGCTGGGTGAGGCCAGATTTGGGGTGCAGGTTTGGGTGAGGGATCTGGGGGTGCAGGGTTTGGTAGTGCGGGAATTGAGGGTGCAGAGTTTGGGGGGCAGGGCTTGGGGGAGCAGGAGTTTGGGGTTCAGAACCTGTGGGTGCAGAGTTTGGGGTGCAGAACCCGTGGGTACCGGGTTTGGGGAGGCAGAATTGGGGGTGCAGGGTTTTGGGGTTCAGGACATGGGGTTGAGGATTTGGGGGTGCAAGGTTTGGAAGTGCATTGATTAGGGGGAAGGATTTAAGGTGGTGGGATTTGGGGGCACGGGGTTTGGGGGTCAGCATTTGGGGGTGCAAAGCTTAGGGGGCAGCGTTTTGAGTGCAAGTTGGGGGAGGACTTGATTTTAGGGTGCAGGGTTTGGGGTGCGAGTTTGGGGATGGAAGCATTTCGGGTATACAGTTTGGGGGTGCAGGGTTTTGGGGAGCAGTATCTGGGGGTACAGGATTATGGGATGTGCAGGGTTTGGGGGCACAGGGTTCAGGGTTGCAGGGTTTGGTATCACAGGTTTGAGGGGTTCATGGCTTGGGAGGAAGGATTTGGGGGTGCAGAATTTAGGGGTGCACGTTTTAAGGGTGCAGAGCTTAGGGGGAAGAATCGGAGATGTAGGGGTTTTGGGGACATTATCTGGGGGTCAGGATTTGGGGTGCAGGGTTTTGAGGTGCAGGGTTCAGGTGTTCAGGGTTTGAGGGAAGGATCTGGAGGTGCAGGGTTTTGGAGTGGAGGATTTTGGGGTGCAGGGTTAGTTGGGATTTGGGGTTGCAGGGATTTGGGGTGCAGGGTTTGGTGGTGCATTGGTTTTGGGGGTGGAGGACTGGGGGACACAGGGTTTCAGGGTGCAGGATGTGGGGGTGCAGGATTTGGGAGTGCAGAGTTGGGGGGCAGAATTTTTGGTGCAGGGCTTTGGGGTACAGGACTTGGGGGTGCAGGGGTTTGGGTGGGGAATTTGGGGTGCAGGGTGTTGAGGAAGGATCTGGGGGCGCATTGTTTGGGGGCTGGATGAGGAGGTGCACGATTTAGGGCTGCAGAGCCTGGGGGGCAGGGGTTTGTTGGCAGAATGTGGGGGTGCGGGGTTCTGGGGTGCAGAGTTTGGGAGATCAGGGGTTTGGGGTGCAGGGGTTTGGGGGGAAATTTAACATTGCGCAGTGTGGGTTGCATTGGTTTTGGGGTGAAGGATTTGGGGGTGCGGGGTTTGGGGGTCAGGATCTGGGGGTGAAAGGCAGTGGGGAAGGATCTGGGGGTGAGATATTTGGGGTGCGAGGTTTGGGATGCCAGGTTTGGGGTGAAGGGTTTGGGGGCAAGGATCTGGGGTGCAGGATTAGGGCAATCAGGGCTGGGGGGATAAGTTTGTGTGGGGCAGAATTTCGGGGTGCAGGGTCTGGGTGGGCAGGATTTCGGGGGATCCGGGCTTGGGAGTGCAGGATTTTGGAGTACAGGGTTTGGGGGTGCAGGCTTGGGGAGGCAGAATTTGGGGGTGCAGGTTTGGAAGGGTCAGGACCTCGGGGGGCACAGTTTGGACAGCACAATGTGGGGTGCAGGATTTGGGAGAGAAGGATCTGGGGGGGCAGGGTTTGGGCTGAAGGGTTTGGTAGGGCAGGGGTTGGGGGAGCAGGATTTGCGGGTTCAGAACCTGAGGGTGCAGGGTATTGGGGAGCAGGATCTAGAAGGGCAGGGTTTGGGGGTGCAGGATTTTGGGGAGCAGAGTTTGGGGGTTCATGACGTGGGGATGGAGGAATTCGGGGCGCAGGGTTTGTGGGTGCAGGGTTCACATGTTTAGGACCTGGGGGTGCAGAATTTAGGTGTGCAGGGGTCTGGGGTGCTGGGTTTTGGGGTGCAGGATCAGGGGGTGCAAGGTTTGGAAGCGCAGGGTTTTGGGGCGCAGGGTTTGGGAAATCAAGGTTTGGGGTTCCAGGATTTGGGGGTGCAGTGTTAGGGGGTGAATGCTTTCGAGGGGCAGGGTTTGGGAATGTATGATCTGGGGGTGAAGGGTTTCAGGGTGCAGGGTCAGGGGGAAGGATTTGGGGGGCAGGGTTAGGTGGGATGTGGGGCTGCAGGGTTTAAGCGTGCAGGATTTTGGGGTGTAGGGGTTTGTAGTGCAAGGTTCGGTAGGGCAGGATTTGGGGAGCATGGCTTTGGGGTGAGGGATTTCAGGGTGCCGGGTTTGGGAGGGAAGGATCTGGGGGTACAGGTTTTGGGGCTTCGGGCTTTTAGGGTGCAACTTGTGGAGTACGGGGTTTCAGGGTGCAAGGTTCAGTGGTGCAGGGTTTTGGGGGTGAAGGGTTTGGGGTGACAGAATTGGGGGTGCAGGGTTTGGGATTGCAGGGTGTTGGGGAGCAGGGTTTCGGGGTCAGGCTTTAGGGGGACAGGGTTTGGGGGGCAGGGCTGGGAGGGATGATTTGGGGGTGCAGGGTTTAGGGCAGCAGGATCTTGGGGTGAAGGGGTTTGGGCTGAAGGGTTGGGTAGGACTGGATTTGGGGTGCAGGATTTTAGGGTGCAACTTGTGGGGGCAGGATTTGGGGTACAGGAGGTTGGGGGTGCAGGGTTTGGGGGTGTAGGATTTGTGGAGCAGGGACTGGGGGTGAAGGTCTTGTGGAGGCAGAATTGGGGGTGCAGATTTTGGGTGTTCAGGACCTGGGGCTTCAGGATTTGGGGGTGCACTGTTTGGGGGTGCAGGGTTTAGAAGTCAGGTCTAAGAGTGCAGCGTTTGGGGTGCAGAGTGTGGGGTGCACAGGACTGGGGCACAGGATTTGGGGGTGCAGGGTTTCAGGGTTCAGGATTTGGAGGTGTGGAGTTTTGGGGTGCAGGGGATGGGGGTGAAGGATCTGAGGGTGTAGGGTGGTGGGGGAAGGATTTGGGGGTGAGAGATTTGGGGTGCAGGATTTGGGGGTGCAGAGTTTTGGGAGGCAAGGATCTGGGGCTGCAGGATTTGGGGGTTCAGTGTTTAGGGCAGCACAATCTTGGGGTGCAGGGGTTTGCAGTGAAAGGTTTGGTAGGCAGGATTTGGGGTGCCGGATTCTGGGGTGCTGGGTTTTGGGGTACAGGATTTGGTGTTGCAGGAATGGGGTTGAAGGGCTTGGGTTTCCAGGCCTTTGAGGTGCAGGATTTGGAGGTGCAAGGTTTGGGAGGGAATTCTTTGGGGTGCAGGGTTTGGGGTTCCAGGAGGTGGGGGAAGGACCTTTGGGTGTAGGGTTTGGGGGGGCAGGGTTTTGGGGGAAGGATTTGGGGGTGCAGGGTTTTGAAGTGCAGCGTTTCAGGGGAGCATGATTTTGGGGGTGCACATGTGGGGGTCCAGGTTCGGGGCGTGCAGAGTTTGTGAATGGAGGATTTTGGGGTGCTGGGTTTGGGGCTGCCTAATTTGGGGGTGCAGTGTTTGGGTGTTCAGGACCGGGGGTGCTGCGTTTGGGAATGCAGGCTTTGGGGGTGCAGGGCTCAGGATTTGGGAGGGCAGCATTAGGGGGTGTAAGATTTCAGGGTTTAGGGGTGCAAAGTTTGGTAGGGATGAATTTAGGGATGCAGGATTTGGGGGGCAGGGTTTGGTGCTGCAGGATTTAGGGGTGCAGGGTTTGAGGGTGCAAGGTTTGGGTGTTCAAGATTTAGGGGAGCAGGATCTTGGGGTGCAGGGTTTGGGGCTGCAGGGGTTTTGGGTGAGGGATTTAGGGTTCAGGCTTAGGGGTGCAGGGTTTGGGGGTGCAGGGTGTTGGGGAAGGATTTGGGGGTACAGGGTTTGGAGGTGCAGTGTTTCAGGGATCGGGGTTTGGGGGGCAGAATTTGGGGTGCAGGGTTTGGGATGGCAGGATTAGGGGGAGCAAGACTGTGGGGTGCAGGGGTTTGGGGTGAAGGGTTTGGTAGGGCACGATTTGGGGTGCAGGCTTTAGGAAGGAAGGAAGGAAAGAAGGATCTGGAGGTGCAGGATTTGGGGGTGCAGGGTTTAGGGGTGCAGGATTTAAGGGTGCGGGGGTTTGGGTGAAGGGCTTGGCAGGGCAGGAATTTGGGGTGCAGGGTTTGGGGGTGCAGGGTGTTTGGGGAACGATCTGGGGGTACAGGGTTTGGGGTGCTGGGTTTGGGGGTTAAAGGATTTGCGGGGGCAGGGTTCAGGTGTTCAGGACCTGGGCGTGCAGGCTTTGCGGGTTCAAGGTTCCAGGTGCATTGTTTGGGGGGAGAGGATTTGGGGGTGCAGAGTTTTGGGGTGCAGGGCTTGTGAGAGAGGAATCGGGGGTGCAGGATTTGGGGGTTCAGGGTTTAGGGTAGCAGGATCTTGGGGTGCAGGATATGGGGGTGCAGTGTTTGTGGGTGCAGGGTTTTGGAGTTCAGGATCTGGAGGTGCATGATTTGGGGGCTCAGGGTTTGGGGATGAAGGGTCTTGGGGTGCTGGGCTTTGGGGTGCAGTGTTGGGGGGTAGGTTTTGGGGTGCATGGTTTAGGAGGGCAGGATTTGCGTGTTCAGGAACTGGGGGTGCAGGATTTTGCGTTGAAGGGCTCTGGGGTGCCAGGGTCGGCCTGCAGGGATTGGGGTGCAGTATTTTGGGGTGCAGGGGTTTGGGGTTCAGGACCTGTGGCTGCAGGGTCTTAGGGAACAGGATTTCAGGGGTGCAGGGGCTTTGGGAGAGGGATTTGGGCTTCAGGGTCTGAGGGGTGCAGGGTTTGGTGGGGAAGGGTTTGGGGTGCCTGGTTTAGGGTTGCAGGATCTGGGGATCAAGGGTTTGGAGGTGCCAGGGTTTTGGGGGGCAGGATATAGGGGTGCAGGATTTGAGGGTGCAGGGTTGTGGAGTGCAGAGATTTGCAGGTGCAAGATCTGGGATTGTAGGGTTTTGGGGTGCAGGTTTTGGGGAGGAAGGATTTGGGGTGCAGGGTTTAAAGGTTCACAATCTGGAGGTGCAGCGCTTTGGGGTGCAGGGTTATGGGCCTACGGGTTTTGGGAGGGAAGGATCTGGGGTTGCAGGGATCACAGTATGGGGGTGCAGGATTCTGGGGTGCAGGATCTGGGGAGTAGGATCTGGGGGAGCAGGGTTTGGGGTGCAGAACCTTGTTGTTTAGGGTTTAGAGGCAGGATTTGGGGGTGCAGGGCTTTGGGGTGAGGAGTTGGGGGTGCAGGGTTCAGGTGTTCAGGACTTGGGGGTTGGAGGATTTGGGGGTGCAGTGTTGGGTAAGGAAGGATCTGAGGGCGCAGGGTTTGTGGGGCAGGATTTTGGGTGCAGGGTTTGGGGAGCAGGATCTGGGGGTGATGGAATTTGTTGACAAGGTTTCGCAGGCCGGCTTTGAAGGAGCAGAGTTCAGGGGTGCAAGGTTTGGGGGGACAGGTTTGGACATAAAAGATTCAGGGGAGAATGGTTTGGGGGAACGATTTTGGGGTGCAGGATTTGGGGGTGCAGGATTTGGTATTACAGGTTTTGGGGAAACATGGCTTGGGAAGAGGATTTAGGGGTGCAGGGTTTCAAGATGCAGGATTTGGGGTGCAGTATTTGGGGTTGCAGGTTTGGGGGTGCAAGTTGTGGGGCAGCAGGATATCGGGTAGAGGGTTCTGGGCTGCAGGGTTTGGGGGTGCAGGATTTCAACGTGCAGGGTTCTGGGGTGCAGTATCTGGGGGTCCAGGGTTTGGCAGTGCATTGGCTTTGGGGGTTGAAGGATTTGGGGGTGCAGGGTTTAGAGATGCAGGATTTGGGGGTGCAGGATTTGCGGGTGCAGAGTTAGGGGGCAGGATTTTCAGTGCAGGGCTTCAGGGCACAGAACTTGGTGCTGCAGGATCTGGGGGTGCAGGTTTTCGGTGGGGAATTTGGGGGTGCAGGGTGATGAGGAAGGATCTGGGAGTGCAATATTTGGGCTTTAAGGGTTTAGGGGGGCAGGATCTGGCAGTGCAGAGTGTGGGGACAGGACCTGGGGGTGCAGCGTTTGGGGTTACAGGTTTTGGGGGTGCAGGGTTGAGGGAATTGTTTGAGGTTCAGGGTTATGAGAGTGCAGGATTTCTGGGTGCAGAGTTTGGGGTGCTGGGTATGGGGCAGCAGGATCTGGGGCTGCAGGATTTGGGGGTTCAGTGTTTGGGGCAGCACAATCTTGCGGTGCAGGGGTTTGCAGTGAAAGGTTTGGTAGGCAGGATTTGGGGTGCAGGATTTTGGGTGCCGTGTTTGCGGGGCAGGTTTGGGGTGATCACTGCTGATCCGCACACACTCGCTCTCTCTGGTATTCACCTCCACTCCTGCTCCTCCACCTCCCCACTGTTCTCTCCATCTCCTCTCTTCTCGTTCCCACCCCCCACCCCAGTTCCTGGTGCTGAGTGCGGAGCTCAGCGCACACAGAGCTGCCTAGGGTGAGCAGTGCAGGTGCGGTTCGAGCTGGGAGGAAAGGCTGTGGGTGTGTGCAGCGTTCTTGGCCATGATGGGTATGAACCCCTCACTGTGTTTAACACACCCGTGCTGTTTAACGGGGGCGTGTGGGGCGGAGCGAATCCCCCGCGCTGCTTTCCTTTTGCTCTGATGAACAGGGGTTTAAGGAATACAAGGAAGGAATTGGATTGAAATAAATAACTTACGCTTTTGCTATGGATGAAAAACGTTTAAGCCAATAATTCACAAACAAATTTAATAACTTTTCACATAGAACTCAAGCACCTTTTCCTTTCTCCAGGTGCAGAGCCCGTGCCTCACTTGGTTCCGTCTGCAAACAGCGCCCATCCCAGCTCGAATCCCCCTGCCCCTCTCACCCTGTGCAGCTCTTTGTGCGCTGAGCTCCGCACTCAGCACCAGCGGGTGCGGCTCCTCCTGAGGGGCTGGGGGGAGGGGGCGGGGCCAAGGGCTGGTTTGAGGGGGCGGGGCTGAGGCGGCGAGCTGCGATTGGCCGGCCGGGCCGCAGCGGCCGTTCCCGCCTGAGCCTTGGGGCGGAGCCAGAGCGGGAGTGCGGGGGGCGGCCGGGCCAGGAGCCGCCCGCAGAGCGCCCGGAGAGCGGGCTTCGGGGACTCTGCCCGGGAACGAGCGGCAGGAGGAGAGGAGACGGCCCCAGCGGTACCGGGTGAGCTTCTGGCTGGAGCCTGGGAGCTGTTCCTCCCAGCGAGGGCTGTCGGGCACTGAACGGGCTGCCCAGGGCAGGGCTGGAGCCGCCATCCCTGGAGGGGTTTCCACAGGAGCTCCTGAGGGCCGTGGGCAGTGCCGGGGGGTTGTGCTTGGACTCCAGCACCTTCAAGGTGTTTGACACCCAAAGGGATTCTGTGGCACACTCAATTTTCACGTTGCCATGGAGCCCGGAGGTCCCAGCGGGGTTTGGATCAGCGTGTTCTGGAACATTCTCAGTGGTCGGGTCTGTGTGCAGAGTGTGGTGGGAACGAGAAGAGAGGAGATGGAGAGAACAGTGGGGAGGTGGAGGAGCAGGAGTGGAGGTGAATACCAGAGAGAGCGAGTGTGTGCGGATCAGCAGTGATCACCCCAAACCTGCCCGGCAAACACGGCACCCAAAATCCTGCACCCCAAAATACTCTTCCCAAACCTGCACCCCAGATCCTGACCGCAAGCCCTGCACCAAAACCCTGCCCCTCAGTCCTGCACCCCCAAATCCTCCACCCCCGATCCTGTCTTCCCAAACCCTGCACCCCAGATCCTGCACCCCCAAATTCGGCCCTACCAAACTCTGCACCCCTAAACCCTACAACTGAAACCTTGCACCCCCTAATCCTGCCCTCCCTACCTTCCTGAACCCCGAAACCTGCACCCCAAACTCTGCATTCCCAAATCCTGCACCCCCAAGTCCTGCATCCCTAACTCTGCACCCCCAAATCCTTCAACCCCCAAAGCCAATGCACTGCCAAACCCTGGACCCCCAGATACTGCACCCCAGAACCCTGCACGTTGAAATCCTGCACCCCCAAACCCTGCAGCCCAGAACCCTGTACCCGATATCCTGCTGCCCCACAACTTGCACCCCCCAAACCTGCAACCCCAAATACTGCACCCCAAATCCTGCATCTTGAAACCCTGCACCCCTAAATCCTTCCTCCCAAGCCATGATTCCCCAAAACCTGTAATACCAAATCCTGCACCCCCAAATCCTGCACCCCCAAATCGTTCCCCCAAACCATTTGCCCCCGAATCTTTTATGTCCAGACCTGTCCCCCAAAACCTTGCACCCCTGAACTCTGCTCCCCCAAAGCCGGCCTGCGAAACCTTGTCAACCAATTCCATCACCCCCAGATCCTGCTCCCCAAACCCTGCACCCACGATCCTGCCCCACAAACCCTGCACCCTCAAATTCTGGCCCCCAATCAATGCACTGACAAACCCTGCACCTGCAGATCCTTCCCCCCCAGACCCGGCACCCTGAAATCGCTCACCCCAAATCCCTGCACTCTCAAATCTTGCACACCCCAAAAATGTGCACCCCCAAATCGTTCACCCCATATCCTGCCCCTTTAAACCCTGCACTTCAAAACCCTGCACCCCCAAATCCTTTCCCCAAACACCCTGCACCCATTAATCCTGTACCCCCAAATCCTGCACCCCAGGTCCTGAAACTTCAAACCCTGCGCCCTCAGATCCTTCCTTACCCAACCCTGCACCCCCAAATCTTCCAACCCCCAAATCCTCCAACCCCCAAGTCCTGAACACCTGAACCCTGCACCCCAAAGCCCTGCACCCCCAAATCCTGCCTCTAAACCCTAAACAACAAGGTTCTGCACCCCAAACCCTGCTCCCCCAGATCCTGCTCCCCAGATCCTGCACCCCAGAATCCTGCACCCCCATGCTGTGATCCCTGCACCCTGACCCCCAGATCCTTCCCTCCCAAAACCCGTAGGCCCATAACCCTGCACCCCAAAGCGCTGCACCTCCAGATCGTGAACCTTTAAACCCTGCACCCCAAATCCTTCCTCCCCAAAACCTGCACCCCAAAACCCTACAATCCCAGATCTTGCACCTGCAAATCTCTGCACTCCACAACCCTGCACCCTCAAATCCTGCACCCCTATATCCTGCCCTCCAAAACCCTGGCACCTCCAAACCCTTGACCCCCAAATCCTGCAACCCTAAACCAGGCACCCCCAAACCCTTCCCCACCAAACCCTGCACCCCTCAGACCCTGAAGCCCAAATCCCTCTCCCAAAGCCCCTGCACCCCTGAAATCCTGTTCCCTAAGACCCTGCAGCCACAGGTCCTGAACCCCAAACCCCTGCACCCCAAAATACTGCACCCCAACCCCTGCAGGCCAACCCCGGCACCCCAGAGCCCTTCAACGCAAAATCCTGCACCCCCAGTTCCTGAACACGCAAATCCTGCCCTCCTAAACCCTGCACCCCAAAACCTGCCCCCCAACACTGCACCCCAAAGCCCAGCACCCCAAGACCCTTCATCCCCAAACCCTGAGCCCCCAAATCATGCACCCCCAGATCCTGACCCCCAAAACCCTGCATTCACAAACACTACACCCCCATATCCTGCACCCCAAGATCCTGCTACCCTAAACCCTGAACCCCCAAATCCTGCACCCCCGATTCCTCTCTCACAAGCTCTGCGCCCCAAAACTCTGCACCCCCAAATCCTCTCCCCCCAAACAATGCACCTGGAACCTTGAACCCGCAAAGCCTGCACGCCCAGGTCCTGAACACCTGAACCCTGCCCCCGCAAATCCTTTAACCCCCAAACCCAGCACCCCAAACCCTGTACCCCCAGATCGTTCCCCAAACACCCTGAACCCCCAAACCCTGCACCTCAAATTCCTGCCCTGCCAAGCCCTTCACCCAAACCCCCGCACCCTTAAATCCTGCACTTCAAAACCCTGCACCCCCAAATCCTTCCCCCAAAACCCTGCCCCCCCAAACCCTTCACCCCAAGGTCCTTCCCCCACCTCCTGGAACCCTAAACCTGCACCCCAAAGAATTCCCTCCCAAACCTTGCACCTCCAAATCCTGCACCTCAAAGGCCTGGAAACCCAAGCCCTTCAACCCCATCCCTGCAACACCAAATCCTGTACCCCAAACCCAGCACCCCAGAATCCTGCACCCCAAATCCTGCCTACCAAACCTTTCACTGCAAACCCCTGCACCCCAAGATTGTGCTGCCCCAAACACTGAACCCCCAAATCCTGCAGCCCCAGATCCTTACCTCCCAAAACTCTGCACCCCCAAATCCTGCACCCCAAATCTCTCACCCCCAAATCCTTCCCCCACCGCCCTGCAGCCTCAGATCCTTCACCCCCATCCCCTGCACCCCAAACCTCCACACCTCCAAATCCTGAACCCTGACACCCCGCACCCCCAAATCCTGTGCCCCAGTCCTGTGCACCCCACACTCTGCAACCTTAAATTTCCCACCAAACCCCTGCACCCCAAACGCTGCACTCTGAGACCTGACTTCTAAACCCTGCACCCCCAAACGGTGCACCCCCAAATCCTGAAGCCCCAGATCCTTCCCTCCCATACTCTGCAGCCCCAAATCCTGAACCCCCAAATCCTGCACCCCTAATCCTCCACCCTCTTAAAACTGCACCCCCAAAACCTGAACCACCAAATCTTTCACCCCCAAAACCTCCCTCCTCCAAACCCTGCACTTCAAAATGCTGCAACCCCAGATCCTGACCCCAAAACCCTGCACCCCAAATCCTGTACCCCAAAGCCCTGCACTCTCAAATCATACATGCCCAGAACGTGCACCCTAAACTGTGCACCCCAAAATCCTAAACCCCTTAACCCTGCACCCCCAAATCCTCCAGACCCATGTCCCAAACCCAGCACCCCAAAATCTACCCCTCAAAACTTACATCCCCAAATCCTGCACCCCCAGGTCCTGAACAGCCAAAATCTGCACCCCCAATTCTGCCTCCCCAAGACCTGCACCCCCAATTCTGCCTCCACAAGACCTTCACCCCCAGTCCCTGCTCCACTAAATCCTACACCCCCAAACCCTGCACCCCCAACCTCCTGGACCCCAAATCCTGACCCCCACAAGTTGCACCCTAAAAACCTGCACCCCAAATCCTGTCCTACCCAACCCTTCACCCCAAACCCCTTCACCCTAAGATCCTGCTGACCTAAACCCTGCACCCCCAAATCATCCCTCCCATCCCTGCCCCCCAAACCCTGTCCCCCTAAAGCCTGACCCCGAAACCCTGGTCCCCAAAACCCTGCTACCCCCAATCTTGCACCCCCAGATCCTTCTGCTCCAAACCCTGCACCCCCAAATCCTCCAGCCCCACGTACCGATCTCCCAAACCCTGCACCCCAGAACCCTGCACCCCACAACCCCTTCACCCCCAAATCCTGCACCCCCAGCCCTACCCCCTAAACTTTCCATCCCCAAATCCTGCCCTACCAAGCCCTCCACCCCAAACCCCTGCACCCCAAGATCCTGCACCCTAAACCCTGCACCCCCATATCCTCCTTCCCCAAACCCTGCACCCCAAAACACTGCACTCCAAACCACTGCACCCCTAAACCCTGAACCCCCAAATCCTGCACCCCTGGAACCTGCAACCCCAGACCCTGTAGGCCCAAATCAGGCCCCCCAAACTCCTGCTCCCCCAGCCTTGCAACACCTGATCCTCCAACCCCCTAACACAACCCCCTAACCCCTTCTCCGCAGGGCCCATTGTGACACCCTGGGGACCCCCTTTGTCCCCAGAGCCCATTGTGACATCCCAGGACCCCCCTTGTTCCCAGGGCCCATTGTGACATTCAGGGGACCCCTCTTTGTCCCCAGGGCCCATTGTTGCATCCTGGGGACCCTCCCTTTTCCCCAGGGCCCATTGTGAAGTCCCAGAACCCCCCTTTGTCCCCAGGGCCCATTGTGATGTTCCAGGACCCCCCATTGTCTCCGGGGTCCATTGAGACATCTTGGGGAACCCCCGTTGTCCCCAGGGCCATTGTGACACCATGGGGACCCCCTTTGTCCCCAGGGCCCATTGTGACATCCCAGGACCCCCTTTGTCCCCAGGTCCCATTGTGACATTCAGGGGACCCCACTTTGTCCCCAG
The DNA here is from genome assembly GCF_037038585.1 of Patagioenas fasciata. NCBI lineage: Eukaryota > Metazoa > Chordata > Aves > Columbiformes > Columbidae > Patagioenas > Patagioenas fasciata. Next base: position 785,022 of record NW_027288811.1, read on the forward strand.
GGCCCATTGTGACATCCGGTGGACCCCGTTGTCCCCAGGGCCCATCGTGGAACCATGGGGACCCTCCTTGTCACTTGGGCCCATTGTGACACCATGGGGACCACGCCTTTCTCCCCAGTGCCCATTGTGACATCCTGGGGACCCCACTTGTCCCCAGAGCCCATTATCACATCCTGGGGACCCCTGTGTCCCCAGGGCCCATTGTGACGTCCCAGGACCCTCCATAGTCCCCAGAGCCCATTGTGACATCCTGGGGTCCCCCCTTTCCCCCAGGGCCCATTGTGACATCCTGGGGACTCCTCTGTGTCCCCTGGGCCCATTATGACATCCTGGGCACCCCGTTTGTCCCCAGGGCCCATTGTGACATCCCAGGGCCCCACTTTGTCCCCAGGGCCCATTGTGACATCCTGGTGACTCCCTTTGTCCCCAGGGCCCATTGTGGCACAATGGGGACCCTCTTCGTCACTGGGGCCCATTGTGACATCCCAGGACCCCACTTTGCCTTAGAAGGTCACTGATCGGACTACTGGTACATCCTGACTCTGCTTTCTCAATAAACATTGAAGAACACCTGGGGTTTGTTTGCTCCAAGGGAAAACTTCCCTGCCACGGTTCCTGGTTCCTGGTCCTGTTTCCCGGTCCGGTTTGGCTTCGCTATCAGAACAGCTGCTGCCTCCACAGCCGCGCTCGAAGTCCCCGTTGTGACACCGGGATGGCGGGAGAAGGGGGGTGGCGGGGGCGGCAGCGGCGGCGATTGGGGGGGGGCAGTCGGGGCTGGGCGGACAAGCGGCGGCTGCTGCGGCTCCTCAGGCAGCGACAGCAGCAGCGATCGGGGGGACGTGGGGGGGCGGACAAGCGGCGGCTGCTGCGGCTCCTCAGGCAGCGACAGCAGCAGCGATCGGGGGGACGTGGGGGGGCGGACAAGCGGCGGCTGCTGCGGCTCCTCAGGCAGCGACAGCAGCAGCGATCGGGGGGACGTGGGGGGGCGGACAAGCGGCGGCTGCTGCGGCTCCTCAGGCAGCGACAGCAGCAGCGATCGGGGGGACGTGGGGGGGCGGACAAGCGGCGGCTGCTGCGGCTCCTCAGGCAGCGACAGCAGCAGCGAACGGGGGGACGTGGGGGGCGGACAAGCGGCGGCTGCTGCGGCTCCTCAGGCAGCGACAGCAGCAGCGATCGGGGGGACGTGGGGGGCGGACAAGCGGCGGCTCCTCCGGCCGCGGCCAGGTCGTGGCTTCGCCGGCACCGGGGCCCGAGACCGCGCGCTGTGGGGCTGCGGGGCGGGTGTGGGGCCGGGGGTCTCCGGGGGTCCCGCAGCGGCCGCTGTGGGGCGGTATGGGGCGGCTGTGGAATTACCTGTGGGGCACTCATGGGGCTGCTGTAGGGTCCTCTTAAGAGGCATGTCTGGAGCACTTATGGGGCGACTATGGGGCAGGTGCTGGGCTGCTACAGCGGGACCTGTGGGGCAGCCATAGGGCTGCTATGGGGTTGGTTATGGGTCACAGATGGGAGGGGGCAGCTGGGTGTGGCCCCGCCTACATGGGGTGGGGTCAGTGCCGAGGGGCGGGTACTGAGAGGGCACGCCCACGGGGAGCCCCTCGGGGGGGCGGAGCCTCTGTGTCACGCCCCATGGGAGGTGGTCTGGGGGTGGGCATTCTCTGGGGCACGCCCCCATGGGAGGAGCCTCTTGGGGTAGGGAGAGGGTGCGGTCAACATGGCACGGCCCCAAGGGGGCGTGGCTTAGCTCGGGAAGAGGTGGAGCCGAGAAGGGGCTGCCCGACCCGGCTCTCCAGGCGGCTCTGAGACGGAGCGGAGCGGGCCGGGCGGGGCCGGGCCGGGCACTCCCCGGGGCCTCGCAGAAACAGCGGCGCAGCGAGTCCGCTCCAGGCTCCAACGGTGCGCGCACGGGGCCGCCGAGAGCGCCCCGTACACCTCGCAGCGCCCATTTCTGCGCATGCGCATTGGGAAGCCCTCGAGACAACCCTTCCCCCGCGGCCCGCCCCTTCTCTTCCCTCTCCGCAATCTGATTGGCCAGCTAAGCACGTCAATTTCCATTCTCTCCGCCTATCATCACCCGTCCCCGTTTGCCCCGCGCTGCGCTCTGATCCAGTGTCTATTTACACTTAAATACATTTAAACTTCCATTTTAACACTCAGGTATCTTTTCAAATTTACAGATTTTGACATATTTACAATTATATATATTTAGACTGGGATATCGATTTACATTTATTAATAAATTAAAGGTATGTATACGGGTGTGAGTGGATATATATAGATGATATTTATTACCTATTTAGACTATGTAACACGTAGTAATTATACAGAGCTCTGCCTACTCACACTTTTTTCTATTTTAAGTTCCTATCTAGATATTTTTTTCTTTTTCAAGTCCTTCACTTTTTAATCTACAAATAGATAAGATGTTTGTATTCTTAAAACCATCAACAGAAATTTTTTACATTCTAAAATCCTTTATATAACAGAGTAGAAAAGGGGTTTTATTTTAAAATCATTTTATATCTACATGAATACCATTCTGCAATATATAAATACAAACGACAGACTTCTCTCTGTTTGAAATTGTCACGCTCATATTTACAGGGTTTAATAAGTTTTATCCTCCCCCAGGAATTTTCAGGCATTTTTGGACTGTGACCCCCTCTTTTCAGGGGGACTCCCTTTTGAGCCCCACATTGTGGGGGATTTGAGGGATTTTCTTGCAGTCAGTGAACATTGTATGGAACTGAACTGAACTGAACAGGGCTCTGAGGCCTCTGTGTCCTGCAAGAGAGCAGGAGAGCAGGAGTGGAGCAGCCCCCGTGCCTACGTGACTGTACAGCCTTCTTCAGTGTTGGAACCGAGCTGCTTCGCCTTCTGTTTGTCCACGTGCACACACACCATTCCTCACTGGAAAACAGGCAGAAACCTTTCCACACGCACCCAGGTCTGTGCACCCAGGCCTTGTCTATTCCTGTCGGGTTTGCTGGGCTCTGTCAGGCTCCTCTGGCTCTGTCGTGCTTTGACAGCCTCTGTCAGGCCCTGCCAGACTCCACTGTTCACTGTCAGGCGCTGTCGGGATTTGTCGGCCCCTGTTGAGTTCTATCAGGCTCTGTCAAGCCCTGTTGGGCTCTGTCGCGCTTTGTCAGGCTCTGCCTGGCTTTATCATGTTCCATAAGTGCTCCAAAAACTGGATGCTCTTGCGATGCTTGTATTCACACAATTATCGCATATTCATTACAATTTGGGGGAATTTTTAGCATCAAACGCATCTATAGTAAGAAAAAATGTCATAAACCTAGGGTTAGACTGAGGTTAATCATTTCATGGTCTTTGCTGCCATCTAGCGTCCCTTAAGAGAATGCACAGAACACACATTCGGAGGGTACCTGCAGGTATGTGCCTGTTCTTGGACGAACCTGTGCGCAAAAGCCTTAGTGCCTATAAACGTTGGTCTGTCCACATGTGAGTGCCTTGATGTCAGCTCCATTTATGCTAAAGCTGGAGCATTATCGTTCAGACGTGTGCGTGTGTGCAGTATGCCAAACATCCACGCACGTGTTTACCCTCAAGCATGTCAGTACATTTCACGTACGTCTTTCTGTCAATAGATGGGACTGGGCACGCTTGTGGAAGTGTGCGTGTGTGTGGCCACGTGTTTGCTTACACATCAGTGTGTAGCTGCGTGTGCGTGCACGCGGTGCTGGGTGCACATACCTGGGTGCCCCACAGGTCCCGCTGTAGCAGCCCAGCACCTGCCCCATAGTCGCCCCATAAGTGCTCCAGACATGCCTCTTAAGACCCCTACAGCAGCCCCATGAGTGCCCCACAGGTAATTCCACAGCCGCCCCATCCCGCCCCACAGCGGCCGCTGCGGGACCCCCGGAGACCCCCGGCCCCACACCCGCCCCGCAGCCCCACAGCGCGCGGTCTCGGGCCCCGGTGCCGGCGAAGCCACGTCCTGGCCGCGGCCGGAGGAGCCGCCGCTTGTCCGCCCCCCACGTCCCCCCGATCGCTGCTGCTGTCGCTGCCTGAGGAGCCGCAGGAGCCGCCGCTTGTCCGCCCCCCACGTCCCCCCGATCGCTGCTGCTGTCGCTGCCTGAGGAGCCGCAGCAGCCGCCGCTTGTCCGCCCCCCACGTCCCCCCGATCGCTGCTGCTGTCGCTGCCTGAGGAGCCGCAGCAGCCGCCGCTTGTCCGCCCCCCACGTCCCCCCGATCGCTGCTGCTGTCGCTGCCTGAGGAGCCGCAGCAGCCGCCGCTTGTCCGCCCCCCACGTCCCCCCGATCGCTGCTGCTGTCGCTGCCTGAGGAGCCGCAGCAGCCGCCGCTTGTCCGCCCCCCACGTCCCCCCATTCGCTGCTGCTGTCGCTGCCTGAGGAGCCGCAGGAGCCGCCGCTTGTCCGCCCCCCACGTCCCCCCGATCGCTGCTGCTGTCGCTGCCTGAGGAGCCGCAGCAGCCGCCGCTTGTCCGCCCCCCACGTCCCCCCGATCGCTGCTGCTGTCGCTGCCTGAGGAGCCGCAGCAGCCGCTGCTTGTCCGCCCAGCACCGACTGCCCCCCCCCAATCGCCGCCGCTGCCGCCCCCGCCACCCCCCTTCTCCCGCCATCCCGGTGTCACAACGGGGACTTCGAGCGCGGCTGTGGAGGCAGCAGCTGTTCTGATAGCGAAGCCAAACCGGACCGGGAAACAGGACCGGGAACCAGGAACCGTGGCAGGGAAGTTTTCCCTTGGAGCAAACAAACCCCGGGTGTTCTTCAATGTTTATTGAGAAAGCAGAGTCAGGATGTACCAGTAGTCTGATTAGTGACCTTCTAAGGCAAAGTGGGGTCCTGGGATGTCACAATGGGCCCCAGTGACAAAGAGGGTCCCCATGGTGCCACAATGGGCCCTGGGGACAAAGGGAGTCACCAGGATGTCACAATGGGCCCTGGGGACAAGGGGGGTCCCACCCTGTAACAATGGGCCCTGGGGACAAAGTGGGGCCCTGGGACGTCACAATGGATCCTGGGGATAAAGGGGGTCCCCAGGATGTCACAATGGGCACTTGAGACAAAGGTGGGGTCCCCATTGCGTCACAATGCGTCCCCAGTGACAAGAGGGTTCCCCATGGTGTCACAATGGGCCCTGGGGACAATTGGGGGTCCTGGGATGTCACAATGGGCCCTGAGGACAACAGGGGGTCCACACGGTGTCAGAATGGGCCCTGGTGACATACGGGGCAGCCCAGGATGTCACAATGGGCCCTGGGGACAAAGAGGGGTCCCCCGGATGTTCACAATGGGCCCTGGAGACAGTGGGGGGTCCAGAAATGTCACAATGGGCCCTGGGGACAAAGGGGGCTCCCCAGGATGTCACAATGGGCTCTGGGGACAGAGGGGGTCCCCATGGTGTCACAATGCACCCTGGGGACAATGGGGGGTCCTGGGACGTCACAATGGGCCCTGGGGACACAGGGGTCCCAAGGATGTGATAATGGGCTCTGGGGACAAGTGGGGTCCCCAGGATGTCACAATGAGCACTGGGGAGAAAGGGGTGGTCCCCATGGTGTCACAATGGGCCCTAGTGACAAGGAGGGTCCCCACGGTTCCACGATGGGCCCTGGGGACAAGGGGGTCCACCAGATGTCACAATGGGCCCTGGGGAAAACAGGGGGTCCCCACGGTGTCACAATGGGCCCTGGGGACAAAGGGAGGTCCTAGGACGTCACAGTGGGCCCTGGGGACAAAGTGGGGTCCCCTGAATGTCACAATGGGACCTGCAGACAAAGGAAGGTCCTGGGATGTAACAATGGGCCCCAGTGACAAAGGGGGTCCCCAGGATGTCACAACAGGCCCTGGGGACAAAGAGGGCTCTCCTGAATGTCAAAATGGGCCCTGGGGACAAGGGGGGACCCCAGGATGCCACAATGGACCCTGGGGACAAAGAGGGGTTCCCTGAATATCACAATGGGCCCTGGGGACAAGGGGGTGTCCTGGGATGTCACAATGGGCCCCAGTGACAAAGGGCGTCCCTATGGTGCCAAAATGGGCCCTGGGGACAAAGGGGGTCCTCAGGAAGTCACAATGGGCCCTGGGGAAAAGGGGGGTCCTGGGATGTCACAACGGGACCTGGGACAACGGGGGGTCCCCAGGATGTCACAATGAGCCCTGGGGACAAGCAGGATTCCCACGGTGTCACAGTGGGCCCTGGGGACAAAGGGGGGTCCCGAGGATGTCACAATGGGCCCTGGGGACAATTGGGGGATCCTGGGATGTCACAATGGGCCCTGGGGACAAAGATGAGTCCCCTAAATGTCACAATGGGCCCTGGAGACAGAGGGGCTCCCCATGGTGCCACAATGGGCCCTGAGGAAAAAGCGGGGTCGCCAGGATGTCACAATGGGCTCTTGGAAAAATGGAGGGTCCTGGGACGTCACAATGGGCCCTGGGGACAAAGGAGGTCCCCAGGATGTCACAATGACCCCTTGGGACAACGGGGCCATTGTGGACATCACAATGGGTCCTGGGAACAAAGTGGGGTCCCCAGGATGGCACAATGGGCCCTGGAGACAAAGGGGTTCCCCACCCTATCACAATGGGCCTTGGGGACAAAGGGGGGTCCCCAGGATGTCACAATAGGCCCTGGGGACAAAGAGGGGTCCCCTGAATGCCACAATGGGCCCTGGGGACAAAGGGGGGTCCCCAGGATGTCACAATAAGCCCTGGAAACAATTGGGGGGTCCTGAGATGTCACAATGGGCCCTGCGGACAAAGGGGGTCCCCAGAATTTCACAATGGACCCTGGGGACAAAGGGAGTCCCCACACTGTCACAAAAGGCCCTGGGGACAAAGGGGGTGCCCAGGATGTCACAATGGGTCCTGGGGACAAAGGGCATCCCCATGGTGCCACAATGGACCCTAGCGACAAACGAGGTCCCCAAGATGTCACAACGGGCCCTAGGGACAAAGGGGGGTCCCCAGGATCTCACAATGGACCCTGGGGACAAAGGGGGGGCCTGGGACGTCACAATGGGCCCTGGGGACAATGGGGGGTCCTGGGATGTCACAATGAGCCCTGGGCACAATTGGGGGGTCCTTAGATGTCGCAACGGGCTCTGGGGACAAAGGGCGTCTCCAGGATGTCACAATGGGCCCTGGGGACAAAGTGGGGTCCTGAAATGTCACAATGGGCCCTGGGCACAAAGGGGGTTCCCAGGATGTCACAATGGGCCCCAGTGACAAAGGGGGTCCCAATGGTGCCACAATGGGTCCTGGGGAAAAAGGGCGTCCCCAGGATGTCACAATGGGCTCTGGGGACAAGGGGGGATCCCCATAGTGTTACAATGGGTCCCAGTGACAAGGGTGGTCCCCACGGTGCCACGGTGGGCCCTGGAGACAAGGGGGGTCCCCAGGATGTCACAATGGGCTCTGGTGACAAGGGGGGTCCCCACGGTGTCACAATGGGCCTTGGGTACAAAGTGGGGTCCTGGGATGTCACATTGGGCCACAGTGACAAAAAGGGTCCCCATGGTGTCACAACGGGCCCTGGGGACAAAGGAGGTCCCCACGGTGCCACAACGGGCCAGAGGGACAAGGTGGTCCCCATGGTGTCACAATGGGCCCTGGGGACAATGGGAGGTCCTGGGATGTCACAATGAGCCCTGGGGACAAACGGGGGTCCCTATGGTGTCACAATGGGTCACCAGTGACAAGGGGGGTCCTGAGATGTCACAATGGGTCCTTGGGACAATGGGGGGTCCTGGGATGTCACAATGAGCCCTGGGGACAAACGGGGGTCCCCATGGTGTCACAATGGGTCACCAGTGACAAGGGGGGTCCCCAGGATGTCACAATGGGCCCTGGGGACAATGGGGGTCCCCATGGTGTATACAATGGGTCCCCAGTGACAAGGGGGACCCCAGGATGTCACAATGGGCCCTGGGGACAAGGGGGCGTCCCCAGGATGTCACAATGGGCCCTGGGGACAATTGGGGGGTCCTGGGATGTGACAATGGGCCCTGGAGTCAAAGGGGTGTCCCCATGCTGTCACAATGGGCCCTGGGGACATAGGGGGGTCCTGGGATGTCACAATGGGCACTGGGAATAAAGAGGGGGTCCCCAGGGTGCAACTATGGGCCCTGGGGACAAGAGGGTCCCCAGGATGTCACAATGGGCCCTGAGGACAAGGGCAGGTCCCCATGGTGTCACAATGGGCCCTTGGGAAAAAGGCTGTCCCCTGAATGTCACAATGGGCTCTGGGGACAATGGGGGGTCCGGGGATGTCACAATGGGCCCTGGGGACAAAGAGGGGTCCTGGGACGTCACAATGGGCCCTGGTGACAAAGGGGGGTCCTGGGATGTCACAATGGGCCCTGGGGACAAAGGGGGCTCACCAGGATGTCACAATGGACTCTGGGGACAAAGGGGTCCCCAGGATGTCACAATGGGCACTGGGGAGAAAGGGGTGGTCCCCATGGTGTCACAATGGGTCACCAGTGACAAGGGGAGTCCCCAGGATGTCACAATGGGCCCCGGGGATAAAAGGGGTACCCAGGATGCCACAATGGGCCCTGGGGACAATTGGGGGGTCCTGGGATGTCACAATGAGCCCTGGGGACAAACGGGGGTCCCCATGGTGTCACAATGGGTCACCAGTGACAAGGGGGGTCCCCAGGATGTCACAATGGGCCCTGGGGACAATGGGGGTCCCCATGGTGTATACAATGGGTCCCCAGTGACAAGGGGGACCCCAGGATGTCACAATGGGCCCTGGGGACAAGGGGGCGTCCCCAGGATGTCACAATGGGCCCTGGGGACAATTTGGGGGTCCTGGGATGTGACAATGGGCCCTGGAGTCAAAGGGGTGTCCCCATGGTGTCACAATGGGCCCTGGGGACATAGGGGGGTCCTGGGATGTCACAATGGGCACTGGGAATAAAGAGGGGGTCCCCAGGGTGCAACTATGGGCCCTGGGGACAAGAGGGTCCCCAGGATGTCACAATGGGCCCTGAGGACAAGGGCAGGTCCCCATGGTGTCACAATGGGCCCTTGGGAAAAAGGCTGTCCCCTGAATGTCACAATGGGCTCTGGGGACAATGGGGGGTCCGGGGATGTCACAATGGGCCCTGGGGACAAAGAGGGGTCCTGGGACGTCACAATGGGCCCTGGTGACAAAGGGGGGTCCTGGGATGTCACAATGGGCCCTGGGGACAAAGGGGGCTCACCAGGATGTCACAATGGGCTCTGGGGAGAAAGGGGTCCCCAGGATGTCACAATGGGCACTGGGGAGAAAGGGGTGGTCCCCATGGTGTCACAATGGGTCACCAGTGACAAGGGGAGTCCCCAGGATGTCACAATGGGCCCCGGGGATAAAAGGGGTACCCAGGATGCCACAATGGGCCCTGGGGACAATTGGGGGGTCCTGAGTTGTCGCAATGTGCCCTGGGGACAAAACAATGTTCCCTGAATGTCACAATGGGCCCTGGGGAAAAAGGGGGGTCCCCAGGATGTCACAATGGGCCCTGGGGACAACTGGGCGGTCCCCAGGACGTCACAATGGGCCCTGGAAACAATTGGGGTGTCCTGAGATGTCACAATGGGCCCTGGGGACAAAGGAGGATCCTGGGACGTCACAATGGCCCCTGGGGACAAAGGGAGTCCCCACCCTGTCACAATGGGCCCTGGGGATAAAGAGGGTCCCCAGGATGTCACAATGGACCCTGGGGACAAAGGGGGGTCCTGGGACGTCACAATGGGCCCTGGGGACAAAGGGGGTGCCCAGGATTTCACAATAGGCACTGGGGACAAGGGGGTCCCCAGGATGTCACAATGGGCCCTGGGGACAATGGGGGGTCCTGGGATGTCACAATGGGCCCTGGGGACATAGGGGGGTCCTGGGATGTCACAATGGGCACTGGGAATAAAGAGGGGGTCCCCAGGGTGCAACTATGGGCCCTGGGGACAAGAGGGTCTCCAGGATGTCACAATGGACCCTGAGGACAAGGGCAGGTCCCCATGGTGTCACAATGGGCCCTTGGGAAAAAGGCTGTCCCCTGAATGTCACAATGGGCTCTGGGGACAATGGGGGGTCCGGGGATGTCACAATGGGCCCTGGGGACAAAGAGGGGTCCTGGGACGTCACAATGGGCCCTGGTGACAAAGGGGGGTCCTGGGATGTCACAATGGGCCCTGGGGACAAAGGGGGCTCACCAGGATGTCACAATGGACTCTGGGGACAAAGGGGTCCCCAGGATGTCACAATGGGCACTGGGGAGAAAGGGGTGGTCCCCATGGTGTCACAATGGGTCACCAGTGACAAGGGGAGTCCCCAGGATGTCACAATGGGCCCCGGGGATAAAAGGGGTACCCAGGATGCCACAATGGGCCCTGGGGACAATTGGGGGGTCCTGAGTTGTCGCAATGTGCCCTGGGGACAAAACAATGTTCCCTGAATGTCACAATGGGCCCTGGGGAAAAAGGGGGGTCCCCAGGATGTCACAATGGGCCCTGGGGACAACTGGGCGGTCCCCAGGACGTCACAATGGGCCCTGGAAACAATTGGGGTGTCCTGAGATGTCACAATGGGCCCTGGGGACAAAGGAGGATCCTGGGACGTCACAATGGCCCCTGGGGACAAAGGGAGTCCCCACCCTGTCACAATGGGCCCTGGGGATAAAGAGGGTCCCCAGGATGTCACAATGGACCCTGGGGACAAAGGGGGGTCCTGGGACGTCACAATGGGCCCTGGGGACAAAGGGGGTGCCCAGGATTTCACAATAGGCACTGGGGACAAGGGGGTCCCCAGGATGTCACAATGGGCCCTGGGGATGACGGGGGGTCCTGGGACGTCACAATGGGCCCTGGGGACAATGGGGGGTCTTGGGATGTCACAATGAGCCCTGGGCACAACTGGGAGGTCCCTAAATCTCACAATGGGCCCTGGGGACAAATGGGGTCCACACGGTGTCACAATGGGCCCAGGGGACAGAGGGGGCTCCCCAGGATGTCACAACGGGCTCTGGGGACCAGGGGCGTCCCGAGGATGTCAAAATGGGCCCTGGGGACAAAGTGGGGTCCTGGGAGGTCACAATGGGCCCTGGGGACAAAGGGGGTTTCCAGGATGTCACAATGGGCTCTGGGGACTACAGGGGTCCCGACGGTGTCACAATCGGCCCTTGGGACAAAGGCTGTCCCCTGAATGTCACAATGGGCCCTGGGGACAATGGGGGATCCGGGGACGTCACAATGGGCCCTGGGGCAAAGGGGGTCCCCAGGATGTCACAATGGGCCTTCAGTATAAAGTGGGGTCCTGGGATGTCACAATGGGCCCTGGGGACAAAGGGGGGTCCTGGGACGTCACAATGGGCCCTGTGGATCAAGGATGGTGCCCTGGATGTTACAATGGGCTCTGGGGACAATGGGGGGTCCGGGGATGTCACAATGGGCCCTAGGGACAAAGCGGGGTCCCTTGGATGTCACAATGGGGCTGGGGACAAAGGGGGTCCTGGGATGTCACAATGGATCCTGGGGACAAAGGGGGTCCCCAGGTTGTCACAGTGGGCCCTGGGGACAAAGGGGGTCCTCAGGATGTCACAGTGGGCCCTGGGGACTAGGGGGATACCCACGGTTTCAAAATGGGCCCTGGGGACAAGGGGGTCCCCAGGATCTCACAGTGGGCCGTGGGGACAAAGAGGGGTCCCCAGGATTTCACAATGGACCCTGGGGACAAAGGGTTCCCCAGGATGTCACAATGGGCTCTGGGGACAAAGGAGGTCCCCAGGATGACACAATGGGCCCTGGGGACAAAGGGGGTCCTGGGACGTCACAATGGGCCCTGGGGACAATGGGGCGTCCTGATATGTTACAATGAACCCTGGGCACAATTGGGGGGTCCTTAGATGCCACAATGGGCCCTGGGGACAAAGGGGGTCCCCACGGTGTCACAATGGGCTCTGGGCACAAAGGGGAGTCCCCAGTATGTCACAATGGGCCCTGGGGACAATGCGGGGTCCTGGGATGTCACAATGGGCCCCCTGGGGACAACGGGGGTCCCAACGGTGTCACAATGGGCCCTAGGGACAAAGGCTGTCCCCTGAATGTCACAATGGGCCCTGTGGACAATGGGGGTCCCCAGGATGTCACAATGGGCTCTGGGGACAATGGGGGATCCGGGGACGTCACAATGGGCCCTGGGGACAAAGGGGGTCCCCAGGACGTCACAATGGGCCCCAGTGACAAAGGGGGTCCCAATGGTGCCACAATGGGTCCTGGGGAAAAAGGGGTTCCCCAGGATGTCACAATGGGCTCTGGGGACAATGGGGGATCCGGGGACGTCACAATGGGCCCTGGGGACAAAGGGGGTCCCCAGGACGTCACAATGGGCCCCAGTGACAAAGGGGGTCCCAATGGTGCCACAATGGGTCCTGGGGAAAAAGGGGTTCCCCAGGATGTCACAATGGGCCCTGGGGACAAAGGGGGTCCTGGGACTTCACTATGGGCCCTGGGGACAAGGGGGGGTCCCCAAGATGTCACAATGGGTCCTGGGGACAAGGGGGTCCCCAGGATGTCACAATGGGCCCTGGGGACAAGGGGGTCCCCAGGATGTCACAGTGGGCCCTTAGGACAACGGGTGGTCCCCATGGTGTCACAATGGGTCCCCAGTGACAAGGAGGGTCCCCAAGGTGTCACAATGGGCCCTGGGGACAATGGGGGGTCCTGGGACATCACAACAGGCCTGGGGACAAGGGGGATCTCCACCCTGTCACAATGGGCCCTGGGGACAAAGGGGGGTCCTGGGATGTCACAATTGGCACTGGGGACAAAGGGGGTCCCCATGGTGCCACAATGGGCTCTGGGGACAAAAGGGAGTCCCAATGGTGTCACAATGGGCCCTGGGGACAAGGGGGTCCCCAGGATGTCACAATGGGCCCTGGGGACAATGGGGGGTCCTGGGATGTCACAATGGGCCCTGGGGACATAGGGGGGTCCTGGGATGTCACAATGGGCACTGGGAATAAAGAGGGGGTCCCCAGGGTGCAACTATGGGCCCTGGGGACAAGAGGGTCTCCAGGATGTCACAATGGACCCTGAGGACAAGGGCAGGTCCCCATGGTGTCACAATGGGCCCTTGGGAAAAAGGCTGTCCCCTGAATGTCACAATGGGCTCTGGGGACAATGGGGGGTCCGGGGATGTCACAATGGGCCCTGGGGACAAAGAGGGGTCCCCTGGACGTCACAATGGGCCCTGGTGACAAAGGGGGGTCCTGGGATGTCACAATGGGCCCTGGGGACAAAGGGAGCTCACCAGGATGTCACAATGGGCTCTGGGGAGAAAGGGGTCCCCAGGATGTCACAATGGGCACTGGGGAGAAAGGGGTGGTCCCCATGGTGTCACAATGGGTCACCAGTGACAAGGGGAGTCCCCAGGATGTCACAATGGGCCCCGGGGATAAAAGGGGTACCCAGGATGCCACAATGGGCCCTGGGGACAATTGGGGGGTCCTGAGTTGTCGCAATGTGCCCTGGGGACAAAACAATGTTCCCTGAATGTCACAATTGGCCCTGGGGAAAAAGGGGGGTCCCCAGGATGTCACAATGGGCCCTGGGGACAACTGGGCGGTCCCCAGGACGTCACAATGGGCCCTGGAAACAATTGGGGTGTCCTGAGATGTCACAATGGGCCCTGGGGACAAAGGAGGATCCTGGGACGTCACAATGGCCCCTGGGGACAAAGGGAGTCCCCACCCTGTCACAATGGGCCCTGGGGACAAAGAGGGTCCCCAGGATGTCACAATGGACCCTGGGGACAAAGGGGGGTCCTGGGACGTCACAATGGGCCCTGGGGACAAAGGGGGTGCCAAGGATTTCACAATAGGCACTGGGGACAAGGGGGTCCCCAGGATGTCACAATGGGCCCTGGGGATGACGGGGGGTCCTGGGACGTCACAATGGGCCCTGGGGACAAAGGGGGGTCTTGGGATGTCACAATGAGCCCTGGGCACAACTGGGAGGTCCCTAAATCTCACAATGGGCCCTGGGGACAAATGGGGTCCCCACGGTGTCACAATGGGCCCAGGGGACAGAGGGGGCTCCCCAGGATGTCACAACGGGCTCTGGGGACCAGGGGCGTCCCGAGGATGTCACAATGGGCCCTGGGGACAAAGTGGGGTCCTGGGAGGTCACAATGGGCCCTGGGGACAAAGGGGGTTTCCAGGATGTCACAATGGGCTCTGGGGACTACAGGGGTCCCGACGGTGTCACAATGGGCCCTTGGGACAAAGGCTGTCCCCTGAATGTCACAATGGGCGCTGGGGACAATGGGGGGTCCGGGGACGTCACAATGGGCCCTGGGGCAAAGGGGGTCCCCAGGATGTCACAATGGGCCTTCAGTATAAAGTGGGGTCCTGGGATGTCACAATGGGCCCTGGGGACAAAGGGGGGTCCTGGGACGTCACAATGGGGCCTGTGGATCAAGGATGGTGCCCTGGATGTTACAATGGGCTCTGGGGACAATGGGGGGTCCGGGGATGTCACAATGGGCCCTAGGGACAAAGCGGGGTCCCTTGGATGTCACAATGGGGCTGGGGACAAAGGGGGTCCTGGGATGTCACAATGGATCCTGGGGACAAAGGGGGTCCCCAGGTTGTCACAGTGGGCCCTGGGGACAAAGGGGGTCCTCAGGATGTCACAGTGGGCCCTGGGGACTAGGGGGATACCCACGGTTTCAAAATGGGCCCTGGGGACAAGGGGGTCCCCAGGATCTCACAGTGGGCCGTGGGGACAAAGAGGGGTCCCCAGGATTTCACAATGGACCCTGGGGACAAAGGGTTCCCCAGGATGTCACAATGGGCTCTGGGGACAAAGGAGGTCCCCAGGATGACACAATGGGCCCTGGGGACAAAGGGGGTCCTGGGACGTCACAATGGGCCCTGGGGACAATGGGGCGTCCTGATATGTTACAATGAACCCTGGGCACAATTGGGGGGTCCTTAGATGCCACAATGGGCCCTGGGGACAAAGGGGGTCCCCACGGTGTCACAATGGGCTCTGGGCACAAAGGGGAGTCCCCAGTATGTCGCAATGGGCCCTGGGGACAATGCGGGGTCCTGGGATGTCACAATGGGCCCCCTGGGGACAACGGGGGTCCCAACGGTGTCACAATGGGCCCTAGGGACAAAGGCTGTCCCCTGAATGTCACAATGGGCCCTGTGGACAATGGGGGTCCCCAGGATGTCACAATGGGCTCTGGGGACAATGGGGGATCCGGGGACGTCACAATGGGCCCTGGGGACAAAGGGGGTCCCCAGGACGTCACAATGGGCCCCAGTGACAAAGGGGGTCCCAATGGTGCCACAATGGGTCCTGGGGAAAAAGGGGTTCCCCAGGATGTCACAATGGGCTCTGGGGACAAGGGGGGGTCCCCATAGTGTTACAATGGGTCCCCAGTGACAAGGGGGGTCCCCAGGATGTCACAATGGGCCCTGGGGACAAAGGGGGTCCTGGGACTTCACTATGGGCCCTGGGGACAAGGGGGGGTCCCCAAGATGTCACAATGGGTCCTGGGGACAAGGGGGTCCCCAGGATGTCACAATGGGCCCTGGGGACAAGGGGGTCCCCAGGATGTCACAGTGGGCCCTTAGGACAACGGGTGGTCCCCATGGTGTCACAATGGGTCCCCAGTGACAAGGGGGGTCCCCAAGGTGTCACAATGGGCCCTGGGGACAATGGGGGGTCCTGGGACATCACAACAGGCCTGGGGACAAGGGGGATCTCCACCCTGTCACAATGGGCCCTGGGGACAAAGGGGGGTCCTGGGATGTCACAATTGGCCCTGGGGACAAAGGGGGTCCCCATGGTGCCACAATGGGCCCTGGGGACAAAAGGGAGTCCCCATGGTGTCACAATGGGCCCTGGGGACAAGGGGGATCCCCAGGGTGTCACAATGGGCCCTGAGGAGAAGGGGTTAGGTGTTTGTGTTAGGGGGTTGGAGGATTAGGTGGTGCAGGATTTGGGGGTGCAAGGCCAGGAAAGCAGGATTTTGCGGGGCCTGATTTGTGGCTACAGAGTCTGGGGTTGCAGGTTCCAGGGGTGCAGGATTTGGGGGTTCAGGGTTTAGGGTAGTAGGATCTTTGGGTGCAGGAGTTTGGGGTGCCGGGTTTGGAGGCCAGGATTTGGGGTTGAAGGATTTAGGGATGCAGTGGTTTGGAGTGAAGTGTTTTGGGGTGCAGGGTTTGGGGAAGGAGGATATGGGGGTGCAGGGTTTAGGAGAGCAGGATCTTGGGGTGCAAGGGTTTGGGGTGGAGGGCTTGGTAGGGCAGGATTTGGGGGTGGAAATTTTATTGGGTAGGGCTGGGGGTGCAAGATTTGGGGGTGAAGGGGTTGTGGGGTGCAGGGTTGTGGGGTGCAGGGTTTGGGAGATCGGTACGTGGGGCTGGAGGATTTGGGGTGCAGGGTTTGGAGCAGCAGGATCTGGGGGTGCAGAGTTGGGGGGTGCAAGATTGGGGGTAGCAGGGTTTTGGGGAGCAGGGTTTAGGGGTCAGGCTTTAGGGGGACAGGGTTTGGGGGGCAGGGCTGGGAGGGATGATTTTGGGGTGCAGGGTTTAGGGCAGCAGGATCTTGGGGTGAAGGGGTTTGGGGTGAAGGGTTTGGTAGGACAGGATTTGGGGTGCAGGTTTTTAGGGTGCAACTTGTGGGGGTCAGGATTTGGGGTACAGGGTTTGGGGGTGCAGGGTTTAGTGGTGCAGGGTTTGGGGGTGCAGGTCTTGGGGAGGCAGAATTAGGGTGCAAGACTTGAGGGTGCAGGGTTTGGGGGTTTGGGACATGGGGCTGGAGGATTTAGGGGTGCAGCATTTGGGGTGCAGTGTGTGGGGGTGCAATATCTTGGGGTGTACGAGCGTTGGGTGTGGGATTTAAAGGACAATGATTTGGGGGTGCAGGGATTGGGGGTGTAGGGTTTTGGGGTTGCTGCGTTTGGAGATTCGGGATGTGGAGGTCAAGGATTTAGGGGTACAAGGGCTGGTTGCAGGATTTGGGGTACAGGGTTTGGTTGCAGGATTTGGGGTGCAGGGTCTGAAGTGCAGGGCTAAAGGGGGCAGGATTTGGAGGTGCAAGATTTGGTGGTCTGGGGTACTGGGGTGCAGGGTTTTGGGGTGCGGGATTTCGGAGTGCAGGTTCCATGTCTTTAGGAACTGGGCGGGGAGGGTTTCTTGGTGCGGACTTTTGAGTGCAAGTTTGAGGGGCCTTGATTTTGGGGTGCATGGTTTGGGGGGCAGGATTCCGGGTGTAAGGTTTTGGGGTGCAGGACTTGGGGGCGCAGGTTTCACACGTTAAGGAACTGGGGCTGCAGAGGTTGGGGGTGCAGCGTTGTGGGCTGCAGGGTTGAAGGGTGCAGGATTTAGGGGTACAGGTTTTGGGGGTGCAGGAGCTGGGGGTGCAGGCTGTAGGGATCAGAATATGGGGGTGCAGGGTTCTGGGGTGCAGGATCTGGGTGAGCAGGCTGTTGGGGTACAGAACCTTGCAGTTCAGCGTTTAGAGGCAGGATTTGGGGTGCAGGGCTTTGGGGTGAGGGGTCTGGGGTGAGGGGTTCAGGTGTTCAGCACCTGAGGGTGCAGGACTTGGGGGTTGGAGGATTTGGGGGTGCAGGGATTTGGGGGTGCAGGGATATCGGGGGGCAACTTGGGTGCAGAGTTTTGGGTATAGGATTTTGGGGTGCAGAGTTTTGGGGGGGGGGATTGGGGGAGCAGGGTTTCAGGGTGCAAGGTTCAGTGGTGCAGGGTTCTGGGGGTGCAGGGTTTAGCGCCAGAATTGGGGGTGCAGGGTTTGGGATTGCAGGGTGTTGGGGGAAGGATCTGGGGGTACAAGATGTGGGGTAGCAGGGTTTTGGCGTGCAACTTGTGGGGGCAGGATTTGGGGTACAGGAGGTTGGGGGTGCAGGGTTTGGGGTGTAGGATTTAGTGGAGCAGGGACTGGGGGTGAAGGTCTTGTGGAGGCAGAATTGGGGGTGCAGGTCTTGGGGAGGCAGAATTGGGGGTGCAGATTTTGGCTGTTCAGGACCTGGGGGTGCAGGATTTGGGGATGTAGGTTTTGGGGGGTAGATTTTGGGGTGCTGGGTTCGGCACATGGGTCTGGAGGATTTGGGGGTGCAGGGTTAAGGGGTTTAGGATTTTGGGGTGCACAGTTTAGGGTGCACGTTCTGGGCATGTATGATTTGAGAGTGCAGGGCTTTGGGGTACAGGATTTGGGGTGCAGGGTTTTGGGGTCAGGATCTGGGGGTGCAGGATGTTGGGGAGAAGGATTTGGGGGTGCAGCATTTTGAAGTGCAGGGTTTGGAGGAGGGAGGTTTTGGGGGTGAAGGATTTGGTGGTTCAGGTTTTGGGGGTGCAGTGTTAAGAGGGTGGAGGATTAGGGGTGCAGGACTTGGGGGTGCACTGTTTGGGGGTGAAGGGTTTAGAAGTCAGGTCTCAGAGTGCAGCGTTTGGGGTGCAGGGGCTTGGGGGGAAATTTAAGGTTGCAGAGTGTGGGGTGCACAGGACTGGGGCACAGGATTTGGGGGTGTGGGGTTTCAGGGTTCAGGATTTGGAGGTGTGGAGTTTTGGGGTGCAGAGGATGGGGGTGAAGGATTTGAGGCTGCAGGGTGGTGTGGGGAGGATTTGGGGGTGAGAGATTTGGGGTGCAGGATTTGGGGGTGCAGAGTTTTGGGAGGCAAGGACCTGGGGGTGCAGGATTTGGGGGTTCAGTGTTTAGGGCAGCACAACCTCGGGGTGCAGGGGTTTGCAGTGAAAGGTTTGGTAGGGCAGGATTTGGGGTGCAGGATTCTGGGGGGCTGGGTTTGGGGTACAGGATTTGCTGTTGCAGGGATGGGGTTGAAGGGCTTGGGTTTCCAGGCCTTTGAGGTGCAGGATTTGGAGGTGCAAGGTTTGGGAGGGAATTCTTTGGGGTGCAGGGTTTGGGGGCAGGGTTTGGGGGTGTAGGGTATAGGACGGAAGGATTTGGGAATGCAGGGTTTGGGGTGCAGGTTTCGGGGTTCAGGAAGGTAGGGAGGGCAGGATTAGGGGGTGCAAGGTTTCAGTTGTAGGGTTTAGGGGTGCAGAGTTTGGTAGGGCCGAATTTGGGGGTGCAGGGTTTGGGGAGCAGGGTTTGGGAAGACAGGATCGGGGTGGAGGATTTGGGGGTGCAGGATTGAGGGGCAGGGTTTTGGTGCAGGGCTTGGGGTCAGGATCTGGGGTGCAGGGTTTGGGAAGGGTATTTTGGGGTGCAGGATTTTGGGTGCCGTGTCTGCGGGGCAGGTTTGGGGTGATCACTGCACCTTTTCCTTTCTCCAGGTGCAGAGCCCGTGCCTCACTTGGTTCCGTCTGCAAACAGCGCCCATCCCAGCTCGAATCCCCCTGCCCCTCTCACCCTGTGCAGCTCTTTGTGCGCTGAGCTCCGCACTCAGCACCAGCGGGTGCGGCTCCTCCTGTGGGGCTGGGGGGAGGGGGCGGGGCCAAGGGCTGGTTTGAGGGGGCGGGGCTGAGGCGGCGAGCTGCGATTGGCCGGCCGGGCCGCAGCGGCCGTTCCCGCCTGAGCCTTGGGGCGGAGCCAGAGCGGGAGTGCGGGGGGCGGCCGGGCCAGGAGCCGCCCGCAGAGCGCCCGGAGAGCGGGCTTCGGGGACTCTGCCCGGGAACGAGCGGCAGGAGGAGAGGAGACGGCCCCAGCGGCACCGGGTGAGCTTCTGGCTGGAGCCTGGGAGCTGTTCCTCCCAGCGAGGGCTGTCGGGCACTGAACGGGCTGCCCAGGGCAGGGCTGGAGCCGCCATCCCTGGAGGGGTTTCCACAGGAGCTCCTGAGGGCCGTGGGCAGTGCCGGGGGGTTGTGCTTGGACTCCAGCACCTTCAAGGTGTTTGACACCCAAAGGGATTCTGTGGCACACTCAATTTTCACGTTGCCATGGAGCCCGGAGGTCCCAGCGGGGTTTGGATCAGCGTGTTCTGGAACATTCTCAGTGGTCGGGTCTGTGTGCAGAGTGTGGTGGGAACGAGAAGAGAGGAGATGGAGAGAACAGTGGGGAGGTGGAGGAGCAGGAGTGGAGGTGAATACCAGAGAGAGCGAGTGTGTGCGGATCAGCAGTGATCACCCCAAACCTGCCCCGCAGACACGGCACCCAAAATCCTGCACCCCAAAATACTCTTCCCAAACCTGCACCCCAGATCCTGACCCCAAGCCCTGCACCAAAACCCTGCCCCTCAGTCCTGCACCCCCAAATCCTCCACCCCCGATCCTGTCTTCCCAAACCCTGCACCCCAGATCCTGCACCCCCAAATTCGGCCCTACCAAACTCTGCACCCCTAAACCCTACAACTGAAACCTTGCACCCCCTAATCCTGCCCTCCCTACCTTCCTGAACCCCAAAACCTGCACCCTAAACCCTGCATTCCCAAATCTTTCTGTCCTATACCCTCCACCCCTAAACCCTGCCCCCAAACCCTGCACCCCAAAGAATTCCCTCCCAAACCTTGCACCTCCAAATCCTGCAACTCAAAGGCCTGGCAACCCAAACCCTTCAACCCCATCCCTGCAACAGCAAATCCTGTACCCCAAACCCAGCCCCCCAGAATCCTGCACCCCAAATCCTGCCCTACCAAACCTTTCACTGCAAACCCCTGCACCCCAAGATTGTGCTGCCCTAAACAATGAACCCCCAAATCCTGCAGACCCGGATCCTTGACTCCCAAGACTCTGCACCCCCAAATCCTGCACCCAAATCTCTCACCCCCACCACCCTGCACTCCCAACCCCTGCACCCCAAAACTCCACACCTCCAAATCCTGAACCCTGAAACCCCGCACCCCCAAATCCTGTGCCCCAGTCCTGTGCACCCCACACTCTGCAACCTTAAATTTCCCCCCAAGCCCCTGCACCCCAAACGCTGCACTCTGAAACCTGACTTCTAAACCCTGCACCCCCAAACAGTGCACCCCCAAATCCTGAAGCCCCAGATCCTTCCCTCCCATACTGTGCACCCCCAAATCCTGAACCCCCAGATCCTGAATTCCAGGATCTTGCATCCCCAGACCCTGCACCCATAAATCAGACACACGAAAACTCTCCACCCCCAAATCTTGCACCTCTAAGCCTCCACCCCTTAACACTGCATCCCCAAATCTTTCACCCCAAAACCTCCACCCAGAACCCTTTACCCCAAAACCCTACACCTCCAAATCCTGAACCCTTAAACCCTGCACCCCCAGATCCTCCCCCCAAATGAATGAACCCCCAAAACCTACACCGCCAGATGCTGCTGCCCCATACCCCGCACCCCAAACTCTGCACCCAGAAATCCTGCACTCTCATACCCCTGCACCTCAAACAATTCCCTCGACCCTGCACCCCCAGAACCTGTAACCCCAATCGCTGCAACCCCAGGTCCTGTCCCCAAACTCTGCACTGCCAGATCCTGCCCCCCTAAACCCTTAAAGCCCAAATATTGTACCCTCAGATCCTTCCTCAACACCCTGCACCCCCAAATTCCCCACCGAAAACCTGCACCCCAGATCCTGCACCACCAAGTTCTGTGCCCTGAAACCCTGCACTGAAAATCCTGCCCCCTAACTCTGCACCCCCAAATCCTGCACCCCCAAATCCTGCATCCCTAAACCCTGCACCCCCAAATCCTTCAACCCCCAAAGCCAATGCACTGCCAAACCCTGGACCCCCAGATACTGCACCCCAGAACCCTGCACGTTGAAATCCTGCACCCCCAAACCCTGCAGCCCAGAACCCTATACCCGATATCCTGCCGCCCCACAACTTGCACCCCCCAAACCTGCAACCCCAAATACTGCACCCCAAATCCTGCATCTTGAAACCCTGCACCCCTAAATCCTTCCTCCCAAGCCATGATTCCCCAAAACCTGTAATACCAAATCCTGCACCCCTAAATTCAGCCCTACCATACTTTGCACCCCTATAATTCAGCCCTACCAAACTTTGCACCCCTAAACCCTGAAATCTTACACCCCCTGATCCTGCCCTCCCAAATCCTGAGCCCTGCACCCCCAAAGCCTGCATTCCCAAACGCAGCACCCCCAGGTCCTGAACACCCAAACACTGCACCCCCAAATTAGGCAGCCCCAAACCCAGCACCCCAAATTCCTCCATTCACAAACTCTGCATCCCCCAAACCTGGACCCCCACATGTGCACCCCCAAAATCATGCCCCCCTGAAACGCTGCACTTCAAAACCCTGCACCCCTAAATCCTTCCCCCAAAACCCTGCCCCCCAAACCCTACACCCCAAGGTCCTTCCCCCACCTCCTGGAACCCCAAACCCTGCACCCCAAAGAATTCCCTCCCAAACCTTGCACCTCCAAATCCTGCACCTCAAAGGCCTGGAAACCCAAGCCCTTCAACCCCATCCCTGCAACACCAAATCCTGTACCCCAAACCCAGCATCCCAGAATCCTGCACCCCAAATCCTGCCTACCAAACCTTTCACTGCAAACCCCTGCACCCCAAGATTGTGCTGCCCTAAACACTGAACCCCCAAATCCTGCAGCCCCAGTCCTATGCACCCCACACTCTGCAACCTTAAATTTCCCCCCAAGCCCCTGCACCCCAAACTCTGCACTCTGAGACCTGACTTCTAAACCCTGCACCCCCAAACAGTGCACCCCCAAATCCTGAAGCCCCAGATCCTTCCCTCCCATACCCTGCAGCCCCAAATCCTGAACCCCCAAATCCTGCACCCCTAATCCTCCACCCTCTTAACACTGCACCCCCAAAACCTGAACCACCAAATCTTTCACCCCCAAAACCTCCCTCCTCCAAACCCTGCACTTCAAAATGCTGCACCCCCAAATCCTTCTCCCCAACATCCTGCACCCCCAGATCCTGACCCCAAAACCCTGCACCCCAAATCCTGTACCCCAAAGCCCTGCACTCTCAAATCATACATGCCCAGAACGTGCACCCTAAACTGTGCACCCCAAAATCCTAAACCCCTTAACCCTGCACCCCCAAATCCTCCAGACCCATGTGCCGAACCCAGCACCCCAAAATCTACCCCCCAAAACCTACATCCCCAAATCCTGCATCCCCAGGTCCTGAACACCCAAAATCTGCACCCCCAATTCTGCCTCCCCAAGACCTGCACCCCCAATTCTGCCTCCACAAGACCTTCACCCCCAGTCCCTGCTCCACTAAATCCTACACCCCAAACCCTGCACACCCAACCTCAAGTACCCCAAATCCTGCCCCCACAAGTTGCACCCTAAAAACCTGCACCCCAAATCCTGTCCTACCCACCCTTCACCCTAAACCCCTTCACCCCAAGATCCTGCTGCCCTAAACCCTGCACCCCCAAATCATCCCTCCCAGCCCTGCCCCCCAAACCCTATCCCCCTAAGGCCTGACCCCGAAACCCTGCTCCCCAAAACCCTGCTACCCCCAATCTTGTACCCCCAGATCCTTCCCCCAACACCCTGCAATCCCAAACCCTGCACCCCCAATTCTGGCGCTAAACCCTGCACCCCCAAAACCCTGCACCCCAAAACCTTCTACCCCATAAGTTGCACCCCAAAGCCCTGCACCCCCAAATCCTGCCTCTAAACGCTGACCTACAAGGTTCTGTACCCCAACAGCCTGCTCACCCAGATCCTGCACCCCAGAACCCTGCACCCCCATATTCTGATCCCTACAGCCTGCACCCCCAAATCCTGCACCCCCAAAACCTGTACCCCTAAATCCTGCGCCCTTCAACCCTGCAGCCCACAACGCTGCACCCCCAGCCTCTGCAGCCCCAGTTCCTTAACGTGTGAAACCTGCGCCCCCAAGTCCTGCACCTCAAAACCTTACACCTGGAATCCTGCCCCCCAAACCATGCACCCCAAAATCAAGGCCCCTCAAACTTGCACTCAAAAGTCCGCACCAAAAAACCCTCCCCGCCCAGTTCCTAAAGACATGGAACCTGCACCCCCAAATCCCGCACCCCAAAACCCTGCAGCCCAGTACCCCAGACCACCAAATCTTGCACCTCCAAATCCTGCCCCCTTTAGCCCTGCACTTCAAACCCTGCACCCCAAATCCTGCAACCAAACCCTGTACCCCAAATCCTGCAACCAGCCCTTGTACCCCTAAATCCTTGACCTCCACATCCCGAATCTCCAAACGCAGCAACCCCAAAACCCTACACCCCCAATCCCTGCACCCCCAAATCATTGTCCTTCAAATCCCACACCCAAAGCTCGTACACCCCAAGATCTTGCACCCCCACACACTGCACCCCAAATCCTGCACCCCCAAATCCTCCAGCCCCACGTCCCAAACCCCCAAACCCTGCACCCTCAAGTCTTGCACCCCCAAACCATTCTCCCCCAAATCCTGCAACCCCAAAATTCCCCAAACCTGCAAACCCAAATCCTGCACCCCCAGTTCCTGAACATGCGAACCCTGCACCCCCAAACCCTCAGCCCAAAGCCCTGCACCCCCAAATCCTGCCGTACACAACCCTTCCCCCCAAACCTCTTCAACCCAAGATACTGAAACCCTAAGCCCTGCACCCCAAACCTACATCCCCAAATCCTGCACCCCCAGGTCCTGAACACCCAAAATCTGCACCCCCAAATCCCTGAACTCCAAAAACCTGCACCCCCAATTCTGCCTCCCCAAGACCTGCACCCCCAAACCCTGCACCACTAAACCCTGCACCCCCAAACCCTGTACCCCAAATCCTGACCCCCACAAGTTGCACCCTAAAAACCTGCACCCCAAATCCTGTCCAACCCAACCCTTCACCCCAAACCCCTTCACCCCAAGATCCTGCTGCCCTAAACCCTGCACCCCAAAATCATCCCTTCCAACCCTGCCCCCAAACCCTGTCCCCCTAAAGCCTGACCCCTAAACCCTGCTCCCCAAAACCCTGCTACCCCCAATCTTGCACCCCCAGATCCTGCTTCTCCAAACCCTGCACCCCCAAATCCTCCAGCCCCACGTACCGATCTCCCAAACCCTGCACCCCACAACCCCTTCACCCCCAAATCCTGCACCCCCAGCCCTACCCCTAAACTTTCCACCCCCAAATCCTGCCCTACCAAGCCCTCCACCCCAAACCCCTGCACCCCAAGATCCTGCACCCTAAACCCTGCACCCCCATATCCTCCTTCCCCAAACCCTGCACCCCAAAACACTGCACTCCAAACCACTGCACCCCTAAACCCTGAACCCCCAAATCCTGCACCCCTGGAACCTGCAACCCCAGACCCTGTAGCCCCAAATCAGGCTCCGCAAAATCCTGCTCCCCCAGCCTTGCACCCCCAAATCCTGCACCACCTAATCCTCCAAACCCCTAACACAACCCCCTAACCCCTTGTCCCCAGGGCCCATTGTGACATCCCAGGAGCCCCCATTGTCCCCAGGGCTCATTGTGACACCATGGGGAACCCCCTTGTCCTCAGGACCCATTGTGACATCCTGGGGAACCCCGCTTTCTCCCCAGGGCCCATTGCGGCACCATGGGGACCCCCTTTGTCCCCAGGGTCCATTGTGACGTCCCAGGACCCCCCATTGTCCCCAGGGCCCATTGTGAAACCATGGGGACCACCCCTTGTCCTCAGGGCCCATTGTGAACATCCTGGGGAGCCCCTTTGTCCCCAGGGCGCATTGTGACATCCTGGGGACCCCCTTGTCCCCAGGACGCATCGTGGCACCGTCGGGACCCCCCTTGTCACTGGGGACCCATTGTGACATCCCAGGACCCCCATGTGTCCCAAGGGCCCATTGTGACATCCTGAAGAACCCCCTTTGTCTCCAGGGCCCATTGTGACACCGTGGGGACCCCATTAGTCCCCAGGGCCCATTGTGACATCCTGGGGACCTCCCTTTGTCCCCAGGGCTCATTGTGGCACCATGGGGACCCCTTTTGTCACTGGGGCCCATTGTGACATCCCAAGACCCCCAACTGTCCCCCAGGCCCATTGTAACATTCTGGGGACCTCCTTTGTCCCCAGGGTCCATTGTGACATCCTGGGGAATCCCTTTGTCTCCAGGGCCCATTGTGACGTCCCAGGACCCCTCGTTGTCCCAAGGGCCCATTGTGATGTCCCAGGATCCCCATTGTCCCCAGAACCCATTGTGATGTCCTGGGAAACCCCTTTGACCCCAGGGCCCATTGTGACACAATGGGAACCCCTTCTTGTCCCCAGGGCCCATCGTGGCACCGTGGGGACCCCCCTTGTCACTGGGGACGCATCGTGACACTATGGGGACCCCCCTTGTCCCCGGGGCCCATTGTGACACCGTGGGTACCACCCTTGTCCGCAGGGCTCATTGTGACATCCCAGGACCCCCTTTTATCCCAGGGCCCATTGTGACATCCTGGGGACCCCCCTTGTCTCCAGGGCCCCTTATGACATCAAAGGATACCCCATTATATCTAGGGCCCATTGTGACACCGTGGGGACCCCTTTAGTCCCCAGGGCCCATTGTGACATCCTGGGGACCTCCCTTTGTCCCCAGGGCTCACTGTGGCACCATGGGGTCCCCCTTTGTCACTGTGGCACATTATGATATCCCAGAACTCCACTTTGTCCCCAGGGGCCATTGTGACATCCTGGGGACCCCCTTTATCCCCAGGGCCCATTATGACATTCAGAGGACGCCTCTTTGTCCACAGACCCATTGTGACATCCTGGGAACCCCGCCTTGTCCCTAGGGCCCATTGTGACGTCCCAGGACGCCCCATTATCCCCAGGGCCCATTGTGACATCCTGGGGACCCCCTTTGTCCCCAGGGCCCATTGGACGACCCATGACTCCCTGTTGTCCCCAGGGCCCATTGTGACATCCTGGGGACCACCCTTTGTCACTGGGGCTCATTGAGACATCGTGGGGACCAATTTTGTCCACAGGGCCCATTGTGACGTCCCAGGTCCTCCCGTTGTCCCCAGGGCCCATTGTGGCATTCACGGGACCCCCCTTTGTCACTGGGGCCCATTGTGACATCCCAGGACCCCCCATTGTCCCCAGGGGCCATTGTGACATCCTGGGGACACCTCTTTGTCCCCAGGACCCATTGTGACGTCCCAGGACCCCCCATTGTCCCCAGAGCCCATTGTGAAAACATCCTGGAGACCCCCTTTGTCTCCAGGGCCCATTGTGATGTCCCAGGACCCCCCATTGTCCCCAGGGTCCATTGTTACATTCTGGGGACCCCCTTGTCCCGAGGACCCATCGTGACACCATGGGGAGCCTCCCTTGTCCTCAGGGCCCATTGTGACATCCTGGGCACCCCCCTTTGTCCCCCGAGACCATTGTAACACCGTGGGGACCCCCCTTGTCCCCAGGGCCTATTGTTACGTCCCAGGACCCCCATTGTCCCCAGGGCCCATTGTGACACTTGAGGACCCCCCTTGTCACTGGGGTACCATTGTGACACCATGGGGACCACCCCTTGTCCTCAGGGCCTATTGTGAACATCCTGGGGAACCTCCATTGTCCCCAGAGCCCATTGTGAGATCCTGTGGAGCCCCTTGTCCCCAGGTCCCATTGTGACATCCTGGGGACCCCCTGTATCCCCAGGGCCCATTGTGACGTCCCAGGACCCCACATTGTCCCCAGGGCCCATTGTGGCATCCTGGGGAACTCCTTGTCCACAGGACCCATCGTGGCACCGTGGGGACCTCCCTTGTCACTGGGGACCCATTGTGACACCATGGGGACCTCCCATTGTCCTCAGGGCCCATTGAGACATCCTGGGGACCCCCTTTGTCACTGGGGACCCATTGTGACATCCCAGGAACCCCATTGTGCCAAGGGCCCATTGTGACATCCTGGGGACCCCCTTCTTCTCCAGGACGCATTGTGACACCGTGGGGACCTCATTAGTCCCCAGGGCCCATTGTGACATCCTAGGGACCTCCCTTTGTCCCCAGGGCTCATTGTGGCACCATGGGGACCCCCCCTTGTCACTGGGGACCCATTGTGACACCATGGAGACCCCCCATTGTCCTCAGGGTCCATTGTGACATCCTGAGCACCCCCCATTGTCCCCAGGACCCATTGTGACATCCTGGCCACCCCTTGCTCCCAGGGCCCATCGTGGCACCATGGGGACACCCCCTTTGTCCCCAGGGCCCATTCTGACATCCCAGGACCCCCCTTTGTCCCCAGGGCCCATTGTAGCACCATGGGGACCGCGTTTGACCCCAGGGCCCATTGTGGCACCATGGCAACCACTTTTGTCCCCAGGGCCCATTGTGACATTCTAGGACCCCACTTTGTCCCCAGGGCCTATTGTGACACCATGAGGACCCCTCCTTGTCCTCAGGACTCATTTTCACATCCTGGGCACCCCCCATTGTCCCCAGGGCCCATTGTGACATCCTGGGGACCCTCATTGTCCCCAGGGCCCATTGTGACATCCCAGAACCTCCTATTGTCCCCAAGGCCCATTGTGACATCCTGGGGACCCCCATAGTCCCCAGGGCCCATTGTGACATCCTCGGCACCCCCTTGTCCCCAGGGCCCATTGTGACATTCAGGAAACCCCTCTTTGTCCCCAGGGCCCATTGTGACATCCTGGGGACCCCCCCTTGTCACTGGGGCCCATTGTGACGTCCCAGGACCCCCCATTGTCCCCAGGGCCCATTGTGACATCCTGGGGATCCCTCCTTGTGCCCAAGGCCCATTGTGACGTCCCAGGACCCCCCATTGTCCCCAGGGCCCATTGTGACATTCAGGGCACCCCCTTGTCCCCAGGGCCCATTGTGACATTCCGGGGACGCGTCTTTGTACCCAGGGCCCATTGTGACATCCTGGGGATCCCTCCTTGTCCCCAGGGCCCATTGTGACGTCCCAGGACCCCACATTGTACCCAGGACCGATTGTGACATTCAGGGGACCCCCTTTGTCACTGGGGCCCATTGTGACATCCCAGGACCCCACATTGTCCCCAGGACCCATTGTGACATCCTGGGGACCCCACTTGTTCCCAGGACCCATTGTGACACTATGGGGACCCCCCCTTGTTCCCAGGGCCCATTGTCACACTGTGGGTACCACCCTTGTCCGCAGGGCTCATTGTGACATCCCAGGACCCCCCATTGTCCCCAGGGCCCATTGTGACATTCAGGGGACCCCTCTTTGTCCCCAGGGCCCATTGTGACATTCAGGGCACCCCCTTGTCCCCAGGGCCCATTGTGACATTCCGGGGACGCGTCTTTGTACCCAGGGCCCATTGTGACATCCTGGGCATCCCTCCTTGTCCCCAGGGCCCATTGTGACGTCCCAGGACCCCACATTGTACCCAGGACCCATTGTGACATTCAGGGGACCCCCTTTGTCACTGGGGCCCATTGTGACATCCCAGGACCCCACATTGTCCCCAGGACCCATTGTGACATCCTGGGGACCCCACTTGTTCCCAGGACCCATTGTGACACTATGGGGACCCCCCCTTGTTCCCAGGGCCCATTGTCACACTGTGGGTACCACCCTTGTCCGCAGGGCTCATTGTGACATCCCAGGACCCCCCATTGTCCCCAGGGCCCATTGTGACATTCAGGGGACCCCTCTTTGTCCCCAGGGCCCATTGTGACATCCTGGGGACCACCTCTTGTCCCCAGGGCCCATTGTGATGTCCCAGGACCCCCCATTGTCCCCAGGGCCCATTGTGACATCCCAGGACCCCCCATTGTCCCCAGGGCCCATTGTGACATTCAGGGGACCCCTCTTTGTCCCCAGGGCCCATTGTGACATCCTGGGGACCCCCTCTTGTCCACAGGGCCCATTGTGACGTCCCAGGACCCCCCATTGTCCCCAGGGCCCATTGTGACATCCCAACACCCCCCATTGTCCCCAGGGCCCATTGTGACATTCAGGGGACCCCTCTTTGTCCCCAGGGCCCATTGTGACATCCTGGGGACCCCCTCTTGTCCCCAGGGCCCATTGTGACGTCCCAGGACCCCCCATTGTCCCCAGGGCCCATTGTGACATCCCAGGACCCCCCATTGTCCCCAGGGCCCATTGTGACATTCAGGGGACCCCTCTTTGTCCCCAGGGCCCATTGTGACGTCCCAGGACCCCCCATTGTCCCCAGGGCCCATTGTGACGTCCCAACACCCCCCATTGTCCCCAGGGCCCATTGTGACATTCAGGGGACCCCTCTTTGTCCCCAGGGCCCATTGTGACATCCTGGGGACCCCACTTGTTCCCAGGACCCATTGTGACACTATGGGGACCCCCCCTTGTTCCCAGGGCCCATTGTCACACTGTGGGTACCACCCTTGTCCGCAGGGCTCATTGTGACATCCCAGGACCCCCCATTGTCCCCAGGGCCCATTGTGACATTCAGGGGACCCCTCTTTGTCCCCAGGGCCCATTGTGACATCCTGGGGACCACCTCTTGTCCCCAGGGCCCATTGTGATGTCCCAGGACCCCCCATTGTCCCCAGGGCCCATTGTGACATCCCAGGACCCCCCATTGTCCCCAGGGCCCATTGTGACATTCAGGGGACCCCTCTTTGTCCCCAGGGCCCATTGTGACATCCTGGGGACCCCCTCTTGTCCCCAGGGCCCATTGTGACGTCCCAGGACCCCCCATTGTCCCCAGGGCCCATTGTGACATCCCAACACCCCCCATTGTCCCCAGGGCCCATTGTGACATTCAGGGGACCCCTCTTTGTCCCCAGGGCCCATTGTGACATCCTGGAGACCCCCTCTTGTCCCCAGGGCCCATTGTGACGTCCCAGGACCCCCCATTGTCCCCAGGGCCCATTGTGACATCCCAGGACCCCCCATTGTCCCCAGGGCCCATTGTGACATTCAGGGGACCACTCTTTGTCCCCAGGGCCCATTGTGACATCCTGGGGACCCCCTCTTGTCCCCAGGGCCCATTGTGACATCCCAGGACCCCCCATTGTCCCCAGGGCCCATTGTGACGTCCCAACACCCCCCATTGTCCCCAGGGCCCATTGTGACATTCAGGGGACCCCTCTTTGTCCCCAGGGCCCATTGTGACATCCTGGGGACCCCCTCTTGTCCCCAGGGCCCATTGTGACGTCCCAGGACCCCCCATTGTCCCCAGGGCCCATTGTGACATCCTGGGGATCCCTCCTTGTCCCCAGGGCCCATTGTGACATTCAGGGGACCCCTCTTTGTCCCCAGGGCCCATTGTGACGTCCCAGGCCCCCCACTGTCCTCAGGACCCATTGTAACATTCAGGGGACCCCCTTTGTCACTGTGGCCCATTGTGACATCCCAGGACCCCACATTGTCCCCAGGGCCCATTGTGACATCCTGGGGACCCCATTTTCCCCAGGACCCATTGTGACACTATGGGTACCCCCCCTTGTTCCCAGGGCCCATTGTGACATCCTGGAGACCCGCCCTTGTCCCGAGGGCCAATTGTGACGTCCCAGGACCCCCCATTGTTCCCAGGGCCCATTGTGACGTCCTAGGGCCCCCATTGTCCCCAGGGCCCATTGTGACATCCTCTGCACCCCCTTGTCCCCAGGGCCCATTGTGATATTCAGGGGACCCCTCTTTGTCCCCAGGGCCCATTGTGACATCCTGGGGATCCCTCCTTGTCCCCAGGGCCCATTGTGACGTGCCAGGATCCCCATTGTCCCCAGGACCTATTGTGACATTCAGGGGACCCCCTTTGTCACTGGGGCCCATTGTGACACCATGGAGACCCCCGCTTGTCCTCAGGGTCTATTGTGACATCCTGGGCACCCCCCATTTTCCCCAGGACCCATTGTGACATCCTGGCCACCCCCTTGCTCCCAGGGCCCATTGTGGCACCATGGGGACACCGCCTTTGTCCCCAGGAACCATTGTGACATCCCAGGACCCCCCTTTGTCCCCAGGACCCATTGTAGCACCATGGGGACCCCCTTTGACCCCAGAGCCCATTGTGGCACCATGGCAACCCCTTTTGTCCCCAGGGCCCATTGTGACATTCTTGGACCCCGCTTTGTCCCCAGGGCCTATTGTGACACCATGGGGACCCCTCCTTGTCACTGGGGAGCCATTGTGACACCATGGGGACCCCCCCTTGTCTTCAGGACTCATTCTGACATCCTGGACACCCCCCATTGTCCCCAGGGCCCATTGTGACATCCACTGCACCCCCTTGTCCCCATGGCCCACTGTGACATTCAGGGGACCCCTCTTTGTCCCCAGGGCCCATTGTGATATCCTGGGGACCCCCCCTTGTCCCCAGGGCCCATTGTGACATCCCAGGACCCCCCATTGTCCCCAGGGCCCATTGTGACATTCAGGGGACCCCCCTTTGTCCCAAGGGCCCATTCTGATACCGTGTGGACCCCCTTTGTCCCCAGGGCCCATTGTGACATGCTGGGGACGGTCTTTGTCCCCAGGGCCCATTGTGACATCCTTGGGACCCTCCTTGTCCCCAGAGCCCATTGTGACATCCTGGGGACCCCCCCTTGTCCCCAGGGCCCATTGTGACGTCCCAGGACCCCCCATTGTCCCCAGGGCCCATTGTGATATGCTGGGGAGCCCTCTTTGTCCCCAGGGCCCATTGTGAAATTCAGGGGACCCCAACTTGTCCCCAGGGCCCATTGTGACATCCTGGGGACACTCTTTGTCCCCAGGGCCCATTGTGACATCCTGGGGACCCCATTGTCACCAGAGCCCATTGTGATATCCTGGCGACCACCCTTTGTCCCCAGGGCCCATTGTGATATCCTGAGGACCGCCCTTTGTCCCCAGGGCCCATTGTGACATTCCGGGGACGCCTCTTTGTACCCAGGGCACACTTTGACATCCTGGGGACCCCCCCTTGTCACTGGGGCCCATTGTGACGTCCCAGGACCCCACATTGTCCCCAGGACACATTGTCACATCCTGGGGACCCCACTTGTCCCCAGGACCCATTGTGACACTATGGGGACCCCCCCTTGTGCCCAGGGCCCATTGTGACACCGTGGGTACCACCCTTGTCCGCAGGGCTCATTGTGACATCCCAGAACCCCCCTTTGTCCCCAGGGCCCATTCTGATACCGTGGGGATCCCCTTTGTCCCCAGAGTCCATTGTGACATCCAGGGGACCCCCTTTGTCCCCAGGGCCCATTGTGACATCGCAGGACCCCCCTGGGCCCAAGGGCGCATTTTGACATCCTGGGGATGCCCCCTTGTCAACGGGGCCCATTGTGACCTCCCAGGACCCCCCATTGTGTCCAGGGCCCATTGTGACATCCTGGGGACCCCCCCTTTTCCCCAGGGCCCATTGTGACGTCCCAGGACCCCCATTATCCTCAGGACCCATTGTAACATTCAGGAGACCACCTTTGTCACTGTGGCCCATTGTGACATCCCAGGACCCCACATTGTCCCCAGGGCCCATTGTGACATCCTGGGGACCCCATTTTCCCCAGGACCCATTGTGACACTATGGGTACCCCGCCTTGTTCCCAGGGCCCATTGTGACATCCTGGAGAACCGCCCTTGTCCCCAGGGCCAATTGTGACGTCCCAGAAACCCCCAATGTCTCCAGGGCCCATTGTGACATTCAGGGGACCCCCTTTGTCACTGGGGCCCATTGTGACATCCCAGGACCCCACATTGTCCCCAGGGCCCATTGTGACATCCTGGGGACCCCCATGTCACTGGGGCCCATTGTGACGTCCCAGGACCCGGCATTGTCCCCAGAGCCCATTGTGACATCCTGGAGACCCCCTTTGTCTCCAGGGCCCATTGTGACGTCCCAGGACCCCCCATTGTCCCCAGGGTCCATTGTTACATCCTGGGGACCCCCTTGTCCCCAGGACCCATCGTGACTCCATGGGGACCCTCCATGTCACTGGGGACCCATTGTGACACCATGGGGACCCCCCCTTGTCCTCAGAGCCCATTGTGACATCCTGGGCATCCCCCTTTGTCCCCCGGGACCATTGTAACACCGTGCGGACCCCCTTTGTCCCCAGGGCCCATTGTGATACTGTGGGGAACCCCCTTGTCCCCAGGGCCTATTGTTACGTCCCAGGACCCCCCATTGTCCCCAGGGCCCATTGTGACACCTTGGGGACCCCCTTGTCACTGGAGACCCATTGTGACAGCATGGGGACCACCCCTTGTCCTCAGGGCCTATTGTGAACATCCTGGGGAACCTCCATTGTCCCCAGAGCCCATTGTGAGTTCCTGGAGACCCCCTTGTCCCCAGGTCCTATTGTGACATCCTGGGGAGCCTCTTTGTCCCCAGGGCCCATTGTGACATCCTGGGGACCTCCTTGTCCCCAGGACCCATCCTGGCACCGTGGAGACCTCCCTTGTCACTGGGGACCCATTGTGACACCATGGGGACCTCCCATTGTCCTCAGGGCCCATTGAGACATCCTGGGGACCCCCTTTGTCACTGGGGACCCATTGTGACATCCCAGGAACCCCATTGTCCCAAGGGCCCATTGTGACATCCTGGGGACCCCCCTTTGTCTCCAGGACATATTGTGACACCGTGGGGACCACATTAGTCCCCAGGGCCCATTGTGACATCCTAGGGATCCCCTCTTGTCCCCAGGGCCCATTGTGACGTCCCAGGACCCCCCATTGTCCCCAGGGCCCATTGTGACCTCCTCGGCACCCCCTTGTCCCTAGGGCCCATTGTGACATTCACAGGACCCCCCTTTGTCCCCAGGGCCCATTGTGACATCCTGGGGACGCCCTTTGTCCCCAGGGCCCATTTTGACACCGTCGACACCCCCCTTTGTCCCCAGGGCCCATTGTGACATCCTGGGGACGCCCTTTGTCCCCAGGGCCCATTTTGACACGGTCGACACCCCCCTTTGTCCCCAGGGCCCATTGTGACATCCTGGGGACCCTCCTTGTCCCCAGAGCCCATTGTGACATCCAGGGGACCCCCTTTGTCCCCAGGGCCCATTGTGACATCCTGGGGTCCCCCCTTTGTCCCCCGGGCCCATTGAAATGTCCCAGGACCACCGTTTGTCCCCAGGGTTCATTGTGACATCCTGGGGACCCCATTGGTCCCCATGGCCCATTGTGGCACAATGGGGACCCCCTTTGTCACTGGGGCCCATTGTGACATCCCAGGACCCCACTTTGTCCCCAGGGCTTATTGTGACACCATGGGGATCTCCCTTGTCCCCAGGGCCCATTGTGACATCCTGGGGACCCCCCTTTGTCTCCAGGACATATTGTGACACCGTGGGGACCACATTAGTCCCCAGGGCCCATTGTGACATCCTAGGGATCCCCTCTTGTCCCCAGGGCCCATTGTGACGTCCCAGGACCCCCCATTGTCCCCAGGGCCCATTGTGACCTCCTCGGCACCCCCTTGTCCCTAGGGCCCATTGTGACATTCACAGGACCCCCCTTTGTCCCCAGGGCCCATTGTGACATCCTGGGGACGCCCTTTGTCCCCAGGGCCCATTTTGACACGGTCGACACCCCCCTTTGTCCCCAGGGCCCATTGTGACATCCTGGGGACGCCCTTTGTCCCCAGGGCCCATTTTGACACGGTCGACACCCCCCTTTGTCCCCAGGGCCCATTGTGACATCCTGGGGACCCTCCTTGTCCCCAGAGCCCATTGTGACATCCAGGGGACCCCCTTTGTCCCCAGGGCCCATTGTGACATCCTGGGGTCCCCCCTTTGACCCCGGGCCCATTGAAATGTCCCAGGACCACCGTTTGTCCCCAGGGTTCATTGTGACACCCTGGGGACCCCATTGGTCCCCACGGCCCATTGTGGCACAATGGGGACCCCCTTTGTCACTGGGGCCCATTGTGACATCCCAGGACCCCACTTTGTCCCCAGGGCTTATTGTGACACCATGGCGATCTCCCTTGTCCCCAGGGCCCATTGTGACATCCCATGACCCCCCTTTATCCCCAGTGGTATTGTGAAATCCTGGGGACCCCTTTTGTCCCCAGGGCCCATTGTGACATCTGGGGGACGCCCTTGTCCCCAGGACCCATCGTGGCACTGTGGGGACCCTCCTTGTCACTTGGGCCCATTGTGACACCATGGGGACCCCCTCTTTGTCTCCAGTACCCATTGTGACATCCTGGGGATCCCTCCTTGTCCCCAGGGCCCATTGTGACGTCCCAGGACCCCCCATTGTCCCCAGGGCCCATTGTGACATTCAGGGGACCCCCTTTGTCACTGGGGCCCATTGTGAAATCCCAGGACCCCACATTGTCCCCAGGGCCCATTGTGACATCCTGGGGACTCCACTTGTCCCCAGGACCCATTGTGACACTATGGGGACCCCCCCTTGTGCCCAGGGCCCATTGTGACACTGTGGGTACCACCCTTGTCCGCAGGGCTCATTGTGACATCCCAGGACCCCCCTTTGTCCCCAGGGCTCATTGTGACATTCTAGGACCCCACTTTGTCCCCAGGGCCTATTGTGACACCATGGGGAACCCTCCTTGTCACTGGGGACCCATTGTGACACCATGGGGACCCCCCCTTTGCCCCCAGTGCCCATTGTGACATCCTGCGCACCCCCCTTTGTCCCCAGGACCCATCGTGGCACCGTGGGGACCCCCATTGTCCCCAGGGCCCATTGTGACGTCCCAGGACCCCCATTGTCCCCAGGGCCCATTGTGACATCCCAGGACCCCACTTTGTCCCCAGGGCTTATTTTGACACCATGGGGATCTCCCTTGTCCCCAGGGCCCATTGTGACATCCTCGGCACCCCCTTGTCCCCAGGGCCCATTGTGACGTCCCAGGACCCCCCATTGTCCCCAGGACCTATTGTGACACTCAGGGCACCCCTTTGTCACTGGGGCCCATTGTGACACCATGGAGACCCCCGCTTGTCCTCAGGACTCATTCTGACATCCTGGACACCCCACATTGTCCCCAGGGCCCATTGTGACATCCACTGCACCCCCCTGTCCCCAGGGCCCATTGTGACATTCAGGGGACCCCTCTTTGTCCCCAGGGCCCATTGTGACATCCTGGCCACCCCCTTGCTCCCAGGGCCCGTTGTGACACCATGGGGACACCCCCTTTGTCCCCAGGGCCCATTGTGACATCCCAGGACCCCCCTTTGTCCCCAGGGCCCATTGTGACATCCTGGGGACCCCCCCTTGTCCCCAGGGCCCATTGTGACGTCCCAGGACCCCCCATTGTCCCCAGGGCCCATTGTGACATCCTGGGGATCCCTCCTTGTCTTCAGGGCCCATTGTGATGTCCGAGGACCCCCAATTGTCCCCAGGGCCCATTGTGACATCCTCTGCACCCCCTTGTCCCCAGGGCCCATTGTGACATTCAGGTGACCCCTCTTTGTCCCCAGGGCCCATTGTGACATCCTGGGGATCCCTCCTTGTCCCCAGGGCCCATTGTGACATCCTGGAGATCCCTCCTTGTCCCCAGGGCCCATTGTGACGTCCCAGGACCCCCCATTGTCCCCCGGGCCCATTGTGACATCCTGTGGATCCCTCCTTGTCCCCAGGGCCCATTGTGACGTCCCAGGACCCCCCATTGTCCCCAGGGCCCATTGTGACATCCTGTGGATCCCTCATTGTCCCCAGGGCCCATTGTGACGTCCCAGGACCCCCCATTTTCCCCAGGGCCCATTGTGATATGCTGGGGAGCCCTCTTTGTCCCCAGGGCCCATTGTGACATCCCAGGACCGCCTGTTGTCCCCAGGGCCCATTGTGACATCCTGGGGACCCCATTGTCACCAGAGCCCATTGTGATATCCTGGCGACCACCCTTTGTCCCCATGGCCCATTGTGATATCCTGAGGACCGCCCTTTGTCCCCAGGGCCCATTGTGACGTCCCAGGACCCCCCATTGTCCCCAGGGCCCATTGTGACATTCAGGGGCCCCCATTTGTCATTGGGGCCCATTGTGAGATCCCAGGACCCCACATTGTCCCAAGGGCCCATTGTGACTTTCAGGGGACTCCACTTGTCCCCAGGACCCATTGTGACACTATAGGGACCCCCCCTTGTGCCCAGTGCCCATTGTGACACCGTGGGTACCACCCTTGTCCGCAGGGCCCATTGTGACATCCTGGGGACACCCCCTTGTCCCCAGGGCCCATTGTGACATTTTGGGAATCCCTCCTTGTCCGCAGGGCCCATTGTGACGTCCCAGGACCCCCCATTGTCCCCCGGGCCCATTGTGACATCCTGTGGATCCCTCCTTGTCCCCAGGGCCCATTGTGACGTCCCAGGACCCCCCATTGTCCCCAGGGCCCATTGTGACATCCTGTGGATCCCTCATTGTCCCCAGGGCCCATTGTGACGTCCCAGGACCCCCCATTTTCCCCAGGGCCCATTGTGATATGCTGGGGAGCCCTCTTTGTCCCCAGGGCCCATTGTGACATCCCAGGACCGCCTGTTGTCCCCAGGGCCCATTGTGACATCCTGGGGACCCCATTGTCACCAGAGCCCATTGTGATATCCTGGCGACCACCCTTTGTCCCCATGGCCCATTGTGATATCCTGAGGACCGCCCTTTGTCCCCAGGGCCCATTGTGACGTCCCAGGACCCCCCATTGTCCCCAGGGCCCATTGTGACATTCAGGGGCCCCCATTTGTCATTGGGGCCCATTGTGAGATCCCAGGACCCCACATTGTCCCAAGGGCCCATTGTGACTTTCAGGGGACTCCACTTGTCCCCAGGACCCATTGTGACACTATAGGGACCCCCCCTTGTGCCCAGTGCCCATTGTGACACCGTGGGTACCACCCTTGTCCGCAGGGCCCATTGTGACATCCTGGGGACACCCCCTTGTCCCCAGGGCCCATTGTGACATTTTGGGAATCCCTCCTTGTCCGCAGGGCCCATTGTGACGTCCCAGGACCCCCCATTGTCCCCAGGACCCATTGTGACATTCAGGGGACCCCCTTTGTCACTGGGGCCCATTGTGAAATCCCAGGACCCCACATTGTCCCCAGGGCCCATTGTGACATCCTGGGGACCCCCCCTTTGTCCCCAGTGCCCATTGTG
The DNA here is from genome assembly GCF_037038585.1 of Patagioenas fasciata. Lineage (NCBI taxonomy): Eukaryota > Metazoa > Chordata > Aves > Columbiformes > Columbidae > Patagioenas > Patagioenas fasciata. Next base: position 823,917 of record NW_027288811.1, read on the forward strand.
ACATCCTGCGGACCCCCCTTTGTCCCCAGGGCCCATTTTGACATTCAGGGGACCCACCATTGTCCTCAGGGCCCATTGTGAGGTCCCAGGACCCCCCATTGTCCCCAGGGCCCATTGTGACATCCTCGGCACCCCCTTGTCCCCAGGGTCCATTGTGACACTATGGGGACCCCCCCTTGTGCCCAGGGCCCATTGTGACACTGTGGGTACCACCCTTGTCTGCAGGGATCATTGTGACATCCCAGGACCCCCCATTGTCCCCAGGGCCCATTGTGATATTCAGGGGACCCCCCTTTGTCCCCAGGGCCCATTCTGATACCGTGGGGACCCCCTTTGTCCCCAGAGCCCATTGTGACATGCTGGGGATGCTCTTTGTCCCCAGGGCCCATTGTGACATCCTGGGGACCCTCCTTGTCCCCAGAGCCCATTGTGACATCCAGGGGACCCCATTTGTCCCCAGGGCCCATTGTGGCACCATAGGGACCCCCTTTGTCACTGGGGCCCATTGTGACATCCCAGGACCCCCCCTGGTCCCCAGGGCCCATTGTGACATCCTGGGGACCCCCTTTGTCCCAAGACTTCATTGTGACATCCTGGGGACCCCCCTTGTCCTCAGGGTCCATTGTGACAGCCCAGGACCTTACTTTGTCCCCAGGGCGCATTGTGATATCTGGGGGACCCCCTTGTTCCCAAGGCCCATTGTGACATCCTGGGGACCCCCCCTTGTCCCCAGGGCCCATTGTGACATCCCAGGACCTTACTTTGTCCCCAGGGCCCATTGTGACATCCTGGGGACCCCCCCTTGTCCCCAGGGCCCATTGAGACGTCCCAGGACCCCCCATTGTCCCCAGGGCCCATTGTGACATCCTGGGGATCCCTCCTTGTCCCCAGGGCCCATTGTGACATTTCAGGACCGTCCATTGTCCCCAGGGCCCATTGTGACATCCTCTGCACCCCCTTGTCCCCAGGGCCCATTGTGACATTCAGGGGACCCCTCTTTGTCCCCAGGGCCCATTGTGACATCCTGCGGACCCCCCCTTGTCCCCAGGGCCCATTGTGACGTCCCAGGACCCCCCATTGTCCCCAGGACCCATTGTGACACTATGGGGACCCCCCGTTGTGCCCAGGGCCCATTGTGACACCGTGGGTACCACCCTTGTCTGCAGGGCTCATTGAGACATCCCAGGACCCCCCATTGTCCCCAGGGCCCATTGTGACATTCAGGGGACCCCCCTTTGTCCCCAGGGCCCATTCTGATACCGTGGGGACCCCTTTTGTCCCCAGGGCCCATTGTGACATGCTGGGGACCCTCCTTGTCCCCAGGGCCCATTGTGACGTCCCAGGACCCCCCATTGTCCCCAGGGCCCATTGTGATATGCTGGGGAGCCCTCTTTTTCCCCAGGGTCCATTGTGAAATTCAGGGGACCCCAACTTGTCCCCAGGGCCCATTGTGACATCCCAGGACCCCCTTTGTCCCTGTCGAGGGTTAGGATTGCGGGGTGACAATCAAACCCTGCCAGATGTGTTGTCAACCTCCTCTCCCCCCCACTCCCCCTTTTGCCCCTCCCTCTCCCCCTTCCCACTCAGCACAGGTGATCGGGAGGGGAAGAAGCACAGAGGGGAGAGAGTTGGAAAAGTTCAAGGTGTTTTACTGATGCTACTGATGAGAACAGAGAAAATAATACAAAATATACAAAACCCATCTTGTAAGTCTGAGCAACTGCAGAGCCAGCACCCAAAGTCCTGGATCAGATTCTGCAGCCAACCGGAGCTGGATTCAGTCTCTCACTGGCCTCCGTTCGCAGGGACGACCAGCAAGGTCCTCTCTGATGTCGGCCATGAGCAGAAGGGAAGGAAAAAGGCAAAAGGGAAGGGAAAAAGGGACAAGATCCTCGTGATCTCCCGCTTTTATATGAAGTATTCACGTGAACGGAATGTTATACACAGTTGGTCACCGGTTTCTTATTGCCCCTCTCGCGAGATGTGCATCTGTGCTTGTCAATAAGTTTCCATTCCATTGCTGGGTTTGCCAAAACATGTGTCTGGTTCTCCCGGAAAATGCAGCTGACATGAAGGCTTTAGCTGACAGGCAAAATTCACTAAAAGAGAAACCTGTTTTTACCAAAACCTGGACATTCCACCCCTTATAATATGACATTCACTGAATACTTAAACCTTATCAATACAATCTATCAATACAATCTAATTAATCACTACTACTATATATATATATATACATATGTACATATATACACAGGAGTAATTAATCAGTGGACCATCCTTTGAAAAGTTCATTAAGTTCATTTTGTCACCACAGTCTCCCAGGGCAGGGAAAATGGTCCAAGTGCATCTCATGGCCCCTGTTGGTGGGTTAAGGACACCAACTTCCAAGAAGGTGTCGGGCGCCACTCGAAGAAGCCAGCGCTGGTTTCATCACCGTTGTCTTGATCTGAAAGACACTTATTAAACATTGTTAGTGCGGCAATTCACATCGTACAGTTCAGCATTGCATATTTTCACCTAAAATCAAATCCCCTTGAGGTGCACACCGAACTTCTCCATCCTTGAGCATCACCCACCAGGTGCTGCCAGGTCCCTGGGCAAAAACAATCCCACGAATGGGCTTTGCCTGTGCCTGAGGCAGGAGGAACCCAGACTGCCTTTCCTAACATATTTTTCATGTGTACTATAGGGACTTTATCTCCTTCTACAGTCCATAGAATTTCTGATTGGGCAGGCCCGGCTCGATTGGTTGATCCCCTGGTGTTGACCAACCAAGTGGCTTTTGCTAAATGTGAATCCCAGTTTTTAAAGGCTCCACCACCCAGTGCCTTTAGTGTAGTTTTTAACAAACCATTGCACCTTTCAGTTTTCCCAGAGGCTGGTGCATGATATGGAATATGATATACCCACTCAATACCATGTTCTTTGGCCCAATTGTCTATAATACTGGTTTTGAAATGAGTACCATTGTCTGATTCAATTCTTTCTGGCGTACCGTGCCGCCAAAGTACTTGCTTCTCAAGGCCCAAGATGGTATTTCGGGCTGTAGCATGAGGTACGGCAGATGTTTCCAACCATCCAGTGGTTGCTTCCACCATTGTAAGTACATAACGCTTACCTTGACGTGTTTGTGGAAGTGTAATATAATCAATCTGCCAAGCTTCTCCATACTTACACTTTAACCATCGCCCCCCATACCATACAGGCTTTAACCGTTTTGCTTGTTTGATTTCGGCGCAAGTTTCACATTCATGAATAACCTGTGAAACAGTGTCCATAGTTAAATCCACCCCTCGATCACGAGCCCATTTGTATGTTGCATCTCTACCTTGATGCCCTGAAGCACCATGGGCCCACCGAGCTAGGAAAAGTTCACCTTTATGTTGCCAGTCCAAGTCCACCTCAGCTACTTTAATCTTAGCAGCTTGATCTGCTTGTTGGTTGTTTCGATGTTCCTCGGTGGCTTGACTTTTAGGCACATGAGCATCTACATGACCAACTTCCCCAGGCAGGCTCTCCAGCCGAGCAGCAATGTCTTCCCACAGCGTGGTTCCCAATGGTTTCACCTCTGCGCTGCCAGTTACTTTTCTTCCATTGCTGTAGCCACCCCCACAAGGCATTTGCTCCCATCCATGAGTCAGTATAGAGACAAAGCATTGGCCACTTCTCTCGTTCAGCAATGTCCAAAGCCAGCTGGATGGCTTTCACTGCTGCAAACTGACTGGATTCACCTTGTCCTTCAGTGGCTTCTGTAACTTGTCGTGTGGGACTCCACACAGCAGCTTTCACCTTCGATGTTTTCCTACAGACGACAGGATCCACCTGTGAACAGTGCACACTGCATATCAGTCTCTGAAAGCGGATTATATGGTGGTGCTTCTTCAGCACGTTTTACTTCCTCCTCATCTGGAGACATCCCAAAGTCTTTGCTTTCTGGCCAGTCTGTAATCACTTCTAATATCCCTGGACGGTTGGGACTTCCAATCCGAGCTCATTGCGTGATCAGTGCAATCCATTTACTCCATGTAACTTCGGTGCCATGATGTGGAGAGGGAACCGTCCCTTTGAACACCCAGCTCAGCACTGGCAGTCGAGGTGCAGGAGGAGCTGTGCTTCAGTGTCGATCACTTCTGAAGCAGCTCCAACTCCTTCATATGCTGCCAGTCTCTCCTTTTCAGTTGCAGTACAGTTGGCCTCAGATCCTTTGTATCCTCGACTCCAAAAACCTAAGGGTCGACCTCGGGTTTCTCCTGGTGCTTTCTGCCAGAGGCTCCAGGTAAGTCCATTATCTCCGGCTGCGGTGTAGAGCACATTTTTAACATCTAGTCCAGTTTGGACTGGTCCAAGGGCCACCGCATGAGTTATCTCACGCTTAATTTGTTCAAAGGCTTGTCGTTGTTCAGGGCCCCACTCAAATTGGTTCTTTTTACGAGTCACTCGATAGAGAGGCTCACAATGTGGCTGTGGTCAGGAATGTGCATTCTCCAAAAACCTACAATGCCCAAGAAAGTCTGTGTCTCCTTTTTATTAGTAGGTGGAGACATTGCTGTAGTTTTGTTGATCACCTCCATTGGGATCTGACGACGGCCATCTTGCCATTTTCTTCCTAAAAACTGGATCTCCCGTGCAGGTCCCTTGACCTTGCTTCGTTTTATGGCAAAACCAGCATCCAAAAGAATAGGAATTATTCTCTCACCTTTTTTGAAGACTTCTTTCGCTGTGTCGCCCCATACGATGATGTCATCAATGTATTGCAAGTGTTCTGGAGCTTCACCTTGCTCCAGTGTGGTCTGGATCAGCCCATGGCAGATGGTAGCACTGTGGTCCCTGGGGTCATTGGTTGGGTCATGGAGTCACTGGTTGGGTGATGGGGTCATTAGTTGAATAATGGGGTCATTGGTTGAATGATGGGGTCATTGGTTGGGTCATGGGGTCACTGATTGGGTGATGGGGTCATTGGTTGGGTTGTGGAGTCACTGATTGGGTGATGGGGTCATTGGTTGGGTTCAGGATTGGTTGGTTGGATGATGATGATGATGGTTGGATGATGATGGTGGTGGTTGGATGATGATGATGGTGGTTGGATGATGATGGTGGTTGGATGATGATGGTGGTGATTGGATGATGATGGTGGTGGTTGGATGATGATGGTGGTGGTTGGATGATGATGGTGGTGGTTGGATGATGATGGTGGTTGGATGATGATGGTGCTCTATGCCAAGGATGCACGGAGCATCTGGGCCAGTCACAAGAGGATGCTTTTGGATATTGGGGTGCAGGGCTTTGGTGTGAAGGTTCGGGAGACAGACTTTTGGGTGCAGGGATTTGGGCACCAAGAGTTCTGGGTGCAGCATTTGGGTCTGCAGGGTTCAGGTGTTCAGGACCTGGGGGTGCAGGACTTGTGGGCTGGAGGATTTGAGGGTGCAGGGATTTGGGGTGAGGGATTTCAGGGTGCCAGTTATGGGGGGGAAGGATCTGGGGTACAGGTTTTGGGGGTGCAGGGTTAAGGGGTTTAGGATTTTGGGGTGCACAGTTTAGGGTGCACGTTCTGGGCATGTATGATTTGAGAGTGCAGGGCTTTGGGGTACAGGATTTGGGATGCAGGGTTTTGGGGTCAGGATCTGGGGGTGCAGGATGTTGGGGAGAAGGATTTGGGGGTGCAGCATTTTGAAGTGCAGGGTTTGGAGGAGGGAGGTTTTGGGGGTGAAGGATTTGGTGGTGCTGGTTTTGGGGGTGCAGTGTTAAGGGCGTGGAAGATTAGTGGTGCAGGATTTGTGGGGGTTCAGGATTTGGGGGTGCAGGGTATGGGAGGGAAGGATCTGGGGCTTCAGGATTTGGGGGTGCACTGTTGGGGGTGCAGGGTTTAGAAGTCAGGTCTCAGAGTGCAGCGTTTGGGGTGCAGGGGCTTGGGGGGAAATTTAAGGTTGCAGAGTGTGGGGTGCACAGGACTGGGGCACAGGATTTGGGGGTGCGGGGTTTCAGGGTTCAGGATTTGGAGGTGTGGAGTTTTGGGGTGCAGGGGATGGGGTGAAGGATTTGAGGCTGCAGGGTGGTGGGGGGAGGATTTGGGGGTGAGAGATTTGGGGTGCAGGATTTGGGGGTGCAGAGTTTTGGGAGGCAAGGACCTGGGGGTGCAGGATTTGGGGGTTCAGTGTTTAGGGCAGCACAATCTTGTGGTGCAGGGGTCTGCACTGAAGGGTTTGGTAGAGCAGGATACGCAGGTGCAGGACTTTCGGGTGAGGTTTGGGGGTGCAGGGTTCATGTGTTCAGGAACTGGGGGTGCAGGATTTGAGGGTGCAGGGCTCTGGGTGCAGAGTTTGGGAGTTCAGGGTTTGGGGTGCAGGGTTTTTGGCAGGAGGATCTGAGGGTGCAGGATCTGGGGGGCAGGATTTGGGGTTCAGCATTTTCAGTGCAGGTTTTGGGGGGACTTGATTTTAGGGTGCTCGCTTTGGGCTGCAGGATCTGGGTGCAGGATTTGGGGTTTCAGGGTTTAGGGTAACCGGAATTTGGGGTGCAGGGGCTTGGGGTGAAGAGGATGGTAGAGCAGGATTGGTGGGGGCAGGATCTAGTGTTTGGGGTTCAGGGATGCAGTGTTTTGAAGTGCGGGATCTGGGGTGCTTGATTTTGGGGTGCAGAGTCTTGCAGGAAGGATCTGGGGGTGCAGGGTTTAGGGTGCAGAATTTGGGTTTGTAGGGTTTTAGGGAGAAAGGCTTGGGGGTGCAGGTCTAGGGGGGTAAAATTTGGGGGCAAAGGGTTTGAAGGAGCAGGATTTGGGGTGCAGGATTTGGGGGTGCAGGGTTTGGGCGTGCAGTGTTAAGGTGGTGGAGGGTGCAGGGTTTGTGGTGAAGGTTTTGGGGTGCAGGATCTGGGGGTGCAGGATTTGGGAATGCGGCATCTGGGGTACCTGATTTGGGGTGCAGGATTTAGGGTGCAGGTTTTTGGGTTTCATGGTTTTGGGGCACAGGGCTGGGTGAGGCCAGATTTGGGGTGCAGGTTTGGGTGAGGGATCTGGGGGTGCAGGGTTTGGTAGTGCGGGAATTGAGGGTGCAGAGTTTGGGGGGCAGGGCTTGGGGGAGCAGGAGTTTGGGGTTCAGAACCTGTGGGTGCAGAGTTTGGGGTGCAGAACCCGTGGGTACCGGGTTTGGGGAGGCAGAATTGGGGGTGCAGGGTTTTGGGGTTCAGGACATGGGGTTGAGGATTTGGGGGTGCAAGGTTTGGAAGTGCATTGATTAGGGGGAAGGATTTAGGGTGGTGGGATTTGGGGGCACGGGGTTTTGGGGTCAGCATTTGGGGGTGCAAAGCTTAGGGGGCAGCGTTTTGAGTGCAAGTTGGGGGAGGACTTGATTTTAGGGTGCAGGGTTTGGGGTGCAAGTTTGGGGATGGCAGCATTTCGGGTATACAGTTTGGGGGTGCAGGGTTTTGGGGAGCAGTATCTGGGGGTACAGGATTATGGGATGTGCAGGGTTTGGGGGCGCAGGGTTCAGGGTTGCAGGGTTTGGTATCACAGGTTTGAGGGGTTCATGGCTTGGGAGGAAGGATTTGGGGGTGCAGAATTTAGGGGTGCACGTTTTAAGGGTGCAGAGCTTAGGGGGAAGAATCGGAGATGTAGGGGTTTTGGGGACATTATCTGGGGGTCAGGATTTGGGGTGCAGGGTTTTGAGGTGCAGGGTTCAGGTGTTCAGGGTTTGAGGGAAGGATCTGGAGGTGCAGGGTTTTGGAGTGGAGGATTTTGGGGTGCAGGGTTAGTTGGGATTTGGGGTTGCAGGGATTTGGGGTGCAGGGTTTGGTGGTGCATTGGTTTTGGGGGTGGAGGACTGGGGGACACAGGGTTTCAGGGTGCAGGATGTGGGGGTGCAGGATTTGGGAGTGCAGAGTTGGGGGGCAGAATTTTTGGTGCAGGGCTTTGGGGTACAGGACTTGGGGGTGCAGGGGTTTGGGTGGGGAATTTGGGGTGCAGGGTGTTGAGGAAGGATCTGGGGGTGCATTGTTTGGGGGGCTGGATGAGGAGGTGCACGATTTAGGGCTGCAGAGCCTGGGGGGCAGGGGTTTGTTGGCAGAATGTGGGGGTGCGGGGTTCTGGGGTGCAGAGTTTGGGAGATCAGGGGTTTGGGGTGCAGGGGTTTGGGGGGAAATTTAACGTTGCGCAGTGTGGGTTGCATTGGTTTTGGGGTGAAGGATTTGGGGGTGCGGGGTTTGGGGGTCAGGATCTGGGGGTGAAAGGCAGTGGGGAAGGATCTGGGGGTGAGATATTTGGGGTGCAGGGTTTGGGATGCCAGGTTTGGGGTGAAGGGTTTGGGGGCAAGGATCTGGGGTGCAGGATTAGGGCAATCAGGGCTGGGGGGATAAGTTTGTGTGGGGTAGAATTTCGGGGTGCAGGGTCTGGGTGGGCAGGATTTCGGGGGATCCGGGCTTGGGAGTGCAGGATTTTGGAGTACAGGGTTTGGGGGTGCAGGCTTGGGGAGGCAGAATTTGGGGGTGCAGGTTTGGAAGGGTCAGGACCTCGGGGGGCACAGTTTGACAGCACAATGGGGGGTGCAGGATTTGGGAGAGAAGGATCTGGGGGGGCAGGGTTTGGGCTGAAGGGTTTGGTAGGGCAGGGGTTGGGGGAGCAGGATTTGCGGGTTCAGAACCTGAGGGTGCAGGGTATTGGGGAGCAGGATATAGAAGGGCAGGGTTTGGGGGTGCAGGATTTTGGGGAGCAGAGTTTGGGGGTTCATGACGTGGGGATGGAGGAATTCGGGGCGCAGGGTTTGTGGGTGCAGGGTTCACATGTTTAGGACCTGGGGGTGCAGAATTTAGGTGTGCAGGGGTCTGGGGTGCTGGGTTTTGGGGTGCAGGATCAGGGGGTGCAAGGTTTGGAAGCGCAGGGTTTTGGGGCGCAGGGTTTGGGAAATCAAGGTTTGGGGTTCCAGGATTTGGGGGTGCAGTGTTAGGGGGTGAATGCTTTCGGGGGGCAGGGTTTGGGGGTGTATGATCTGGGGGTGAAGGGTTTCAGCGTGCAGGGTCAGGGGGAAGGATTTGGGGGGCAGGGTTAGGTGGGATGTGGGGCTGCAGGGTTTAAGCGTGCAGGATTTTGGGGTGTAGGGGTTTGTAGTGCAAGGTTCGGTAGGGCAGGATTTGGGGAGCATGGCTTTGGGGTGAGGGATTTCAGGGTGCCGGGTTTGGGAGGGAAGGATCTGGGGGTACAGGTTTTGGGGCTTCGGGCTTTTAGGGTGCAACTTGTGGAGTACGGGGTTTCAGGGTGCAAGGTTCAGTGGTGCAGGGTCTTGGGGGTGAAGGGTTTCGGGAGACAGAATTGGGGGTGCAGGGTTTGGGATTGCTGGGTGTGGGGGAAGGATCTAGGGGTACAAGATTTGGGGTAGCAGGGTTTTGGGGAGCAGGGTTTCGGGGTCAGGCTTTAGGGGGACAGGGTTTGGGGGGCAGGGCTGGGAGGGATGATTTGGGGGTGCAGGGTTTAGGGCAGCAGGATCTTGGGGTGAAGGGGTTTGGGCTGAAGGGTTGGGTAGGACTGGATTTGGGGTGCAGGATTTTAGGGTGCAACTTGTGGGGGCAGGATTTGGGGTACAGGAGGTTGGGGGTGCAGGGTTTGGGGGTTCAGGATTTGTGGAGCAGGGACTGGGGGTGAAGGTCTTGTGGAGGCAGAATTGGGGGTGCAGATTTTGGGTGTTCAGGACCTGGGGCTTCAGGATTTGGGGGTGCACTGTTTGGGGGTGCAGGGTTTAGAAGTCAGGTCTAAGAGTGCAGCGTTTGGGGTGCAGAGTGTGGGGTGCACAGGACTGGGGCACAGGATTTGGGGGTGCAGGGTTTCAGGGTTCAGGATTTGGAGGTGTGGAGTTTTGGGGTGCAGGGGATGGGGGTGAAGGATCTGAGGGTGTAGGGTGGTGGGGGAAGGATTTGGGGGTGAGAGATTTGGGGTGCAGGATTTGGGGGTGCAGAGTTTTGGGAGGCAAGGATCTGGGGCTGCAGGATTTGGGGGTTCAGTGTTTAGGGCAGCACAATCTTGGGGTGCAGGGGTTTGCAGTGAAAGGTTTGGTAGGGCAGGATTTGGGGTGCCGGATTCTGGGGTGCTGGGTTTGGGGTACAGGATTTGGTGTTGCAGGAATGGGGTTGAAGGGCTTGGGTTTCCAGGCCTTTGAGGTGCAGGATTTGGAGGTGCAGGGTTTGGGAGGGAATTCTTTGGGGTGCAGGGTTTGGGGTTCCAGGAGGTGGGGGAAGGACCTTTGGGTGTAGGGTTTGGGGGGGCAGGGTTTTGGGGGAAGGATTTGGGGGTGCAGGGTTTTGAAGTGCAGCGTTTCAGGGGGGCATGATTTTGGGGGTGCACATGTGGGGATCCAGGTTTGGGGGGTGCAGAGTTTGTGAATGGAGGATTTTGGGGTGCTGGGTATGGGGCTGCCTAATTTGGGGGTGCAGTGTTTGGGTGTTCAGGACCTGGGGGTGCTGCGTTTGGGAATGCAGGCTTTGGGGGTGCAGGGCTCAGGATTTGGGAGGGCAGGATCAGGGGGTGTGAGATTTCAGGGTTTAGGGGTGCAAAGTTTGGTAGGGATGAATTTAGGGGTGCAGGATTCGGGGTGTAGGGTTTGGTGCTGCGAGATTTGGGGGTGCAGGGTTTGGGGGTGCAAGATTTGAGGGTGCAAGGTTTGGTTGTTCAAGATTTAGGGGAGCAGGATCTTGGGGTGCAGGGTTTGGGGCTGCAGGGGTTTTGGGTGAGGGATTTAGGGTTCAGGCTTAGGGGTGCAGGGTTTGGGGGCGCAGGGTGTTGGGGAAGGATTTGGGGGTACAGGGTTTGGAGGTGCAGTCGTTCAGGGATCAGGGTTTGGGGGGCAAAATTTGGGGTGCAGGGTTTCGGATGGCAGGATTAGGGGGAGCAAGACTGTGGGGTGCAGGGGTTTGGGGTGCAGGCTTTAGGAAGGAAGGAAGGAAAGAAGGATCTGGAGGTGCAGGATTTGGGGGTGCAGGGTTTAGGGGTGCAGGATTTAAGGGTGCGGGGGTTTGGGTGAAGGGCTTGGCAGGGCAGGAATTTGAGGTGCAGGGTTTGGGGGTGCAGGGTGTTTGGGAAACGATCTGGGGGTAGAGGGTTTGGGGTGCTGGGTTTGGGGGTTAAAGGATTTGCGGGGGCAGGGTTCAGGTGTTCAGGACCTGGGCGTGCAGGCTTTGCGGGTTCAAGGTTCCAGGTGCATTGTTTGGGGGGAGAGGATTTGGGGGTGCAGAGTTTTGGGGTGCAGGGCTTGTGAGAGAGGAATCGGGGGTGCAGGATTTGGGGGTTCAGGGTTTAGGGTAGCAGGATCTTGGGGTGCAGGATATGGTGGTGTAGTGTTTGTGAATGCAGGGTTTGGGGGTCAGGATCTGGGGGTGCATGATTTGGGGGCTCAGGGTTTGGGAATGAAGGATCTTGGGGTGCTGGGCTTTGGGGTGCAGTGTTGGGGGGCAGGTTTTGGGGTGCAGGGTTTAGGAGGGCAGGATTTGCGTGTTCAGGAACTGGGGGTGCAGGATTTTGCGTTGAAGGGCTCTGGGGTGCCGGGGTTGGCCTGCAGGGATTGGGGTGCAGTATTTTGGGGTGCAGGGGTTTGGGGTTCAGGACCTGTGGCTGCAGGGTCTTAGGGAACAGGATTTCAGGGGTGCAGGATTTAAGGAGTGCAGAGGCTTTGAGAGAGGGATTTGGGCTTCAGGGTCTGAGGGGTGCAGGGTTTGATGGGGAAGGGTTTGGGGGTGCCTGGTTTAGGGTTGCAGGATCTGGGGATCAAGGGTTTGGAGGTGCCAGGGTTTTGGTGGGCAGGATATAGGGGTGCAGGATTTGAGGGTGCAGGGTTGTGGAGTGCAGAGATTTGCAGGTGCAAGATCTGGGATTGTAGGGTTTTGGGGTGCAGGTTTTGGGGAGGAAGGATTTGGGGTGCAGGGTTTAAAGGTTCACGATCTGGAGGTGCAGCGCTTTGGGGTGCAGGGTTATGGGGCTATGGGTTTTGGGAGGGAAGGATCTGGGGGTGCAGGGTGCAGGGATCACAGCATGGGGGTGCAGGATTCTGGGGTGCAGGATCTGGGGAGCAGGATCTGGGGAGCAGGATATGGGGTGCAGAACCTTGTTATTCAGGGTTTAGAGGCAGGATTTGGGGGTGCAGGGCTTTGGGGTGAGGAGTTGGGGGTGCAGGGTTCAGGTGTTCAGGACTTGGGGGTTGGAAGATTTGGGGGTGCAGGGTTGGGTAAGGAAGGATCTGAGGGCGCAGGGTTTGTGGGGCAGGATTTTGGGTGCAGGGTTTGGGGAGCAGGATCTGGGGGTGATGGAATTGGTTGACAAGGTTTCGCAGGCCGGCTTTGAAGGAGCAGAGTTCAGGGGTGCAAGGTTTTGGGGGACAGGTTTGGACATAAAAGATTTGGGGGTGAATGGTTTGGGGGAACGATTTTGGGGGTGCAGGATTTGGTATTACAGGTTTTGGGGATTCATGGCTTGGGAGGAAGGATTTAGGGGTGCAGGGTTTCAAGAGGCAGGATTTGGGCTGCAGTATTTGGGGTTGCAGGTTTGGGGGTGCAAGTTGTGGGGCGGCAGGATATCGGGTACAGGGTTCTGGGCTGCAGGGTTTGGGGGTGCAGGATTTCAACGTGCAGGGTTCTGGGGTGCAGTATCTGGGGGTCCAGGGTTTGGCAGTGCATTGGCTTTGGGGGTTGAAGGATTTGGGGGTGCAGGGTTTAGGGATGCAGGATTTGGGGGTGCAGGATTTGGAAGTGCAGAGTTAGGGGGCAGGATTTTCAGTGCAGGGTTTCAGGGCACAAAACTTGGTGGTGCAGGATCTGGGGTGCAGGTTTTCGGTGGGGAATTTGGGGATGCAGGGTGTTGAGGAAGGATCTGGGGGTGCAATATTTGGGCTTTAAGGGTTTAGGGGGGCAGGATCTGGCAGTGCAGAGTTTGGGGACAGGACCTGGGGGTGCAGCGATTGGGGTTAGAGGTTTTGGGGGTGCAGGGTCTGGGGGTGCAAGATCCTGGAATTCAGGATCTGGGGGTTCAGGATTTGGGGCTGCAGGGTATGGGAGGGAAGGATCTGGGGCTTCAGGATTTGGGGGTGCACTGTTTGGGGGTGCAGGGTTTAGAAGTCAGGTCTCAGAGTGCAGCGTTTGGGGTGCAGGGGCTTGGGGGGAAATTTAAGGTTGCAGAGTGTGGGGTGCACAGGACTGGGGCACAGGATTTGGGGGTGCGCGGTTTCAGGGTTCAGGATTTGGAGGTGTGGAGTTTTGGGGTGCAGGGGTTGGGAGTGCAGGGTGGTGGGGGTGAGAGATTTGTGGTGCAGGATTTGGGGGTGCAGAGTCTTGGGAGGCAAGGATCTGGGGCTGCAGGATTTGGGGGTTCAGTGTTTAGGGCAGCACAATCTTGGGGTGCAGGGGTTTGCAGTGAAAGGTTTGGTAGGCAGGATTTGGGGTGCAGGATTCTGGGGTGCTGGGTTTTGGGGTACAGGATTTGGTGTTGCAGGGATGGGGTTGAAGGGCTTGGGTTGCCAGGCCTTTGAGTTGCAGGATTTGGAGGTGCAAGGTTTGGGAGGGAATTCTTTGGGGTGCAGGGTTTGGGGGCAGGGTTTAGGGGTGGAGGGTATAGGACGGAAGGATTTGGGAATGCAGGGTTTGGGGTGCAGGTTTCGGGGTTCAGGAAGGTAGGGAGGGCAGGATTAGGGGGTGCAAGGTTTCAGTTGTAGGGTTTAGGGGTGCAGACTTTGGTAGGGCCGAATTTGGGGGTGCAGGATCTGGGGTGCAGGGTTTGGGAAGACAGGATCGGGGGTGGAGGATTTGGGGGTGCAGGATTGAGGGGCAGGGTTTTGGTGCAGGGCTTGGGGTCAGGATCTGGGGTGCGGGTTTGGGAAGAGTATTTTGGGGTGCAGGATTTTGGGTGCCGTGTCTGCGGGGCAGGTTTGGGGTGATCACTGCTGATCTGCACACACTCGCTCTCTCTGGTATTCACCTACACTCCTGCTCCTCCACCTCCCCACTGTTCTCTCCACCTCCTCTCTTCTCGTTGCCTACACCCCCAAACCCTGCCCCCAAACCCTGCATTCCCAAATCCTTCTGTCCTATACCCTACACCCCTAAACCCTGCCCCCAAACCCTGCACCCCAAAGAATTCCCTCCCAAACCTTACACCTCCAAATCCTGCACCTCAAAGGCTTGGAAACCCAAGCCCTTCAACCCCATCCCTGCAACACCAAATCCTGTACCCCAAACCAGCACCCCAGAATCCTGCACCCCAAATCCTGCCTACCAAACCTTTCACTGCAAACCGCTGCACCCCAAGATTGTGCTGCCCTAAACACTGAACCCCCAAATCCTGCAGCCCCAGATCCTTGCCTCCCACAACTCTGCACCCCCAAATCCTGCACCCCAAATCTCTCACCCCCAGCACCCTGCACTCCCAACCCCTGCACCCCAAAAACCCTGCACCCCAAAACTCCACACCTCCAAATCCTGAACCCTGAAACCCCGCACCCCCAAATCCTGTGCCCCAGTCCTGTGCACCCCACACTCTGCAACCTTAAATTTCCCCCCAAGCCCCTGCACCCCAAACGCTGCACTCTGAGACCTGACTTCTAAACCCTGCACCCCCAAACGGTGCACCCCAAATCCTGAAGCCCCAGATCCTTCCCTCCCATACCCTGCAGCCCCAAATCCTGAACCCCCAGATCCTGAATTCCAGGATCTTGCACCCCCAGACCCTGCAGCCCCAAATCAGACACACGAACACCCTGCACCCCTAAATCTTGCACCTCTAGGCCTCCACCCCTTAACACTGCACCCCCAAATCTTGCACCCCAAAACCTCAACCCAGAACCCTGTACCCCAAAACCCTACACCTCCAAATCCTGAACCCTTAAACCCTGCACCCCCAGATCCTCCCCCCAAAGGAATGAACCCCCAAAACCTCAACCCCCAGATCCTGCTGCCCCATACCCAGCACCCCAAACTCTGCACCCAGAAATCCTGCACTCTCATAACCCTGCACCTCAAACAATTCCCTCAACCCTGCACCCCCAAAACCTGTAACCCCAAACGCTGCACCCCCAGGTCCTGTCCCCAAACTCTGCACTGCCAGATCCTGCCCCCCTAAACCCTTAAAGCCCAAATATTGCACCCCCAGATCCTTCCTCAACACCCTGCACCCCAAAATTCCCCACTTAAAACCTGCACCCCCAGATCCTGCACCACCAAGTTCTGTGCCCTGAAACCCTGCACTGAAAATCCTGCCCCCTAACCCTGCACCCCCGAATGCTGCACCCCCAAATCCTTCAACCCCCAAAGCCAATGCACTGCCAAACCCTGGACCCCCAGATCCTGCACCCCAGAACCCTGCACGTTGAAATCCTGCACCCCCAAACCCTGCAGCCCAGAACCCTATACCCGATATCCTGCCGCCCCACAACTTGCACCCCCAAACATGCAACCCCAAATACTGCACCCCAAATCCTGCATCTTGAAACCCTGCTCCCCTAAATCCTTCTTCCCAAGCCATGAATCCCCAAAACCTGCACCCCCAAATCCTGCACCCCCAAATCCTTCACCCCAAAATCGTTCCCCCAAACCATTCGCCCCCTAATCTTTTATGTCCAAACCTGTCCCCCAAACCTTGCACCCCTGAACTCTGCTCCCCCAAAGCCGGCCTGCGAAACCTTGTCAACCAATTCCATCACCCCCAGATCCTGCTCCCCAAACCCTGCACCCAAAATCCTGCCCCACAAACCCTGCACCCCCAAATTCTGACCCCCAATCAATGCACTGACAAACCCTGCACCCGCAGATCCTTCCCCCCCAGACCTGGCACCCTGAAATCGCTCACCCCAAATCCCTGCACTCTCAAATCTTACACACCCCAAAAATGTGCACCCCCAAATCGTTCACCCCACATCCTGCCCCTTTAAACCCTGCACTTCAAAACCCTGCACCCCCAAATCCTTTCCCCAAACACCCTGCACCCATTAATCCTGTAGCCCCAAATCCTGCACCCCAGGTCCTGAAACTTCAAACCCTGCGCCCTCAGATCCTTCCTTACCCAACCCTGCACCCCCAAATCCTCCAACCCCCAAATCCTCCAACCCCCAAGTCCTGAACACCTGAACCCTGCACCCCAAAGCCCTGCACCCCCAAATTCTGCCTCTAAACCCTAAACAACAAGGTTCTGCACCCCAAACCCTGCTCCCCCAGATCCTGCTCCCCAGATCCTGCACCCCAGAATCCTGCACCCCCATGCTGTGATCCCTGCACCCTGACCCCCAGATCCTTCCCTCCCAAAACCCGTAGGCCCATAACCCTGCACCCCAAAGCGCTGCACCTCCAGATCGTGAACCTTTAAACCCTGCACCCCAAATCCTTCCTCCCCAAAACCTGCACCCCAAAACCCTACAATCCCAGATCTTGCACCTGCAAATCTCTGCACTCCACAACTCTGCACCCTCAAATCCTGCACCCCTATATCCTGCCCCCCAAAACCCTGGCACCTCCAAACCCTTGATCCCCAAATCCTGCAACCCTAAACCAGGCACCCCCAAACCCTTCCCCACCAAACCCTGCACCCCTCAGACCCTGAAGCCCAAATCCCTCTCCCAAAGCCCCTGCACCCCTTAAATCCTGCACCCCTTAAATCCTGTTCCCTAAGACCCTGCAGCCACAGGTCCTGAACCCCAAACCCCTGCACCCCAAAATACTGCACCCCAATCCCTGCAGGCCAACCCCGGCACCCCAGAGCCCTTCAACGCAAAATCCTGCACCCCCAGTTCCTGAACACGCAAAACCTGCCCCCAAACCCTGCACCCCAAAACCTGCCCCCCAACACTGCAGCCCAAAGCCCAGCACCCCAAGACCCTTCATCCCCAAACCCTGAGCCCCCAAATCATGCACCCCCAGATCCTGACCCCCAAACCCTGCATTCACAAACACTACACCCCCATATCCTGCACCCCAAGATCCTGCTACCCTAAACCCTGAACCCCCAAATCCTGCACCCCCGATTCCTCTCTCACAAGCCCTGCACCCCAAAACTCTGCACCCCCAAATCCTCTCCCCCCAAACAATGCACCTGGAACCTTGAACCCGCAAAGCCTGCACGCCCAGGTCCTGAACACCTGAACCCTGCCCCAGCAAATCCTTTAACCCCCAAACCCAGCACCCCAAACCCTGTACCCCCAGATCGTTCCCCAAACACCCTGCACCCCCAAACCCTGCACCCCAAATTCCTGCCCTACCAAGCCCTTCACCCAAACCCCCGCACCCTTAAATCCTGCACCCCTAAACCCTGCACCCCCAAATCCTTCCCCCAAAACCCTGCCCCCCCAAACCCTACACCCCAAGGTCCTTCCCCCACCTCCTGGAACCCTAAACCTGCACCCCAAAGAATTCCCTCCCAAACCTTGCACCTCCAAATCCTGCACCTCAAAGGCCTGGAAACCCAAGCCCTTCAACCCCATCCCTGCAACACCAAATCCTGTACCCCAAACCAGCACCCCAGAATCCTGCACCCCAAATCCTGCCTACCAAACCTTTCACTGCAAACCGCTGCACCCCAAGATTGTGCTGCCCTAAACACTGAACCCCCAAATCCTGCACCCCCAGGTCCTTGCCTCCCAAAACTCTGCACCCCCACATCCTGCACCCCAAATCTCTCACCCCCAAATCCTTCCCCCACCGCCCTGCAGCCTCAGATCCTTCACCCCCATCCCCTGCACCCCAAACCTCCACACCTCCAAATCCTGAACCCTGAAACCCCGCACCCCCAAATCCTGAGCCCCAGTCCTGTGCACCCCACACTCTGCAACCTTAAATTTCCCCCCAAGCCCCTGCACCCCAAACGCTGCACTCTGAGACCTGACTTCTAAACCCTGCACCCCCAAACGGTGCACCCCAAATCCTGAAGCCCCAGATCCTTCCCTCCCATACTCTGCAGCCCCAAATCCTGAACCCCCAAATCCTGCACCCCTAATCCTCCACCCTCTTAAAACTGCACCCCCAAAACCTGAACCACCAAATCTTTCACCCCCAAAACCTCCCTCCTCCAAACCCTGCACTTCAAAATGCTGCACCCCCAGATCCTGACCCCAAAACCCTGCACCCCAAATCCTGTACCCCAAAGCCCTGCACTCTCAAATCATACATGCCCAGAACGTGCACCCTAAACTGTGCACCCCAAAATCCTAAACCCCTTAACCCTGCACCCCCAAATCCTCCAGACCCATGTGCCGAACCCAGCACCCCAAAATCTACCCCCCAAAACCTACATCCCCAAATCCTGCACCCCCAGGTCCTTGCCTCCCAAAACTCTGCACCCCCACATCCTGCACCCCAAATCTCTCACCCCCAAATCCTTCCCCCACCGCCCTGCAGCCTCAGATCCTTCACCCCCATCCCCTGCACCCCAAACCTCCACACCTCCAAATCCTGAACCCTGAAACCCCGCACCCCCAAATCCTGAGCCCCAGTCCTGTGCACCCCACACTCTGCAACCTTAAATTTCCCCCCAAGCCCCTGCACCCCAAACGCTGCACTCTGAGACCTGACTTCTAAACCCTGCAACCCCAAACGGTGCACCCCCAAATCCTGAAGCCCCAGATCCTTCCCTCCCATACTCTGCAGCCCCAAATCCTGAACCCCCAAATCCTGCACCCCTAATCCTCCACCCTCTTAAAACTGCACCCCCAAAACCTGAACCACCAAATCTTTCACCCCCAAAACCTCCCTCCTCCAAACCCTGCACTTCAAAATGCTGCACCCCCAGATCCTGACCCCAAAACCCTGCACCCCAAATCCTGTACCCCAAAGCCCTGCACTCTCAAATCATACATGCCCAGAACGTGCACCCTAAACTGTGCACCCCAAAATCCTAAACCCCTTAACCCTGCACCCCCAAATCCTCCAGACCCATGTGCCGAACCCAGCACCCCAAAATCTACCCCCCAAAACCTACATCCCCAAATCCTGCACCCCCAGGTCCTGAACAGCCAAAATCTGCACCCCCAATTCTGCCTCCCCAAGACCTGCACCCCCAATTCTGCCTCCACAAGACCTTCACCCCCAGTCCCTGCTCCACTAAATCCTACACCCCCAAACCCTGTACCCCCAACCTCCTGGACTCCAAATCCTGCCCCCACAAGTTGCACCCTAAAATCGTGCACCCCAAGTCCTGTCCTACCCAACCCTTCACCCCAAACCCCTTCACCCCAAGATCGTGCTGCCCTAAACCCTGCACCCCCAAATCATCCCTCCCAGCCCTGCCCCCCAAACCCTGTCCCCCTAAAGCCTGACCCCGAAACCCTGCTCCCCAAAACCCTGCTACCCCAAATCTTGTATCCCCAGATCCTTCCCCCAACACCCTGCAATCCCAAACCCTGCACCCCCAATTCTGGCGCTAAACCCTGCACCCCCAGAACGCTGCACCACTGAGCCTTGCACCCCAAAACCCTGCTTCCCCAATCCTCCCCCACAAAACTCTGCACCCCAAAACCCTATACCCAAAACTCTGCACCCCACAAGTTGCACCCCATATCCCTGCACCCCCAAATCCTCCAACCCCCAAATCCTCCAACCCCCTAAGTCCTGCACCCCCAGGTGCTGAACACCTGAACCCCTCACCCCAGACCCCTCACCCCAAAGCCCTGCACCCCCAAATCCTGCCTCTAAACGCTGACCTACAAGGTTCTGTACCCCAACAGCCTGCTCACCCAGATCCTGCACCCCAGAACCCTGCACCCCCATATTCTGATCCCTACAGCCTGCGCCCCCAGCTCCTGCACCCCCAAAACCTGTACCCCTAAATCCTGCACCCTTCAACCCTGCAGCCCACAACGCTGCACCCCCAACCTCTGCAGCCCCAGTTCCTTAACGTGTGAAACCTGCACCCCAAGTCCTGCACCCCAAAACCTTACACCCGGAATCCTGCCCCCCAAACCATGCACCCCAAAATCAAGGCCCCTCAAACTTGCACTCAAAAGTCCGCACCAAGAAACCCTCCCCGCCCAGTTCCTAAAGACATGGAACCTGCACCCCCAAATCCCGCACCCCAAAACCCTGCACCCCAGTACCCCAGACCACCAAATCTTGCACCTCCAAATCCTGCCCCTATTAGCCCTGCACTTCAAACCCTGCACCCCAAATCCTGCAACCAAACCCTGTACCCCAAATCCTGCAACCAGCCCTTGTACCCCTAAATCCTTGACCTCCACATCCCGAATCTCCAAACGCAGCAACCCCAAAACCCTACACCCCCAATCCCTGCACCCCCAAATCATTGTCCTTCAAATCCCACACCCAACGCTCGTACACCCCAAGATCTTGCACCCCCACACACTGCACCCCAAATCCTGCACCCCCAAATCCTCCAGCCCCATGTCCCAAAACCCCAAACCCTGCACCCTCAAGTCTTGCACCCCCAAACCATTCTCCCCCAAATCCTGCAACCCCAAACCCCACACCTCCTGCACCCCAAAATTCGACACCTCCAATTCTAAACCCTTAAACCCTGCATCTCGCAAATCCTTCCCCCCAAAACAGTGCCCCCCAAACCCTGCACCCCAGATCCTGCAGCCCCTAACTCTGCACCCCAAACGCTGCACCCTCAGATCCTGCGTCCCCAACCCTGCACCCCAAATCCTTTACCCCAAAATTCCCAAACCTGCAAACCCAAATCCTGCACCCCCACTTCCTGAACATGCGAACCCTGCACCCCCAAACATTCAGCCCAAAGCCCTGCACCCCCAAATCCTGCCGTACACAACCCTTCCCCCCAAACCTCTTCAACCCAAGGTACTGAAACCCTAAGCCCTGCCCCCCCAAACCTACATCCCCAAATCCTGCACCCCCAGGTCCTGAACACCCAAAATCTGCACCCCCAAATCCCTGAACTCCAAAAACCTGCACCCCCAATTCTGCCTCCCCAAGACCTGCACCCCCAAACCCTGCACCACTAAACCCTGCACCCCCAAACCCTGTACCCCAAATCCTGACCCCCACAAGTTGCACCCTAAAAACCTGCACCCCAAATCCTGTCCTACCCAACCCTTCACCCCAAACCCCTTCACCCCAAGATCCTGCTGACCTAAACCCTGCACCCCAAAATCATCCCTCCCAGCCCTGCCCCCCAAACCCTGTCCCCCTAAAGCCTGACCCCGAAACTCTGCTCCCCAAAACCCTGCTACCCCCAATCTTGCACCCCCAGATCCTTCTGCTCCAAACCCTGCACCCCCAAATCCTCCAGCCCCACGTACCGATCTCCCAAACCCTGCACCCCAGAACCCTGCACCCCACAACCCCTTCACCCCCAAATCCTGCACCCCCAGCCCTACCCCCTAAACTTTCCATCCCCAAATCCTGCCCTACCAAGCCCTCCACCCCGAACCCCTGCACCCCAAGATCCTGCTCCCCTAAACCGTGCACCCCAAAACACTGCACTCCAAACCACTGCACCCCTAAACCCTGAACCCGCAAATCCTGCACCCCTGGAACCTGCAACCCCAGACCCTGTAGGCCCAAATCAGGCCCCCCAAACTCCTGCTCCCCCGGCCTTGCAACACCTGATCCTCCAACCCCCTAACACAACCCCCTAACCCCTTGTCCCCAGGGCCCATTGTGACACCATGGGGACCCCCTTTGTCCCCAGGGCCTATTGTGACGTCCCAGGACCCCCTTTGTCCCCAGGGCCCATTGTGACATCCTCGGGACCCACTTTGTCCTGAGCGCCCATTTTGGCACCATGGGGACCCCCTTTGTCACTGGAGCCCATTGTGACATCCCAGGACCCCCCTTGTTCCCAGGGCCCATTGTGACATTCAGGGGACCCCTCTTTGTCCCCAGGGCCCATTGTTGCATCCTGGGGACCCTCCCTTTTCCCCAGGGCCCATTGTGAAGTCCCAGAACCCCCCTTTGTCCCCAGGGCCCATTGTGATGTTCCAGGACCCCCCATTGTCTCCGGGGTCCATTGAGACATCTTGGGGAACCCCCGTTGTCCCCAGGGCCATTGTGACACCATGGGGACCCCCTTTGTCCCCAGGGCCCATTGTGACATCCCAGGACCCCCTTTGTCCCCAGGTCCCATTGTGACATTCAGGGGACCCCACTTTGTCCCCAGGGCCCATTGTGACATCCGGTGGACCCCGTTGTCCCCAGGGCCCATCGTGGAACCGTGGGGACCCTCCTTGTCACTTGGGCCCATTGTGACACCATGGGGACCACCCCTTTCTCCCCAGTGCCCATTGTGACATCCTGGGGACCCCACTTGTCCCCAGAACCCATTATCACATCCTGGGGACCCCTGTGTCCCCAGGGCCCATTGTGACGTCCCAGGAACCCCCATTGTCCTCAGGGTGCATTGTGACATTCAGGGGACCCCCATTTGTCCCCAGGGCCTATTGTGACATCCTGGGGAGCCCCCTTTGTCCCCAGCGCCCATTGTGACACCATGGGGAACCCCCTTTGTCCCCAGTGCCCATTGTGACATCCTGGGTACCCCTATGTCCCCAGGGCCCATTGTGACGTCCCAGGACCCCCCATTGTCCTCAGGGCGCATTGTGACATCCCAGGACCCCCCCTTGTCCTCAGGGCTCATTGTGACATCCTGGGGAGCCCCCTTTTTCCCCAGGGCCCATTGTGACACCATGGGGAACCCCCTTGTCACTGGGGACGCATTGTGACACAATGGGGACCCCCCCTTTGTCTCAGGTGCCCATTGTGACATCCTGGGGACCCCCTTTATCCCCAGGACCCATTGTGACGTCCCAGGACCCTCCATAGTCCCCAGAGCCCATTGTGACATCCTGGGGTCCCCCCTTTCCCCCAGGGCCCATTGTGACATCCTGGGGACTCCTCTGTGTCCCCTGGGCCCATTATGACATCCTGGGCACCCCGTTTGTCCCCAGGGCCCATTGTGACATCCTGGTGACTCCTTTTGTCCCCAGGGCCCATTGTGGCACCATGGGGACCCTCTTCGTCACTGGGGCCCTTTGTGACATCCCAGGACCCCACTTTGTCTTAGAAGGTCACTGATCGGACTACTTGTACATCCTGACTCTGCTTTCTCAATAAACATTGAAGAACACCTGGGGTTTGTTTGCTCCAAGGGAAAACTTCCCTCCCACGGTTCCTGGTTCCCGGTCCTGTTTCCTGGTCCGGTTTGGCTTCGCTATCAGAACAGCTGCTGCCTCCACAGCCGCGCTCAAAGTCCCCGTTGTGACACCGGGATGGCGGGAGAAGGGGGGTGGCGGGGGCGGCAGCGGCGGCCATTGGGGGGGGGCAGTCGGGGCTGGGCGGACAAGCGGCGGCTGCTGCGGCTCCTCAGGCAGCGACAGCAGCAGCGATCGGGGGGACGTGGGGGGCGGACAAGCGGCGGCTGCTGCGGCTCCTCAGGCAGCGACAGCAGCAGCGATCGGGGGGACGTGGGGGGCGGACAAGCGGCGGCTCCTCCGGCCGCGGCCAGGTCGTGGCTTCGCCGGCACCGGGGCCCGAGACCGCGCGCTGTGGGGCTGCGGGGCGGGTGTGGGGCCGGGGGTCTCCGGGGGTCCCGCAGCGGCCGCTGTGGGGCGGGATGGGGCGGCTGTGGAATTACCTGTGGGGCACTCATGGGGCTGCTGTAGGGGCTCTTAAGAGGCATGTCTGGAGCACTTATGGGGCGACTATGTGGCAGGTGCTGGTCTGCTACAGCGGGACCTGTGGGGCAGCCATAGGGCTGCTATGGGGTTGGTTATGGGTCACAGATGGGAGGGGGCAGCTGGGTGTGGCCCCGCCTACATGGGGTGGGGTCAGTGCCGAGGGGCGGGTACTGAGAGGGCACGCCCACGGGGAGCCCCTCGGGGGGGCGGAGCCTCTGTGTCACGCCCCATGGGAGGTGGTCTGGGGGCGGGCATTCTCTGGGGCACGCCCCCATGGGAGGAGCCTCTTGGGGTAGGGAGAGGGTGCGGTCAACATGGCACGGCCCCAAGGGGGCGTGGCTTAGCTCGGGAAGAGGTGGAGCCGAGAAGGGGCTGCCCGACCCGGCTCTCCAGGCGGCTCTGAGACGGAGCGGAGCGGGCCGGGCGGGGCCGGGCCGGGCACTCCCCGGGGCCTCGCAGAAACAGCGGCGCAGCGAGTCCGCTCCGGGCTCCAACGGTGCGCGCACGGGGCCGCCGAGAGCGCCCCGTACACCTCGCAGCGCCCATTTCTGCGCATGCGCATTGGGAAGCCCTCGAGACAACCCTTCCCCCGCGGCCCGCCCCTTCTCTTCCCTCTCCGCAATCTGATTGGCCAGCTAAGCACGTCAATTTCCATTCTCTCCGCCTATCATCACCCGTCCCCGTTTGCCCCGCGCTGCGCTCTGATCCAGTGTCTATTTACACTTAAATACATTTAAACTTCCATTTTAACACTCAGGTATCTTTTCAAATTTACAGATTTTGACATATTTACAATTATATATATTTAGACTGGGATATCGATTTACATTTATTAATAAATTAAAGGTATGTATACGGGTGTGAGTGGATATATATAGATGATATTTATTACCTATTTAGACTATGTAACACGTAGTAATTATACAGAGCTCTGCCTACTCACACTTTTTTCTATTTTAAGTTCCTATCTAGATATTTTTTTCTTTTTCAAGTCCTTCACTTTTTAATCTACAAATAGATAAGATGTTTGTATTCTTAAAACCATCAACAGAATTTTTTTACATTCTAAAATCCTTTATATAACAGAGTAGAAAAGGGGTTTTATTTTAAAATCATTTTATATCTACATGAATACCATTCTGCAATATATAAATACAAACGACAGACTTCTCTCTGTTTGAAATTGTCACGCTCATATTTACAGGGTTTAATAAGTTTTATCCTCCCCCAGGAATTTTCAGGCATTTTTGGACTGTGACCCCCTCTTTTCAGGGGGACTCCCTTTTGAGCCCCACATTGTGGGGGATTTGAGGGATTTTCTTGCAGTCAGTGAACATTGTATGGAACTGAACTGAACTGAACAGGGCTCTGAGGCCTCTGTGTCCTGCAAGAGAGCAGGAGAGCAGGAGTGGAGCAGCCCCCGTGTCTACGTGACTGTACAGCCTTCTTCAGTGTTGGAACCGAGTTGCTTCGCCTTCTGTTTGTCCACGTGCACACACACCATTCCTCACTGGAAAACAGGCAGAAACCTTTCCACATGCACCCAGGTCTGTGCACCCAGGCCTTGTCTATTCCTGTCGGGTTTGCTGGGCTCTGTCAGGCTCCTCTGGCTCTGTCGTGCTTTGACAGCCTCTGTCAGGCCCTGCCAGACTCCACTGTTCGCTGTCAGGCGCTGTCGGGATTTGTCGGCCCCTGTTGAGTTCTATCAGGCTCTGTCAAGCCCTGTTGGGCTCTGTTGCGCTTTGTCAGGCTCTGCCTGGCTTTATCATGTTCCATAAGTGCTCCAAAAACTGGATGCTCTTGCGATGCTTGTATTCACACAATTATCGCATATTCATTACAATTTGGGGGAATTTTTAGCATCAAACGCATCTATAGTAAGAAAAAATGTCATAAACCTAGGGTTAGACTGAGGTTAATAATTTCATGGTCTTTGCTGCCATCTAGCGTCCCTTAAGAGAATGCACAGAACACACATTCGGAGGGTGCCTGCAGGTATGTGCCTGTTCTTGGACGAACCTGTGCGCGAAAGCCTTAGTGCCTATAAACGTTGGTCTGTCCACATGTGAGTGCCTTGATGTCAGCTCCATTTATGCTAAAGCTGGAGCATTATCGTTCAGACGTGTGCGTGTGTGCAGTATGCCAAACATCCACGCACGTGTTTACCCTCAAGCATGTCAGTACATTTCACGTACGTCTTTCTGTCAATAGATGGGACTGGGCACGCTTGTGGAAGTGTGCGTGTGTGTGGCCACGTGTTTGCTTACACATCAGTGTGTAGCTGCGTGTGCGTGCACGCGGTGCTGGGTGCACATACCTGGGTGCCCCACAGGTCCCGCTGTAGCAGCCCAGCACCTGCCCCATAGTCGCCCCATAAGTGCTCCAGACATGCCTCTTAAGACCCCTACAGCAGCCCCATGAGTGCCCCACAGGTAATTCCACAGCCGCCCCATCCCGCCCCACAGCGGCCGCTGCGGGACCCCCGGAGCCCCCCGGCCCCACACCCGCCCCGCAGCCCCACAGCGCGCGGTCTCGGGCCCCGGTGCCGGCGAAGCCACGTCCTGGCCGTGGCCGGAGGAGCCGCCGCTTGTCCGCCCCCCCACGTCCCCCCGATCGCTGCTGCTGTCGCTGCCTGAGGAGCCGCAGCAGCCGCCGCTTGTCCGCCCCCCACGTCCCCCCGATCGCTGCTGCTGTCGCTGCCTGAGGAGCCGCAGCAGCCGCCGCTTTTCCGCCCCCCCACGTCCCCCCGATCGCTGCTGCTGTCGCTGCCTGAGGAGCCGCAGCAGCCGCCGCTTTTCCGCCCCGCCACGTCCCCCCGATCGCTGCTGCTGTCGCTGCCTGAGGAGCCGCAGGAGCCGCCGCTTTTCCGCCCCCCCACGTCCCCCCGATCGCTGCTGCTGTCGCTGCCTGAGGAGCCGCAGCAGCCGCCGCTTGTCCGCCCAGCCCCGACTGCCCCCCCCCAATCGCCGCCGCTGCCGCAGCAGCCACCCCCGTTCTCCTGCCATCCCGGTGTCACAACGGGGACTTCGAGCGCGGCTGTGGAGGCAGCAGCTGTTCTGATAGCGAAGCCAAACCGGACCGGGAAACAGGACCGGGAACCAGGAACCGTGGGAGGGAAGTTTTCCCTTGGAGCAAACAAACCCCAGGTGTTCTTCAATGTTTATTGAGAAAGCAGAGTCAGGATGTACCAGTAGTCCGATCAGTGACCTTCTAAGGCAAAGTGGGGTCCTGGGATGTCACAATGGGCCCTGGGGACAAAGAGGGTCCCCATGGTGCCACAATGGGCCCTGGGAACAAAGGGAGTCACCAGGATGTCACAATGGGCCCTGGGGACAAAGTGGGGTCCTGGGATGTCATAATGGGCCCAGGGGACAAAGAGGAGTCCCCAGGATGTCACATTAGGCCCTGGGGGAAAGGGGAGTCCCCAGGATGTCACAATGGGCTCTGGGGACTATGGGGGGTCCTGGGACGTCACAATGGGTCCTGGGCATAAAGGGGGTCCCCAGGATGTCACAATAGGCCCTGGGGACAAGGGGGGTCCCCAGGATGTCACAATGGACACCTGAGACAAAGGGGGGGTCCCCATTGTGTCACAATGCGTCCCCAGTAACAAGGGCGTTCCCCATGGTGTCACAATGGGCCCTGGGGACAATTGGGGGTCCTGGGATGTCACAATGGCCCCTGGGGACAAAGGGAGGTCGCCAGGATGTCACAATGGGCCCTGGGGAAAAATGGGGGTCCTGGGATGTCACAATGGGCCCTGGAGACAAAGGGAGCTCCCCAGGATGTCACAATGGACTCTGGGGACAAAGAGGGGTCCCCTGAATGTCACAATGCGCCCTGGAGACAAGGGGGGGTCCTGGGATGTCACAATGGGCCCTAGGGACAAAGGGGGTCCCCATGGTGTCACAATGGGCGCTGGGGACAAAGGGGGTCCCCAGGATCTCACAACAGGCCCTGGGGACAAAGAGGGGTCCCCTGAATGTCACAATGGGCCCTGGGGACAAGGGGAGGTCCTGGGATGTCACAATGGACCCTGGGGACAAAGGGTGTCCCCCGGAAGTCACAATGGGCCCTGGGGACTATGGGGGGTGCCCAGGATGTCACAATGGGCCCTGGGGACAAAGTGAGGTCCTGGGAAGTCACAATGCGCCCCAGTGACATAGGGGGTCCCCATGGTGTCACAATGGGTCTTGGGTACAAAGTGGGGTGCTGGGATGTCACATTGGGCCACAGTGACAAAGGGGGTCCCCATGGTGCCACAATGGGCCCTGGGGACAAAGAGGGTCCCCAGGATGTCACAATGGCCCCTGGGGAGAAAAAGGGGGTCCCCATGGTGTCACAATGGGTCCCGAGTGATAAGGGGGGTCCCCACAGTGCCACAATGGGCCAGAGGTCCAAGGCGGTCCCCAAGATGTCACAATGGGCCCTGGGGACAATGAGGTGTGCCCAGGATGTCACAATGGGCCCTGAGGACAAGGGGGGGTCCCCATGCAGTCAAAATGGCTTACCAGTGACAAGGGGGGTCCACATGGTGTCACGATGGGCCCTGGGGACAAAGGGGGTTCCTGGAACGTCACAATGGGCACTGGGGACAAAGGGGGTCCCCAGGATGTCACAATAGGCACTGGGGACAAGGGCGTCCCCAGGATGTCACAATGGGCCCTGGGGATGACGGGGGACCCCAGGATGCAACAATGGGCCCTGGGGACAAAGGGGGTCCTGGAACTTCACAATGGGCCCTGGGGACAAAGGGGGGTCCTGGGATGTCACAATGGGCCCTGGGGACAAGGGGTTATGGGGTTGTGTTAGGGGGTTGTAGGATTAGGTGGTGCAGGATTTGGGGGTGCAAGGCTGGGGGAGCAGGATTTTGCGGGGCCTGATTTGGGGCTACAGGGTCTGGGGTTGCAGGTTCCAGGGGTGCAGGATTTGGGGGTTCAGGGTTAGGGCAGTAGGATCTTTGGGTGCAGGAGTTTGGGGTGCCGGGTTTGGGGGCCAGGATTTGGGGTTGCAGGATTTAGGGGTGCAGTGGTTTGGAGTGAAGTGTTTTGGGGTGCAGGGTTTGGGGAAGGAGGATATGGGGGTGCAGGGTTTAGGGTGCAGGATCTTGGGGTGCAGGGGTTTGGGGTGGAGGGCTTGGTAGGGCAGGATTTGGGGGTGGAAAGTTTATTGGGTAGGGCTGGGGGTGCAGGGTTTGGGGGTGAAGGGGTTGTGCGGTGCAGGGTTCTGGGGTGCAGGGTTTGGGAGATCGGTACGTGGGGCTGGAGGATTTGGGGGTGCAGGGTTTGGAGCAGCAGGATCTGAGGGTGCAGAGTTGGGGGGTGCAAGATTGGGGGTAGCAGGGTTTTGGGGAGCAGGGTTAAGGGTCAGGCTTTAGGGGGACAGGGTTTGGGGGCAGGGTTGGGATGGATGATTTTGGGGTGCAGGGTTTAGGGCAGCAGGATCTTGGGGTGAAGGGGTTTGGGGAGAAGGGTTGGGTAGGACAGGGTTTGGGGTGCAGGTTTTTAGGGTGCAACTTGTGGGGGTCAGGATTTGGGGTACAGGGTTTGGGGGTGCAGGGTTTAGTGGTGCAGGGTTTGGGGGTGCAGGTCTTGGGGAGGCAGAATTGGGGTGCAAGACTTGAGGGTGCAGGGTTTGGGGGTTTGGGACATGGGGCTGGAGGATTTGGGGGTGCAGGATTTGGGGTGCAGTGTGTGGGGGTGCAAGATCTTGGGGTGTACGAGCTTTGGGTGTGGGATTTGAAGGACAATGATTTGGGGGTGCAGGGATTGGGGGTGTAGGGTTTTGGGGTTGCTGCGTTTGGAGATTCGGGATGTGGAGGTCAAGGATTTAGGGGTACAAGGGCTGGCTGCAGGATTTGGGGTACAGGGTTTGGTTGCAGGATTTGGGGTGCAGGGTTTGAAGTGCAGGGCTAATAGGGGCAGGATTTGGAGGTGCAAGATTTGGTGGTCTGGGGTACTGGGGTGCAGGGGTTTGGGGTGCGGGATTTGGGGGTGCAGGTTCCCTGTCTTTAGGAACTGGGCGGGGAGGGTTTCTTGGTGCGGACTTTTGAGTGCAAGTTTGAGGGGCCTTGATTTTGGGGTGCATGGTTTGGGGGGCAGGATTCCGGGTGTAAGGTTTTGAGGTGCAGGACTTGGGGGCGCAGGTTTCACACGTTAAGGAACTGGGGCTGCAGAGGTTGGGGGTGCAGCGCTGTGGGCTGCAGGGTTGAAGGGTGCAGGATTTAGGGGTACAGGTTTTGGGGGTGCAGGAGCTGGGGGTGCAGGCTGTAGGGATCAGAATATGGGGGTGCAGGGTTCTGGGGTGCAGATCTGGGTGAGCAGGCTGTTGGGGTACAGAACCTTGTATTTCAGCGTTTAGAGGCAGGATTTGGGGGTGCAGGGCTTTGGGGTGAGGGGTCTGGGGTGAGGGGTTCAGGTGTTCAGCACCTGGGGGTGCAGGACCTGATGGCTGGAGGATTTGGGGGTGCAGGGATATGGGGTGCAACTTGTGGGGTGCAGGGTTTTGGGTATAGGGTTTTGGGGTGCAGAGTTTTGGGGGGGGAGGATTGGGGGAGCACGGTTTTGGGGTGCAAGGTTCAGTGGTGCAGCGTTCTGGGGGTGCAGGGTTTAGCGCCAGAATTGGGGGTGCAGGGTGTGGGATTGCAGGGTGTTGGGGGAAGGATCTGGGGGTACAAGGTTTGGGGTAGCAGGGTTTTGGGGAGCAGGGTTTCGGGGTCAGGCTTTAGGGGGACAGGGTTTGGGGGGCAGGATAGGGAGGGATGATTTGGGGGTGCAGGGTTTAGGGCAGGAGGATCTTGGGGTGAAGGGGTTTGGGGTGAAGGGTGGGTAGGACAGGATTTGGGGTGCAGGATTTTAGGGTGCAACTTGTGGGGGCAGGATTTGGGGTACAGGAGGTTGGGGGTGCAGGGTTTGGGGTGTAGGATTTAGTGGAGCAGGGACTGGGGGTGAAGGTCTTGTGGAGGCAGAATTGAGGGTGCAGATTTTGGGTATTCAGGACCTGGGGGTGCAGGATTTGGGGATGCAGGTTTTGGGGGGCAGATTTTGGGGTGCTGGGTTCGGGACATGGGTCTGGAGGATTTGGGGGTGCAGGGTTAAGGGGTTTAGGATTTTGGAGTGCACAGTTTAGGGTGCACGTTCTGGGCATGTATGATTTGAGAGTGCAGGGCTTTGGGGTACAGGATTTGGGGTGCAGGGTTTTGGGGTCAGGATCTGGGGGTGCAGCATTTTGAAGTGCAGGGTTTGGAGGAGGGAGGTTTTGGGGGTGAAGGATTTGGTGGTGCAGGTTTTGGGGGTGCAGTGTTAAGAGGGTGGAGGATTAGGGGTGCAGGATTTGGGGGTTCAGGATTTGGGGCTGCAGGGTATGGGAGGGAAGGATCTGGGGCTTCAGGATTTGGGGGTGCACTGTTTGGGGGTGCAGGGTTTAGAAGTCAGGTCTAAGAGTGCAGGGTTTGGGGTGCAGAGTGTGGGATGCATAGGACTGGGGCACAGGATTTGGGGGTGCGGGATTTCAGGGTTCAGGATTTGGAGGTGTGGGGTTTTGGGGTGCAGGGGATGGGGGTGAAGGATCTGAGGGTGTAGGGTGGTGGGGGAAGGATTTGGGGGTGACAGATTTGGGGTGCAGGATTCTGGGGTGCTGTTTTTGGGGTACAGGATTTGGTGTTCAGGGATGGGGTTGAAGGGCTTGGGTTTCCAGGCCTTTGAGGTGCAGGATTTGGAGGTGCAAGGTTTGGGAGGGAATTCTTTGGGGTGCAGGGTTTGGGGTTCCAGGAGGTGGGGGAAGGACCTTGGGGTGTAGGGTTTGGGGGGGCAGGGTTTTGGGGGAAAGATTTGGGGGTGCAGGGTTTTGAAGTGCAGCGTTTCAGGGGAGCATGATTTTGGGGGTGCACATGTGGGGGTGCAGTGTTTGAGGGGTGCAGAGTTTGTGAATGGAGGATTTTGGGGTGCTGGTTTTGGGACTGCCTAATTTGGGGGTGCAGTATTTGGGTGTTCAGGACCGGGGGTGCTGCGTTTGGGAATGCAGGCTTTGGGGGTGCAGGGCTCAGGATTTGGGAGGGCAGGATTAGGGGTGTAAGATTTCAGGGTTTAGGGGTGCAAAGTTTGGTAGGGCTGAATTTAGGGGTGTAGGGTTTGGGATGCAGGGTTTGGGGGTGCAGGGTTTGAGGGTGCAAGGTTTGGGTGTTCAAGATTTAGGGGAGCAGGATCTTGGGGTGCAGGGTTTGGGGGAGCAGGGTGTTGGGGAAGGATTTGGGGGTACAGGGTTTGGAGGTGCAGTGTTTCAGGGATCAGGCTTTGGGGGGCAGAATTTGGGGTGCAGGGTTGTGGAGTGCAGAGATTTGCAGGTGCAAGATCTGGGATTGTAGGGTATTGGGGTGCAGGTTTTGGGGAGGAAGGATTTGGGGTGCAGGGTTTAAAGGTTCACGATCTGGAGGTGCACCGTTTTGGGGTGCAGCGTTATGGGGCTATGGGTTTGGGGAGAGAAGGATCTGGGGGTGCAGGGTGCAGGGATCACAGCATGGGGGTGCAGGATTCTGGGGTGCAGGATCTGGGGAGCAGGATATGGGGTGCAGAACCTTGTTGTTCAGGGTTTAGAGGCAGGATTTGGGGGTGCAGGGCTTTGGGGTGAGGAGTTGGGTGTGCAGGGTTCAGGTGTTCAGGACTTGGGGGTTGGAGGATTTGGGGGTTGGAGGATTTGGGGGTGCAGGGTTGGGTAAGGAAGGATCTGAGGGCGCAGGGTTTGAAGTTTCAGGACTTGGGGTGCAGGATTTGGGGCTACAGGATTAATGGGTGCAGGGTGTTTGGGGAAAGGATTTGGGGGTGCAGGGTTTTGAAGTGCAGGGTTTAAAGGGGCAGGATATGGGGTGAACGATTTGGGGGTGCACATTTTTGGGGTGTGCAAGATTTGAGAGTGCAGGGATTTGGGGTGAGCGATTTCAGGGTGCCAGGTTTGGGGGGGAAGGATCTGCGGGTGCAGGGTTTGTCAGTGCATTGATTGGGGGTCAGAATTTGAGGGCGCAGGGTTTGTGGGGCAGGATTTTGGGTGCAGGGTTTGGGGAGCAGGATCTGGGGGTGATGGAATTGGTTGACCAGGTTTCGCAGGCCGGCTTTGGGGGAGCAGAGTTCAGGGGTGCAAGGTTTGGGGGACAGGTTTGGACATAAAAGATTCGGGGGCGAATGGTTTGGGGGAACGATTTGGGGGTGCAGGATTTGGAAGTGCAGAGTTAGGGGGCAGGATTTTCAGTGCAGGGTTTCAGGGCACAGAACTTGGTGGTGCAGGATCTGGGGGTGCAGGTTTTCGGTGGGGAATTTGGGGGTGCAGGGTGTTGAGGAAGGATCTGGGGGTGCAATATTTGGGCTTTAAGGGTCTAGGGGGGCAGGATCTGGCAGTGCAGAGTTTGGGGACAGGACCTGGGGGTGCAGCGTTTGGGGTTACAGGTTTGGGGGTGCAGGGTCGAGGGAATTGTTTGAGGTTCAGGGTTATGAGAGTGCAGGATTTCTGGGTGCAGAGTTTGGGGTGCTGGGTATGGGGCAGCAGGATCTGGGGGTGCAGGTTTTGGGGGTTCATTCATTTGGGGGGAGGATCTGGGGGTGCAGGGTTTAAGGGTTCAGGATTTGGAGGTGTAGGGTTTTGGGGTACAGGGTTCTGGGTTGAGGTTTTGGGGTGAAAGATTTGGGGGTGGAGTGTTAAGGGGTGGAGGTTTAGAGGTGCAAGATTTGGGGGTGCAGGGTCTGGGGGTGCAAGATCCTGGAATTCAGGATCTGGGGGTTCAGGATTTGGGGCTGCAGGGCATGGGAGGGAAGGATCTGGGGCGTCAGGATTTGGGGGTGCACTGTTTGGGGGTGCAGGGTTTAGAAGTCAGGTCTAAGAGTGCAGCGTTTGGGGTGCAGGGGCTTGGTGGGAAATTTAAGGTTGCAGAGTGTGGGGTGCACAGGACTGGGGCACAGGATTTGGGGGTGTGGGGTTTCAGGGTTCAGGATTTGGAGGTGTGGAGTTTTAGGGTGCAGGGGTTGGGAGTGCAGGGTGGTGGGGGTGAGAGATTTGGGTGCAGGATTTGGGGGTGCAGGGATGGGGTTGAAGGGCTTGGGTTTCCAGGCCTTTGAGGTGCAGGATTTGGAGGTGCAAGGTTTAGGAGGGAATTCTTTGGGGTACAGGGTTTGGGGGCAGGTTTAGGGGTGTAGTGTATAGGAAGGATTTGGGAATGCAGGATTTGGGGTGCAGGTTTCAGGGTTCAGGAAGGTAGGGAGGGCAGGATTAGGGGGTGCAAGGTTTCAGTTGTAGGGTTTAGGGGTGCAGAGTTTGGTAGGGCCGAATTTGGGGGTGCAGGATTTGGGGTGCAGGGTTTGGGAAGACAGGGTTTGGGAAGACAGCTGTAACCTTCAGGAGACAAGACAGCCGAGATTTACAGCAAAAGGGGGCGCCAGTCTGATTTCAGTCGACTTGGCAGCTTGGGTTCCAGCCAATTCATCATAACGAGCCACAGGTAAAAAGTTCACTGTGACGAAGCTGAAGGAGCCTTCATCCAAAGACCCCTCCTCAAAATCACCAAGTGACACTGTAGAGAATATGCTTGAAGAAACAGGGCACTCGGTACTTTTCCAGTCCCACTTGCACAACCCAGCGTACGTGTCGGACAGCAAGGATTTGTCCTTGGGTAATCAATAGAAAGAAACTTATTAAGAAGTAAAACACGAAAAGAGGATGTAGAACAAAGGTATGCTGTCTTGTAGAACAAAGACGTGCTATTGCTGTAACGGGTGAACATTACGTTGTAACTAATTACCTTGTGTCATATACCACGTGAACCTTAGATTAACCCTATAGAATAGAATCAGAATTGTAATAAAACGAGCATTAATCATCCCTCCATGAGGACTCATCTTTGACCCGCGGCTCTCCAATCTTCATGGCACTGCGCAGGTGTAACTGGGGAGGGTCAACGAGGAGACTATGGAAATGGTTATCTGAGACTCATTTTAATAAGAAGCAGGGAAAGGTTATGAATATGTAGAGGGGTTTCTGGGGTCATTATGAATATGTAACACCTTACTATATTTAAGCACACTTCCCATTGTTAAAAGATGTATGTGTTGGGCAGAGCGAATCCCCGCGCACCCAGCGCTGTTTTGCTTATGCTCTAATGAACACGTATTTAAGGAATACAACTAAGGAATTGGATTAAACGTTGTTTATCCATAGAAAAAGTGTAAGCTATTTATTTCAATTGGTGACCCCGACGTGACAACCTTGGATGGCTCTGTGTTACCTCAGGTTCAAGGGAGGCGCCCCACTTTAACAGTGGCCCTTGCACTCGGGTGTGCGGAGAGCTACCAACGTTATTCAAAATTAAAGCAGAAGCAAAAGAAAGAAGCTCACTCCCCCTGAATACTGCAGTTTACCCGTAATCCAGAGTGCACGACGGTCCCGACAGGAAAAGTGGACTGTAAGTACCGCCGGGTCGGGCAGTTTGACTGTGTGACTGGTGTTGGCTGAGACGCAACCTGGTTGCGAAGGGAGCGTGGAGTCCTTCTAAGTGCGCTTCCAACACCCCGCGAGGGCCTTGGCCACTGAAGGGACAAAGTGAGTGAAGAACTTTGTGTCGTGGGTTTGAGCCCCACGTTGTGAGCCAGGTTTTGTGGGTTTGATCCTCACAAGAGGTCGAAGGCGAGTGACCTGCCAGAGGTACCCCCTGACAGTCCCTTGGTGGGGGGGTCACGTGAGAATTTTGGACCCCCCAACAGTCTCTTGGGGAGGATCATGCTACAATTCTGGGATGAAGAGAAGTTCACCCAAGGAAAAAGCAAAGGATAAACAGGCTCCTGGAGTGGACCCCCCAGTTTGTAACAAAGTCCTGGGGAGATATAAGAAAGAAACTAGAAAAACTCAAAGAGCTAAGGAGAAACCAAGAGTTAACTCATCCCTCATCCCACCTGTTGGGACGGGACAGTTTATTGGGTGTCAGAAGTGGGATATTCTGTGAGAAGCGGTTCGGGCGGGATAGGAGCCAGAGGCTCTAAAGGAGGACTGATCGGTCTGTGCCGCGTTCTCCGGCAGTGGGTCATGGCATCCCGGGTCAAGCCAGGCCTGGACTGCTCCCTGATGTTGAGTTTCCTGAAAGATTATAAGGCTTGCCGGACTCCTGAGGGTCTTAGGAGGGCTTCTGGACGTTGGTCGGCTCCAGATATTGTAACTGAGCAAATAAGGGACTTGGCAAAAGAAAGCAGATTTGAGATCTCTGCTGTTTTGGAAGCAGCATTGATAGCTGCCACGAACGACAAGCAAACTGAGCAAGAGGTCATTAAATCACCTTACACAGATTTACAAGCACAATGGAGTAAACTTCAGCAAGCAGAGAGAGAATTAGTTGATAACAAATGAATCGTAGAAAACTTGCAGAATGATTTTAAATGATTTTAAAAGATAAAACCAAACTGGACCTGGCGATCGCACTGGGAAGAAGAAACCCAAAAGGAAAGCGCTAGGAACTGCAGTGAGCGGGGTCACCACGCCAAAGAGTGCGAGCTCCCGCTGCAGCGCGACAGATGCCATTGCTGCTGGGGCACCAGCCACCCGGTCATCAGCTGCCCCAGAAGAGCAACACAAATGTTTTGTTCAACATGAGAATTTGTTTGTTCTTTGAGGGAGAAAGATAAGTCTTCTCCTGTCGAAACAGCCTTCTTACTTGTGGTCCGAGAAAAGGTTAAATAGGAAATCATCATGTTAGTACAAGAATTTACTAACCTTCCCGAAAAGGGGGGAACTGACAGAGGGAACTAACTAACTAACTAACCCATTATGTTAAGAAAAAACAGAACCTCGTCGAATGCCAAGGTAAGAGGTTTTACAGCACCTAGATGTAAACTTGAGAAGACGAGATAACGAAGATTTACAGCAAAAGGGGGGAACCGGTCTGATTTCAATCGACTTGGCAGCTTGGGTTCCAGTCCATTCAACATAATGAGCCAAAGGTAAAGAGGTCACTGTGACGAGGCTGAAGGAGCCTTCATCCAAAGACCCCTCCTCAAGACCACCAGATGGCACTGCGCAGGTGCAACAGGGAGGGGTCAAGGAGGAGACTATGGAAATGATCACCTGGGACTCATTTTAATAAGAAGCGGGAAAGGTTATGAATATGTAGAGGTGTTCCTGGGGTCATTATGAATATGTAACACCTTACTGTATTTAAACACACCTCATATTGTTAGAAGTTGCGCATGAACGGTGGAACGATCCCCCTTGCGCCCGACGTCGAAATGAACATACCTGCTTTATAACCTTGTGAGTTGGGAAGTTTTATGACTTTACAGGTTGTAAAGTTGTTTCCGCTCACCATCACAGCCAGAGAGTCCTGCAGCCCCGGCGCAGCTCTGAAGCGAGAAACAACAGATGTAGAAGGCAACCTCAGCTCCTGCAGCATCCTTTTCTTACTCCTGCAGGGATCACCGCCCCTTAAGGGGTGGGGAGGAGGAGGAGATCCCTTCGGTACCTGCAGTCTGCTGGTTCACTGCTGGGGCGCAGTGCTAGGCGCGGGAAATATGAAAATAAACCGGAGCAGCAGTGCTCCTGGGGCGGGGGGTGTTCCTTGCAGAGCATCCCCCCGGGAGCTGGGCCTCGGCTCAGCCCGACCCAAACTCGCCCCACGCCCACTCGGCGGAACCTCAGGAACCAGGGACAAGTGACCCCAAGATGGGGGTGGCTGGGCAGAGAACGGGTTCCCTCTGGCTGGGAAAGGTGGATTGAGCTGAGGGGGAACAGGAGGTTTGGAAAAGGGGAAGGGGTTTCCCTGGCAGGCAGCGAGGCTGGAGGGGGGATCCCGTCCCCTCACCCAGCCACGCGAGCTCCGCCAGGGGCTGGAGCGCCGCTCCACGCAGCCGCCGTCCTGTCTGCGTGAGAGGCCGCCCCGCCGCCATCTCTAGTGAGGGCACAGCGGCCGCGCTCTCCCCGCCCCGCGACAGACACCTCATCAGCCACCGCCCGAACGGCACCGGTACCCGAGGAGGAGGACTTGAAGGACGTTAACTCCCCCTCCTCGGCGGGGTGCGCCGCCCGCTTCCCAAGAGCGGCTCCCAGAGCGACCAGCTCCCCTCCTCCCCGGCGGCACGAGGCACGGCCTCAGTGCAGCGGCTTCACTGCCCACGCCGAAGATGGCGGCGCGACGGGAGTGGGAAAGTGTGAGGCACTGCAGGCGTCAGGCCCGGCCCAGGAGCCCCCAGCCGCTCCTGCTCCCACGCACCCCCCCCGTTTGCTTTACATTTGTGTATCGTATATAAATGCAGGGACAAGGAGCAGCGGCACGGAGCAGGCTGCTGGGTACGAGGTGTTCCCTCAGTACACACACCCACACCCCCCGTCCCGGGCCGGGCTGCTCCGCACGAAAGGGAAGGTGAGGGAAAAACAAAAACTAAAGGCACAGAGGCGTCCTGGCTGAAGCCGAGCTGTGCTCATCTACCCTTTGAATGACAATTCCAAAGGCACATCCCCACTCACGAAAGCTGGCGGCTCCGCAGGGTCCCCAGCAGACACAACCACCGGCCGGCGGGGCGGGGGGGGCTCTGCCCGGGGAGCTCCCGCAGGGTCCGCAGTCTAAGGACAACGCTCCGCCCACAGCCCCGCACCGAAACCGCTGGAAGGTCCCACAGCCTCCTTGTCAAGCCCAAGGGAATCCGAGCTGGGCCCGTATACGGTCAGTGCTCCAGAAGCTTCTCTGCTCCCAGGCGTTTCACTAAACGAGGGCCCCGTCTGTCAGCCGAGGGCTGTGGGCGTGACCAGAGCGCCCATCAGCCGGAAGTGCCGGGCGCTTTCCTGCGGCTGCAAAGTGCTGCGACATGGGGCTGTGGGCCCCCCGGGGCGGGGCGCGGAGCTGCTGCGTCCCCCCAGTTCTGGGTCCCCCGACCCAGAGCAAAGCGCTCCCCTCCTCCGGCTGCCGACAGTCAGCCCGGCTTCTTGCACAGCCCCCTGGTTACCCCCTCACCCCATCCCCCCAGTTAGTCCCAGGGGGTGTTTCTGAAGCCCGTGGACACCTCAGCCCCACCCCGGGGTGCAGGATGGGCCTTTGCTGGCTCTGCCCTGGTGCCCACCGGTTTGCTGCCAGTGCTCCCTCTGGGGGGGCCCTGGGTACCACCGGATCCACCTGGGCACCCCCAAAGTGCCTTTTTAGCGCTTATTTTTCTCCTGAAAAGCAAACACAGCGGGGCTTTCTGCCATCCTGCCCCAGGGACCCCCACTCAGATCACACCAGCGCTTGGTTGCCCATCGCCATTTATTGGAGCCGCTGCCTGCTCAGCGCCCGGGCCGTTGGGACCGGGGCCGGGACCCCTGTCCTGCCCGGCTGTCAGGGAGTGATTCACTGCGGGGGGGCTGGATGGGCGGCAGCAGACTCGGTGCCAGGGTGAAGCGCCTGGGAGACGGGACTGGTTGGTGCAGCAGCATGGCTGAGAGCAGCGAGGAGGGGGTGCCTGGGGGCGAGGGGCAGGGTCAGCCACAGACACCCACAAACAGGGTCCTTCCCCCACCCTGAAGCACGCAGGCTGTTGTCCCACACTGCCAGCACCACCCCCAATGTCCCCCCAGCTCCCTCCAGCTCCACCACGAGGAGCGGCTGCCCCAGCAGCCCGTGCTGCCCCCACATCCCAGTCCAGACCCCAGACTCCCGTCCCGCCCTGCCCAGCTGCGGGCACAGACCCGTCCCCACAGACAGCAGGGTGTCCTCTGCCCCCTGGTGCCCTGACAGGGCCATACCTGGCCGGCTCTTCGAGGTCGTGGTGTCTGGGGTGGCCCTTGGCATTGTGGGCAGCTGAGAGCCCCCCATCATGGAGAGCTGCTCGTCCTGCCGGTTCCCATCAGTGCCGTCCTGGCCCGAAAGCTGCATCGAGTCCTTCTGGGAAGGGGAGAGCATGTGACCCAAACACGGGGCCCCACTCCGCATCCCCCAGCAACCCTCCCCCAGCCAGCTCTCCCTGGAGAAACTGAGGCACGGATAGATCCCCCCGCAGGCTCAGCATCCCCCTCCCCACCTCCGTCATCCCTACCTTGCTGGGGCTGCGGGCGCCGGATGGGGACGGTCGTGGGGTGCTGGGCGGCTGGGGCTGGAAGAGCGGGGGCGTGAGGCTGTGTGGGCCCCCGCAGCTCCGCGGAACAGTGGGGTACCTGCACTCGCCCGTCCGCTCCCTGTGGGACAGGACATGGGGTGCTCAGTGCCTGGCAGGTGGTACCCCATGTGTCACTCGACGCCAGGGAGGGGTCAGGGGGCAGTTACTCACGGTCCAGGTGTTAGAGATAGAATCAATTTTATAGGGGATTATACTAATACAATCAATACAGTCAATCTTAATAGGAGACTAACAGGATCAATTTTACAAGATGTTCTTTTCTGGGATGGGTACCAGGCTGATTCAACCTTTGCATACCGTGTTTTACCTAATAAGGGAATTGAGCATACCTTTATCTTATCAAGCTAGCGTTTATCTTAGCCCAAATATGCTTAGAATGAGGAGAAATATATACAGTACCTCTGGAAATTAAGCTAGTCAGCAGTTGTGCAATTATAGAGTAGTGCACATGTGCCGCATCAAAAGGTGGAAAGGACAGAGGCGATGAAGACTACTTACTTCATCCTGAAGACCCCCTGAAAGACCACCAGAGGACACTGCGCATGATCAAAGTAGTTCCAAGGTGTTGCAATCGATGTTGCAATAAATGTTGAGCAACTGTTACATATTCTAATGATCCTAATGAATATATGAATATGTATGTGAATGGACTGCATAAATACTGTGTAACCTAAACTGACGATGGAAGCCAGTTTTGGGTGCGAACCCCTGGTTTCCCCGCGCTGAAATAAAGCACCGCATATAACTACGCCCGTGGTTATGTGTCCTGATTGCTAACATTTTGGCAACCCAGATGGGACCTCGCGGGAATTGCTGAGACGGCTCGCGTCTCGATCCTGCTCTGGCTAGCACCGAGGTATTCTTGGGGAGTGCGTCGGACGCGACCGGCTCTCTGCTGCTCACGACGGACCTCTGATTGGTAAGAAGGTGCTTTATCTGTTGTTTTACCTGTATTATTGGGTACCCATCTGGTCTGGTTCTGTTCTGGTCCTGTAGCCTGCTGGTCAGGCATCCGGTAGCCTGCCAGTCAGATGCGGCGAAAGCCACGCTCGGTTGGGCAGGGAGCTCCCGAGGTATTGCCTAGGCAGCCGTCCGTTAGACAGAGGGAAACCTCTGCAGGTTCGGCATCTGGTATCTGGTTATCTGGTTCTGGTTTTGCCTGTCTGGTTATCTGCGTGCACCTAGGGTCTGGTTATTTGTGCACACACCTGGTCTGTTATTTGTGATATTCAGGCTCACCATTTGGTCTGGTTATTTATCTGGTTGTCTGGGGTCGCCGGTTTCAACAGTGAATACAGATCATCGTTCTGGTAATTTGACCTGTGTTCGCTGTTGAGACTGGTGATTTCAAAGTTATCCGTGTGTTATCTTTCTGTATTAACCCGTCTCTGCGTTACTCTTTTGTGTTGGTATGTGTGGTACAAAGATGTCACCATTAGACTGTTTGTTGAAACATTGGAAGGAGGCTGGATTTGGACAATCTATGAGTAAAAAGAAATTAATTGAATATTGTACTCACTGGTGGCCTGAATATGACTTGCCTAATGAAGTACGTTGGCCACCGGAGGGTACTTTAGAACATGGAACTATTGTTGAATTAATGAGGTTTTGTCAAAGGGAAGGTAAATGGGATGAAGTACAGTATGTGGATCTCTTTTTCTATCTTGAACAAAAACAGGACTGGACGAAGGAATGTGGGTTAATGTTAGTCCAGAGGAACGGTATTAATGATAAATGTACGGGCTGTACGGTGGAAAAGAAATGCATAATGTGTTTGGCAGTAGAGAGCAGCCGCGGCAACGCTTCAGATCTGCCGTGTTTAGACGTTGCGCCTTCAGAAATTGAACCCTCTGCACCTAAACCCCTTAAACCCTCGGCACCTGTGCGTCTTACTGAAAGTGATATCGATTCCAGTGGGGATGAGGGGGCAGCAACCGGAGTAAAAGGAGTAACAACTACACCAATATCCCACAGAACTAGGAACAGAGAAAAGGAAGCCCAAAAGGGGGGTGAACCGTCAAATGTAATAGCACCCTTGAGACAGGCGGTAGGAGTGGGGGGAGAACCAGTTTATGTAAAAGTCCCATTTTCACCAGGAGATCTAATGATTTGGAAACAATCAGCTGGTCCTTACCGGGAAAACCCAGACAAGGTTGCAAGGATAATTAAGATGATAATTAAAACGCAGAATCCCGATTGGGATGATTTGCAGGTGATTCTTGACACATTAATGGATTCTACAGAAAAAGATATGGTTATACGGGTAGCAAGAGATAAAGTAAGAGAGGATATTCGGAATGGGGCTGTGGGCGGTAATGTTGATGAGAATTTCCCAAAAGAGGAACCCCGGTGGGATTATAATACTGGGGCTGGTCAGCTTCGCCTCCGGAGGTATCAGGACTGGTTATTAATTGGCGTTCAGACTGCTATGCCAAAACAAATGAATTGGTCAAAATTGTATAATGTTAGGCAGGAAAAGAATGAATCCCCTTCAGCCTTTTTAGAAAGATTGAAGGAAACTGCAAAAAGATATATGGATTTAGATATTGAAACGGAACAAGCAAGGGTCCAGTTGGCTTTGATCTTTTTGGGGGAGTCTCAGGATGATATTCGGGAGAAATTACAGAAACTGGAGGGGGCACAATTGCGAGATCTGGATGTTATGTTAGAAACAGCCTGGAAAGTTTATAATAATAGAGAAAAGGAGCAGTCGAGGTGTTCTCAGCAAGACTTGTTGGCTCTGGTCCAAGGGCAAGGCAGGGGAATAGGAATGGAAGCCCGCGGCAGGGGAGCTAGGGGCGGCCGAGGGCGCGGTTTTCGGAATGTTCAGGGAACTCCTCTGAGGCCTGTTGTAAAGCTTGGTATAAATCAATGTGCTTATTGCAAGGAGGGAGGACACTGGAAAAATGAATGCCCGAATCGTCCGGGCCCTACGGGTCGGGTACCAAGCGCAGCAGGGAATGCAATACAAACTCTGGTGTTGGGGGAGTGTAATAACAACAGCTGACTATATGGCAGCACAGAAACAGATACCCAGAGTAAGGAACCCCTGGTGACGATACAAGTGGGGGATCAGGATGTGAGATTTTTTGGTGGACACAGGGGCTACTTATTCTGTGCTAAATTCTTTACAGGGAACAGTAAGTAATAAAAAGACAACGATTGTTGGTGCCACAGGGAAGGAAGAAGTACAGCCATTCCTACAACCCTTAGATCTGTGTTTTGGAGAAAAAAAGTTAACCCATGAGTTCTTATATGTTCCAGATTGTCCAGTTTCCCTTTTAGGACGGGACTTATTGACCAAATTGGATGCTGTAATAACATTCGAGAATGGAAACCTGGTAATGAAAATTCCAGAATCTAAGGTAGGACAAGTTTTGCTGTTAAAAGAAAACCCAGTAGCAGAGGTACCACAAGCTGTGGAGGAGGCAGTGATCCCCACGGTATGGGCGACTGACATACCTGGGAAATCGAAAACGGCCCAGCCCGTTAAAGTGGAACTGAAGGAAGATGCCAAGCCAGTACAGTTGAGGCAGTACCCACTGAAACTAGAAGCTAGGTTAGGAATAGTGCCTCTAATTGAAAAATTTTTGAGGTATGGAATTCTAGAGGAATGTGAATCAGAATATAATACTCCAATTTTTCCAGTAAAGAAGCCTGATGGTAGTTACCGATTAGTCCAAGATTTGCGGGCTGTAAACCAGATCACTAAGGACATTTATCCGGTATTTGTAAACCCATATACCTTGTTAACATCTGTGAAGGAGAAATAGAAATGGTTTACTGTACTTGATTTAAAAGATGCCTTCTTCTGCATACCCCTCGACCAGGAAAGCAAAAAATTGTTTGCCTTTGAATGGGAAAATCCACACAATGGAAGGAAAACTCCGTTAACCTGGACACGTCTTCCGCAAGGATTCAAGGATAGCCCAACTATTTTTGGAAATCAGTTGGCTAAGGAGCTCGAGGAATGGACTACGAAAGGCCACATCATAATCCCTCGACAACGGTACCTGTTGCTACAATACGTAGACGACATTTTGATCGCGACTGAGACGTGAGAACTCTGCATCCAGGTAACGATTG
Organism: Patagioenas fasciata; assembly: GCF_037038585.1. Taxonomy (NCBI): domain Eukaryota; kingdom Metazoa; phylum Chordata; class Aves; order Columbiformes; family Columbidae; genus Patagioenas; species Patagioenas fasciata. Next base: position 867,703 of record NW_027288811.1, read on the forward strand.
AAATACTGAACCAATTGGGAATGAATGGGTACAAAGTATCGAAAAATAAAGCTCAAATTGTATCCGAGACTGTGATTTATTTAGGATGCGAGCTTTCTCAAGGACAGCAGAAAACACAAACCGTGTGCATGCTATCTGTGCTATTTCAGAACCACGAAACTTACATGAATTAAGATCCTTTTTAGGAATGACAGGATGGTGCAGGCTCTGGATCATGGACTATGGACTTATTGCCAAACCTTTATATGAGGCACAGAAGAATAAGACCTTAGTGTGGGGAAAGCCACAACGAGAGGCTTTCCAGAAATTGAAACCAGCTTTGATGCAGGCACCTGCCTTGGGTCTGCCAGACTTGAGCAAAGATTTTCAGTTGTTTGTACATGAGCGACAAAGACTTGCCTTGGGGGTATTAACCCAACGACTGGGATCTTGGAAAAGACCTGTCGGCTATTTTTCTAAACAGCTAGATCCGGTAAGTGCTGGGTGGCCGGCGTGCTTGCGGGCGGTAGCTGCTACAGTAATACTGATCCAGGAGGTCCGAAAACTAACTATGGGAAAAAGGATAGAAGTGTTTGTATCCCATATGGTGACAACAGTACTGGAACAAAAGGGGGGCCATTGGCTTTCCGCAAGCAGAATGATGAAATACCAGGTAATTCTGACAGAACAAGATGATGTTATTCTAAAAACTACTAACCTAATGAACCCTGCTGAGTTTTTGGGTGCAGGTACTGAAGAAGGAGACCTGGAACATGATTGCGTGGAAGTCATCGAATATACCCACGCAAGTCGCCCTGATTTGAAAGACACTCCGCTGGCAGAAACTGACTGGGAACTCTTTACTGATGGCAGTAGCTTTGTGGAGAACGGAATGTGGTATGCACGATATGCCATCACTACTGCCAAGACAGTAATTGAGGCTAAGCCCTTACCATCAAACACCTCAGCACAAAAAGCGGAGTTAATCACCTTAACCAGAGCATTGGAACTCAGCGAAAACAAGAAAGTTAATATATGGACTGATTCAAAATATGCTTTTGGAGTTGTTCATGTGCATGGAGCCCTTTGGAAAGAGCGGGGACTGCTCTCTTCACAAGGAACAAACATGAAGTACCAGGAGGAGATACTGAACCTGCTTAAGACCATTCAAAAGCCATCACAAGTTGCTGTAATGCACTGTAAAGCTCATCAAGGTGGAACATCAAAACTCATCGAGGGAAATCGGCTTGCTGATCAAACAGCTCGGTCAGTAGCACGGCAAGTAAGAACAATGGTGGGCCTTGTCTCCCAGAAGGTAAGAGCAATTGATTTATTACCTTCAGAACCACCTAAATATTCTACAGAAGATGAAAAATTGGCAAGTCTAGTAAGAGCCAGCAAAAATAATTCTGGGTGGTATGTAACCACCAACGGACAAGTTGTGGTACCAACCACTATTATGAGAGGAATACTTCAGACGGAACAACAGAAGTGTCACTGGGGTGCAGAAGCATTGGTAGCTTACCTAAGAAAACAAATTATCTCGGTCCAGATGTTAACAATGGCAAAGTCTATTACAGCTAAGTGTGAAATTTGCTTGAAAAATAATCCTTTAGTAAGAAGAAAAATAGAAATGGGGAAAATTAAGAGGGGTGTACAACCTGGGGATTATTGGCAAATAGATTATGTAGAGCTCCCCAGAACCCGAGGATTCAGGTATATACTAGTTGGGGTAGATACCTTTTCAGGATGGCCAGAAGCTTTCCCTTGTCGCACCAACCAAGCAAAAGAAACTGTAAAATGGTTACTAAAGGAAATAATCCCTAGATTTGGGGTACCACTGGGGATATCTTCCGATAGGGGACCACACTTTGTGGCACAATTAGTAAAAGAAACCAGCAGATGTTTGGGAATTAAATGGGAGTTACATACCCCATGGAGACCCCAGTCTAGTGGGCAAGTGGAGAAAATGAATCAAACTCTAAAAAGGCAACTTAGCAAGATCTGTCAGGAAGCAAAAATTCAATGGCCTCAGGCCTTGCCAATAGCATTGCTGCGCATTAGGATTAAACCTAGGAGTGGGATGTCAGTAAGTTCATACGAGATTTTGTATGGCAAACCATATGAAGCACCAGACCCAAACCCAGAGGTACATGTGAAAGGTAATCAGGACTTGCACAATTACGTGTTGTCTCTTGGCAGGACATTGAATCGACTCAGATCCGCACTAGTGTGGAATCGCCCACTAGCGCTCGAGAATCCGGTACATGATATAGAGCCTGGAGACACGGTGTATATAAGAACCTGGAATGAAGAACCCTTAAAAGAGCGCTGGGATGGACCCTATCAAGTACTCCTGACTACATTCACCGCAGTCAAAGTTGCTGGAGTAGACTCCTGGATACATTATACCCGAGTGAAAAGAGTTCCAAGACTGTGGAAATCGCAGATAGTGGGTCCTACCACGCTCAAGATTACATCGCAATAATGTCTGGTTTTCATTACCGAATTGTGATTTTGGTTAGAGTGTTTGTACTTTTGAAAATTGGAGGGGGAAGTGCCACTCTATTCCACAAGGCCTCTGATAAACGGTGGGAAAATGGGACAATTCAAATGGGATTGCAAATTAGGCCACGAAGAGCAGTAAACAATAATGAAAGTACCCAGGTGCCACAGGTAGTACAAAGCGTACAGAATCAGGCAGAGAATCTGATGATAGGGCTAATTCGAGATTTTGCATTGACCCAGAATACCAGTAGCATCACTGCTTGCCTTCCAATTCCAAAATCGGCTGAAGATCCAATACAGTGGGGAATAATATCTACCACCTTACCAGAAGTAAATAAAACTAGTAAAATAGCATGTGAATCTCACACTAGAATAGAAGAAGTCCCAACTGAGCAATGGGTAAAAAGCGGACCCCAGACAGAAGTAATGACAGTAGAAGATTGTATGAGACTCAGAGGAAAACTTGGTTCAGGTGCTGGGTGGAAAACCAAGTGCACCTATGAAAGCTGGACCAAAGAGACGGTAAATGAAAAGGTTGAACGGACTTACTGGGAATGCAAAGATCAAAATAGCAAAAATAGAACTGAATCATGGAATAACATGTGGACACTGAGTATTGTACAACAATACCAATATAGTGAAGCATTTCCATGGTGTGTACGGTGGTCCAATGTAACAGGAGGAACAACAGTACCATGGTGGAATTGTTCACAAGTAATAACCTGCCAGACAGATGTAAAAGAAATACCTCTGTCCATCATTAAAGTTGCAACAATTGCAGGTTGCGTTTGTCAGAAACAATTGGATCCAAAGGAAGCAACCAAAATAGGCATTGATGGAGATAGAATTGATTGTAGAGGCGTTATAGGTAGTGTGGGACATCTGGTTTGGGCCTTAAGTGATGGGACCTGGACAACTCACCTACCAATAGGAGGACCAGTAAGGGAAATTACTCTGGGACTGCCGACCCTATGTCCTATTTGGAAAAAGTCACCCTTGAAAAATAGGCAAGAACTTCTACAGGTTAGGCACAAACGAGAGGTAGATGAAGATGTGTGGCACGAACCATCAAGCAGTGTTAAATTTGGCTGGGCACTAGAATCTTTCTTTGCACCAATTGCGGCCTACAGAAATAGAGAAATGATTGATAAATTGATTGGGCAAATGGATCGATTGGCTAGAATAACTAAAAAGGGTTTTCGGGAACTTAATATACAATTACAGGCTACGACTAAAATGACCTTGCAGAATAGAATGGCACTCGACATAATGTTACTGAAAGAAAATGGTGTCTGTGGTTATTTGAAAGACAGAATTGATCATTGCTGCATCCATATTCCAAACGTAACTTCAGAAGTTGAGAAGGACATTTCCCAACTGACCCAAACAGAGATGAGGCTGCAAGAAGAAAAGCAGGATGCAGAACAGAGCTGGATAGGCGCTCTGTTGAATACATTTGGCTTAAATTTGGGAGGATGGGTACATTCACTACTAGAAAGTGTAGTGGTACTTGAAATTGTGATTGTGCTTCTTTGCTTATTGTATGTAGGTATTAGGCGTGTACTTAGTCAAACAAGTGATCGCATTTTTAGTGTCTCGAGCAGGAATTATGATAATCCTGTATTCGAAAACCCTCCAGCTTATGAAGAATAATCAAAATAGTTGATTAAGGTGAGAATGCATTGTCTAAGAATAGAAAAGCATTCTCAAAGGGGGGACATGTTAGAGATAGAATCAATTTTATAGGGGATTATACTAATACAGTCAACACAGTCAATCTTAATAGGAGACTAACAGGATCAATTTTACAAGATGTTCTTTTCTGGGATGGGTACCAGGCTGATTCAACCTTTGCATACCGTGTGTTACCTAATAAGGGAATTGAGCATACCTTTATCTTATCAAGCTAGCGTTTATCTTAGCCCAAATATGCTTAGAATGAGCAGAAATATATACAGTACCTCTGGAAATTAAGCTAGTCAGCAGTTGTGCAATTATAGAGTAGTGTGCATGTGCCGCATCAAAAGGTGAAAAGGACAGAGGCGATGAAGACTACTTACTTCATCCTGAAGACCCCCTGAAAGACCATCAGAGGACACTGCGCATGATCAAAGTAGTTCCAAGGTGTTGCAATCGATGTTGCAATAAATGTTGAGCAACTGTTACATATTCTAATGATCCTAATGAATATATGAATATGTATGTAAATGGACTGCATAAATACTGTGTAACCTAAACTGACGATGGAAGCCAGTTTTGGGTGCGAACCCCTGGTTTCCCAGCGCTGAAATAAAGCATCGCATGTAACTACGCCCGTGGTTATGTGTCCTGATTGCTAATACAGGCGCCAGCATGTGGAGGGGCCGGTCGCAGGACAGGCAGTGGAAACCAGGCAGCAGCTGCCTGGAGAGGGGAGAAAAGGGCTGGGGAGCTCCTGGGGGGCACAGCCCCACCTGCACACCGTCCCCTGCCACAAAAAGCCTCTGCACCCACCCCCCAAGATTGGTTCGGGAGGGCTCCTCCCACACGTGCCCCCTCATTGTGCCCCCTCCATCACTGGGAAGCTGCAGCTGGCAGGAGCACAAGGCACAGCCACTTGCTCAGCATCCCCAGGGGCGCTGCCCACATGGCTCCCACGCCAGGGTACCACAGCGGCACGAGCTGGGAAGCCAGCAGGAACAGGGCCGGCACTGCCAAAGGCACCGCTGTCCTCATCGCACTCACTTCCTAATCCCAGCGGCATCGTCACGCTCTGGCTGCAGCGCCTTCTGGAGCTGCCCGCTGAGACTCTTCCACCGCTCCTCCTGCTGCTCCCGGGGTCCCTCCCAGCGGTCCAGCTGTGGACGGGTGACACCCTCAGCCATCTACCCCAGGATGGGACATGGCGGTCCCCAGGGGGACAGCCGGGAGGGGGCACCCTCGCAAGGATGCTGCCTCAGGCTGCCAGGCCCCCAAGGTGCCAGTTCTGCGTGGAGGGGACGAGCCCTCACCTTGCAGTCCATCTGTCTCTGCAGCTCTTTCTGGAACCGGTGCCAGCCCTCCTCCTGGCCCGTCACCCGGCTCGTCACCTCCTCCACCACCTTGTTCAGCCGCTCCTCGCACGCCTCAAACTGGCTGCGACTGACTTTGTCAGCCAGGGCGGCTTTGTCTGCTTTCTAGTAGCGGGGAAAGGCGTGAGAGCAGTGGGGACAGGATCCAGGGACAACGCGAGAGGGAGAAGTGGCTACGTGGCCCTGTTCACCCTATCACCCCCGTGGGGTTGCTCCCACCAGCCAAAGGCACTCGGGGTCACAGAGGGACCTGGCAAGGGACCCGCAGCCGGGCTGGAAATCCTCCCTCCCCCTGGCTGGTTCTGCCAGCCGGCACCCAAGGGACAAGGGGCGTTTGTCACCCTGCCCGGGACACCCTTGGCTGGCACCAGGGCCCCTCGAGCCCCTACCTCATCGATTCTCAGCACCAGCAGCTGCTCCTTGTCTGCTTTCTGCTTCTTGAGCCTCTCCAGGGCCTGGGACAGAGCCTCCCAAGGCAGACAGCAGCCCGTAACACCACGGCAGGGTCAGAGCTGCCCCCCGGCCAGCCGAGCACCCCCTGCCTCCCCTCCCCACCCCATCAGAAACCTCCAGGAAAGGCATCGGGAAGCTGTGCAGGGCTGCGAGCAGGGTGGCAGGGGGACAGATCCCTTGGGGTCCCAGCCTGGGTTCTGCCTGCGGGTTACAGCCACCCACCTTGATGTCCTTCTGCTCCTGCTGGCCATCCTGCTGGAGGTTTGCAAGGGCTGAGCTGAACTTCTCGTAGTCCTCTTGGAGCTGCATGATGCTGGCCTGGAGGCACTTGAGCTGCTCGTCCTGCTGCAGGGACTAAGAGGACAAGGCGGTGCTGAGCCAGGGGGTGGCTGCCCTGCGGGGACAGACCCAGGGTATTTTGGCTGGTGGCCTCGGGCTCTCAGTGCAAGCAGGACATTTGCTCCAAGGATTTAGTTCCCTTCCACGCTGCTGACTCCCACAAGCCAATTAGGGGGGCAGCGAGGGGCTCCCCCACGTTACAGCAAAGCAGAGATGTTGCTTTTTCCATGCGAGACACGGAACCTGACACACCAATGGGATGTTCACAGAGTTCGCTTTATTGTCGGACCGGGCTGGCTTTATAGCAAAGCTGCTCTGTCCACGCGCCTTACAATAACGTGATTGGTTGTAACTCGTGCTATACAATAACATGATAGGCTGCATGTACTGGCCAGCGCTCTGCACGCATGTGTTCAGCGATTGCTCACTCATTATTACCTTCTAATGGTGCTCCTTCAGTTTCTTTTGCCTCTGGCTTCACCTCTCAGCCAGGCTGGGGACAACCCCATCCCCCGGGGCAGGGGGGCGGCTCTGCCACTACAAATGTCTGTTGGAAGCTTGGCTCCTGGATGATTTCTGCACCTCTGACCTTTGCAGAGAGATGTCTCAGGCTGTGTCACAGCAGGGTGGTTGAAGTGGAACAGAAACATGATCCTTTGGAGTTCTCTGGTATTGCAAGAGTACAGAGCAGCGAGACATCCAGCCCTTCCATTTCTGGCTTTTGACCTAATGTTTCTCTTTTGGGCCAGGCTGAGAAATCTTTGGAAAGGCAAGAAACTGCCTCCCTAGGTTAATCTCCTTTAATGCTCAAAGCCCTGAAATCTTGATATATTTGTTCACTGATAGCAGCCTTCTGTTCTCAGACTTTCCTGGAGGATGCATTAGCCGAATCCACTGCTCTGGGCTCAGGACAGGAAAAACCACTGGAGAGAAGGGAGCAAGTATGTGATCAATGGTCTCTTTGATGCACAAATCTGTAAGCTTATGTCATTGGGTCTTTGGTGCATTCAAATGTCCTCCCTAACAGACTCTGAGCCCAGCCTGAACTCCACAGTGGGACTCCAGAGCCATTTTTAGGCCTCTTGTTTTGCATTCATCATGTCAGCCCTCGCCATGAACAGCCAAATGCTTGGTGCAACCGCCCTGGCTGGTTCATCCTTCACCTATATCCATTCTCCACACCTTCCCAACATCTTGAGGGGGAAGGTGAGTTTTAGTACGCAGCACATGGCTGTGCAGCAAAACCCACATCTGTAGATGTGCTGGGTGGGGTGGTGGAAAATCTCTGAAGCTCTTCCAAAGCACCGGCCCCCCTGCTGTGACGTCCCTCTTCAACATCTCAGAGCTTAGTCTGGCTGGAAGGTCCCAGTGTGAACACCAGTACTAATCCTTATTTGAAGCTCCACTCCTGTCCCGGCCTGCTCTCCCTATTTTGCCTGCTTTGCTGGGACACCGTCTCCTGCAACCAGAATCCCACCTGCCAGAAAAGGCACCCCACGGCCTCTGGGGTGAAGATGCTCTGATGCTTCCAACCCTCCCAGGAAACGGAGAGACACTTCAAAATCTTCGGTTATTTTAATAGTATGAAAGGGACTCAACAACTGGGCAGGACAAAACAGCTAGAAAGGTTTTGAAACTTCACTGACGTAACACAACATCCCTAGGGCTCTCTGTCCTCCTCTTGCCCTTAATGCTCGCGCTTAGCTGCTCGCCGGTGGCTCTCCATGCCCTTCCGTTTCACCTCCGTAACGATGCCTTTGAGGTCCAGGATAGACTGCTGAATCTAAGGTAGGGAAGAGAGATGGTAGAGGTCACAGCAGGGGTGGGAACAGGAGGCAGAGAGGAGCCCATTGGCCCTTTTGGAGTGCAAATTTCACCAACCAAAGGATGAAGGCAATTGCCCTGCTGGATCTGCACCACCACAATGGGCTTTTACAGGTGACTCAGAGGGGTGAATGAAGCCAGACTATAGCCATGGGTGGATCTGCACCCCCTGCCCCAGCCTGCCCAGCTCCCAACAGGCATCCACCCCCTGCTCTGCCTCCTGGGACGAGACAGGTTTGCCTGGTGTCCTCCGCCCATTCCCCATGCCCAAGAGACAGCCCAGGGGGAAAGGGAAGTGTCTGTTGGGCACCTTGATTTCTCTGGGCTTTCCCCTCCCTTTGGGCAGCTGAGGGTCATTACTGCTCCTCTTTCTGGGCAGGGAGGGGGTCTGGCTTGGTTCTACCATGTCCAGCTGTCTGAGGCTGTCATCCTCCGGCACATGCACTTTGGCTTTCAGCTGCGTGTTCACGCACTGGAAGAGGTTATGGACGGCCATCTTCATAGTCGTCAGCATCAGGGCATTCTTGGCATTCCTGTTCTGGATGTCGGCCCAGCGAGCAGTCTGAGGAGGGGAGGAGAAGGAGAGACACACAGCATGGTGATATGTCCCAGCAAAGATGCTGCTTCAGTGCTGGAGAGCCTGGCTTCCGCACTCCTTTGTTTTGCTAGGAAGAACCTGTCCTCACCCAGGGCTATGCTGGAGCTGGTTCAGCTTGGTGTGGTGGAAGCAGATCCAGGAACTACCACAGCTGCTCCTTGAGCAGCCCCATCTCTCTGCCAGCTCCTGCACCCCTCCTTCTAGTGGGTCCTCCAGATACCCCAATAGTTGACACCCTGGGGGCAGCGCATCCCACCACCACCTGCCCAGACCACGCGCTTTCCAGCTTTGCCTGGTGGGACTCAACTCCTGCAGCCTGGAGTATCCAGGAAGGGAATTTGGCAAGGCCCCCTCAGAGTGATGCAAAGGGAACAGAGGCCAGCAGAGCTGCGCGCGTTTCTACACATTCATGTGCCTTGGTACAGCCCAGATGACCACCAGTTGGGTCATTGTTGGACTGGGAAGGAGGGAGGAGAAGGGGTGAGCCCTGGTGTGCAGATGCTGTGCAAAGGATGAAAACAAATAAAAAAATCAGCAACACCAGCTTCACTCTGAGGCCCGAGCCATGAACAGTGGAGACCACGAGATGGTCCACACTGAAGCCCGATGACAGGGATGATACTGCAAGGAATGGTGAATGGAAATGAGTCTGACCAGGCTACACAAACCCAACAGGCGTGTGATGGAGCAAGCTTGGGGTCTGTGCCGAGGCAAACCTCCCCAAGGACTGGGTAGCAGATCTCTTTTGACTGTGAGTTCAAACAAGAAGGGAAAGATCCTGGCGGTTTTGTGAGGGCCTTGTTTTAAGCCCTGACATAACCTGCTCCAGACCTGGTCTGTCATTTGTCATTCTGCACCCCCTGCTGCAGGGATGAAATGAGGCATCTCCTCTAATTACAAAGTCTGCCACTGTGCCTTGCCATGACCCTGTGGCTTCACCCAGCCAGGCCTTGGAGATCTTCCCCTGCCCATCCCGCAGTTCCTCACCCAGAAGCGGACATCACTTTGAGCCTGCACAAAACGTCGCTGGAGCTGCTCCAGCTCATTTCGGCACTGCAGGATCTCAGCTGCTTTCTCTGCCTCGTACTGATCCAGGAGCACCTTGGCTTGCTCCATCATTTCCCTGTCCTTCTCTTGGGACTGCTGCAGGTCCTTGCGCGTCCTCACCAGCAGCTTGTAGCGGGAAATGACGTCCTGGATGTCCTCAAACTGCAGCACAAGGATCCTGGGTTTAGTAATGCCCCTGCCCTCCCCTCATGACTGCAAGTCTCGTGCTGTTTGGCACCCTGTCCTGACCAGGGACAACACCTCCCCCAGCTGAAAGATTTCCCCTCTTGGCGATCCTGCTGCCCCAGTTGGTTTGTGAGCGTCGCCACATTCCCTGTTTGATGGCCCCATTGTGCTGGTCCCAGAGCTGCCACTGCCAGCAGCAAGGGGAGATGTTGTACCACCCCCCAGTGCTCTGATAGGAAACAAAGCACAAGTGCAGCTGCCAGGGCCAAGTCACCCAGCCATGGGAGTGGGGCAGCCGGGCCGCAGGAGTGCAAGCGATGCAGGGAGGGACGCCCGCACACCCTTGAGAGAAGGCTCAGCTTTCCCGACAGCTGCCTGGGCTCCCATTCTTGGGCAGCTTGGCCCTTCTCCCAAACCATCCATGTCACGTGAAACAGTGACACAAAGGGGTCCCCATGCCCCTCAGCTCTGTGCTGTTCCCCCTTCTAACACTTTTTCTTGGGTTTTCTCAAGCCTTCATCTCCTTTTCTGCTTTTCCTCCCCTCACTCTGGTCCCCTTGGCTCACCTGGCTTGCAGGGAACCTCCTCCCATCCCACCTGAGGTCTCTGGGTTTGACCAAGTGTCATGATTTCCCTGGACTTGCCTTATCTCCTCCAGGTTTAACATCCACATACAGCCCTCCCTGAGGCCATGATCTGTCTCTCATGTCCAAACTCACCTGTGGGGAGATCTTCACCACATCCTCCAGGTAGTTTTTGAAGATGGAGTGCTTCTGCACTTGGCTGCTGAGCTTCTGGTGTTCCTTTTTCAGGGCTTTGAGTTTCTTCTTAGCCCTCAAAAGCTCCATCTCCTTTTGTGTTTTCTCCTCTCTTTCTCTCACGGCTTTCTTCAGAGCTTGGACTCGCAGCTGATCATCTTCCTAGTGATGTTTCCCCCACCAATACACACACACACAGAAGGAAAGGAAGGCAAGGGCAGATGGAGCTGGGTCACCCAGCAGCACTGGGAGGAGATACACTCACAGGGGACAGAGCAGTGCTGCAGCACCCTGGGGAACATCTTCCCTCCCTGTTCAACATGGCGTGGTACAGGCCTGCCCTGGGAGTTTGCTTCCAGAGCTCCAAAATACAGACTCTGCAGCAAACTGTTCTCAGGGAGAGAAGAATCCTGAGAGTTCGCACTGTGACGGATACGGCCTCGCCTGAAAGTTCACCTCTGGAGCTCGAGACACAGACTCCAGAGTGAACGGTTATCAGGGTGCAGGCTCCTGGAGAGAAGGTCAGCAGTGTTCGGCTTGACATATTTCCCCCACGCAGTGAATAACAGAGTGAACCTGCCACCGAACTCTTCCACGTCGCACTTCTCTTTGAGACATCTAAGCATTGTTCTGCAGTAAGCAGAACCCTAAATTTCGCTCCCACAACACATGGCCACCCCTCTTGCACTGACCCTTGGCTCTTGGAGACAGGCACCTGGGACAGAACTCTGCTTTTCAGACCTACTGGGATCTGCCCTTGGGAGTCACCTGGGTGTCAACAGTGGGGACAGGCTGAGATCCTTCTTGGGGGATGTTTGGGGCCCTCAGGAGATCACACTGGTCCTGGACAAGCTCCCTGCTGCCCAAGCGCTATCAGGGCTTTCCCCATCTGCAGTACAAACCCCCATGCCCTGCCAGTCCTGTTCCTCACCCCGCCAGGCTCAAGGGAGGCTTGGACAGAAGTGCTGGCCCAAGACTGTCTCCCCAGGGGAGGTGAGAAGGTGGCGCTGTGGCTCAGGGTCACGTCCGCGGAGCTGATCAGGAGCAGGCGTACCTTTAACCTCCTCATAGATTTCTCCATGTAGCTTTTCAGCTGGTCCTTCTTGGCATGGAGTTCCCTCCACCGGCGGGCTATGTCAGCCATCTTCTCCTTGAAGGCCTGGCAGCACCAGAGTGAGCGTGACGTGGCCGCCCGCACCCGGAGCCACTCACCTGCCCGTTGCTGCCCTCCAACAAAACACAACACCCCTACCATGCCCCAGCACCCTCCCATCTTTCTCACCTCTCGCTTCTCTTCCAGAGCCTTTTGCACCTGTTTGGCTTCTTTCCTCTTCTCCTGGAGGTGAACAAATGGAGACAGGGAGCCCTCCTCTGTCAGCCTGTGTTTCCTGCCACACAAGTTTCCATCAAGGTTACACGCTGGGTCTGGTGCCTGGGCAGGGTGCTGGACTGTGTCCAGAGTGGGATGACAGGCCAGAGCAACCCAGCACCATCTCAGATCCCGTCTGGCAGCACGGCATCCCCAGCACGGAACCCTCTGACAAAGCAAGGGGGGTCACAGGGAGGAACAGGGCTGGGCAAGGGAGGGAGGAGAGGAGACTGAAGCGGTGGAGATCGGGGAGTTTGCCATCGTGGGGGAAGGAGGGATGGAGGAAACAGGAGAAGAGGATGGAGGGCATGGAGGTGGGTGGAGGAGTCCCCTCACCTGAGCAAGGGCAGGAGGTTCTGCCTGTACTGCTTGAGGAAATAGGCCGGCAGGTCCTCCTCATCTTTGGCGGTCATCGCTTCAGCCACCAGCAGGGCCCAGAAAGCCCAGGTCCTCCTGGCACTGCTGCTCTACCGGGTCACCCAGGAACTGCTCTGCAAGCCTGGGAGAGACAGCCAGGCAGGGGATGAGCCCCTGGGTGCCTCTTCCCTCTGCTTTCCCAGGACCTTCCTCGCCTCGGTCCTGCCTGTAGCCACCAGCTGCTGGTGCCCAGCTGGTGTGGAATGGTTGCCAGGAGCAGCTGCATTATGCTCCGGCGGTTCCTTGGCAACCGAAGCGGGTGATGCCCGCTCACCGGCGAGGGGGACTGACCACTGTGTCCAGCACCAGGACCCTTCAGCACTGAAGGAAATCTGAACAAATGCAGATTTCTTTCCCTTCCTCTGGTTTTTCCCCATTTTTCCTCTGCTAAAATCCAGCCCCAGTGCCCTGTGCTCTCTGCTGTCTTGGGCAGGTATTTCTGCACTCCCCCCCATCCACGTCCCATGGTCTCAGAGCTCAGGACCTGAGTTTGCTCCTTCTCTCCCCAAACACCAGATGCAAAGACACTGAAGCTGAGGTACATCCTCAGGGATGTTTGATCACTGCACTGCCCATGGTTCCCTGTGTGGCACTGAAGTCTGTCATTCGCTAAAAAAAATAGCTCTTTTTAAAAACACTCATTTTATTTTTTCCCCAGAACAAGGCATTTGAACAAGGTCCATTGCCCAAAATAAAGCAGAGGTATTCATGGGCCAGGTGGGGAGAAACCTACAGAGGATGGTAACTTTCTGCTCCTTCCACAGGACATTTCACCCTCTGATGCTCCCTTCTGTCGGCCTCTGGCTGAACATACCCGCTGATCGTGATGGGAAGGGGAGTGCACCTGGGGACTCAGGTTATACGAATAATTATGATGCTAGAAAGTATTGGCGAGAATGTGCACTGTTCCGAACCCCTTGTTACCAGTGATTCTCCAGCACCGTTCAAGTCCGTGTTATCTGATGACTCGGATGGGGATGGGGGTTTGCAGCATTTTCTTCAAAAGTTAACAGGAAAAAGAGTATGTGTACGGGTTGCCCGAGATCAGGTAAGACCATGAAAGACTCAAGCAAAATTAGACCTGTGCAATGTAACAGCTCTAGATCATTTAGGACAGAATGACGAGGACTCGTTGAAAGGGGCAGGTATCCCCCAGCTCCTAGAACAGACACTAATTGACACACCACAATTACAGGCGCTATGAGCTTCTGAAATCTTGAGGCAGTCAGCAGACCTTGCCTATCAAGCTATAGTAGAGGTATCTGAAACCAACAAAGCAGCCAAATTATTTACAACTATTATCAGGGTCCCAGTGAGAATTACATGCAATTGACTGACCATCTTCAAGAGGCCATCAATAAGCAGGTTGAAAACTTAGAAGATAAGGAAGCACTGGTGTTGAAATTTGCAGTAGAGAATGCTAATGCTTGCTATCAACGTGTTATCTGCGAGTTTTACAGTACATATTATGTGCTTCTGTGTGTTGCTTCTCTGCAAATCCAGCAGCTTGTCAGGAATGTGAGTTAATTGTTTTACTGGTTGTTTTTAAGTGCGCCGTAAAACCTTCTCCCCACTTTTCCCGCTCGCGCTGCCAGCAGCCCTGTGCTTCCCCTCCCCGCTCCCTCTTCTCAAGGGGTTTACTTACGAGATGGGGTCAGAAATGACTGTTTCCAGTCGTGTTCCTAAGTCATCGGTACTGGGAGGTGTTTTAGAACATAGGAAAGCACTTGGAAATAGGAGAAAATATGATCTCGTTAAATACTGAAATTAGTGTTGGCTGCTGTATAAGTTAAATGACTGGGAAAAGTGTTTGGAGAATAGAATCTCGAAATATAACACCTTGTTGCAACTAATGTTGGTTTTAAGGCCAGAAGAAAAGGACAAAAATAAATCTCAACAAGAGATCATTAGATCATTTCAGACAGTTCTACAGGTGAACAGTTTGAACTTCAACAGGCTGAGAGAGTTACCTGATAACACACAGGTCAGAAAACTTGCTGAAGTCCACAAGATGCTTTCCTCATTAACCTGTTTTCTTTGTGGATATCTGTTTAAGGGAGCAGGACAAAGGTTGGGAAGAGGAAAAGCTAGTGCTGGGTTGCAGGACTGAAATGGAGGAATTGAAAGACAAGAGCCAGGAAGCAGGAGAGTTTGAGAAAAGGAGAGAGGAAAGAAGAGACATGCAGCCAGACGAGGGGTTAGTGAGAGAGGCTGTGTCCTGGTTTTGTTAAAAACAAGTTTCTCTTTTAGTGAATTTGCCTGTCAGCTAAAGCCTTCATGTTAGCTGCATTTTCCTGGAGAACCCAACACATGTTTTGGTTAAACCTAGCAATGGAATGCAAACTTATTGATAAGCACGGATGGACATCTCGCGAGAGGGGCAACGAGAAAACTGATGATCGAGAGACTGACCAACGGTGTATAACATTCCATTCACGTGAATACTTCATATAAAAGTGGGAGATCACGAGGATCTCATTCCTTTTTTCCTTTTTCCTCATGGCTGACATTAGGAGAGGACCTTGCTGGTCGTCCCTGCGAACTGAGGCCAGTGACAGACTGAATCCAGATCCGGTTGGCTACAGAGCCTAATACAGGACTTTGGGTGCTGGCTCTGCAGTTGCTGAGACTTACAAGATTGGTTTTGTATATTTTGTATTATTTTCTCTATTCGTATTAGTAGCATCAGTAAAACATCTTTAACTTTTCCAACTCTCTTCTCTCTGTCCTTCTTTCCCTCCCAATTGCCTGTCCTGAGTGGGAAGGGGGGAGAGGGAGGGGCAAAATCGGGAAGTGGGGGGGAGAGGAGGTTAACAATACATCTGCCAGGGTTTGATTGTCACCCCGCAATCCTAACCCTCGACAGATAATTGGCGCCCAACGTGGGGCAAGAGAAAGGGGTAAATTTGGAGATTTTTGACTTTTCTACTGCTCTGACGTACCTTTCAATTTTCTTGGCACCATGCCAACTCATAGAGTTGTGATACTCGTGCGTCTGTTTGCTTCGGATATTATTTAGTGTTATTAAGGCAAAATGAATTACATTGACTTAAAGATGTTGTGGCATGAGTTGTATCAGTTATTTTCTACATTGTGCTCGCTGATCCCATATCTGTGTTGGTGTTTCTTTCTGAATCGAAGTATTCATTATATAACAAGAAACTGGACAGTGGTCATGATGATACTGTGTGGTATGGCACTGGTTTATTTCATTATACTGCAGCCGCTAATGAATTTCTACTCGCTTCTGCTTTACCTTGAAAAACCTCCAGGAGAGATTAAAGAGCAGAATGGCTCTATATTTGCTAATTGGTCAAGCGAATCTTTAGAAAGGCTGACTAACAATACTTTTGTGTTTTCGCTAGGACAGTTTGCAAATGTTTTAGAGAACTTTGAATATCCTTGGAGCTTTGATAGAACTGTGATGGTGTTATCTGGTTTGCTGAATGTGTGTCAGTTTGTGTTACTGTTAAGAGAAATGAGGTTCAATAGGAGGTTTGTGTCTCTTTTTAGTCCTGAGATTTGCGGTGCGTCTTCGGAAGCTTTAGCAAAAAGCACTCCTGGCCGCTCGAGAAAAGGCAAAACAGCCAAAGCTGCTGCTGCAGCCACTGCCCCCACAACCGCGGCTTCACAGGCTGAAGCTACAGCTCCTCCGCATTGCTCCTCTGCCAAGGTCGCTGCAGATAACGTTACCTCTCCAGCCTCAAAGGCTAACAAGGCAGCCCCCCCGTTTTCACACACTGGGCACTGTTGCTGCTGTAACCACAGCAATCACTGTGACAGTCATTCAGACTCTGAAAATGAATCAAATGATGGTGAACCCATATCAGCATCAGTTGCTGGTTGTAAGAAAGTCACTAGAAAGACTACCTGTGCAGCAGGTGATGGCACAGGGCCAACATCAACCCAAGAGGCATCATCAGGACAGGGTGGAGATGAAGTGACCACCACTCGGTCCTTTTCTCCAGGTGAGCTGAGAGATCTGCGAAAAGACTTCAGTCGTCGTGAAGGCGAGAATATTTTAACCTGGCTGCTGCGATGCTGGGACAATGGGGCAGAAACAATTGAATTAGAAGGTGGTGAATCCAGGCAGCTGGGATCTCTGTCAAAAGATTCCACCATTGATAGGGTAATTTCAAGAGAGTCTAATGCCACTACTCTCTGGACCCGACTCCTGCAGCTATGAAAGTCAGATTTCCCTACAAGGAAGATTGTATATCCAAGTTAGGGAAATGGAATACTATGGAGAGAGGTATCCAGTTCCTGAGAGAATTAGCTGTGTGAGAGATCATCTATCTAGGACCAAACAGCCAAGAGGGGACAGACCCAGATAGAATCAATTGTACAAAATCTATGTGGTGCAGATTTGTACAAAGTGCACCACCTGCATATGCTAAGTCATTGGCAGGAATGGTCTGGTCAGCTAGAGGTGTACAAGAAATTAATGAAGTGATTGAGCAGCTCCGGTACTTTGAGGACAGCCTTGCTGGTTCTCTACGGGCTTGTGTCTCCACTGTGGAGAAACTGTGTGAAAAATCTGATGACCAGTTTGAAAAGCTGTTACAAGAAATCAAAGAGCTCAGAGCACACTCGTACCGTTCACGACCTGCACAAACCTATGTTTCAGCTGTTAGGAGAAGGCGTTTCCAATCTCGAGAGAGAGGGCAGAGACAGCCCACAAAAAGAGGTTCACTGTGGTTCTTCCTACATGAGCAGGGAGAAAACATGAATAAGTGGCATGGAAGGCCTACCTCAGAACTTCAAGAACGAGTACGTGAGATAAAAGGAAAAACTCCTAGGAAGGTGGCTGCTCCAGTTTACAAAAGGAGCAGAAGAGATTCTGATGCTCTTGAAGGAACCTCTAATTCACACTCAGAGACTGTGCAAAACAGGAATTAGAGGTGCCCTGCCTCCAACCAGGTGGAGGAAAGGGATAACAGAGTTTATTGGACTGTACAAATACTATGACCTGGTACAACACAACCCCAGGAGTACAAAGCTTTAGTGGACACTGGTGCTCAGTGCACAATAATTCCTTCTAACTATAAAGGAACGCAATCCATCAATATTGTTGCAGCTCCTGGGGGATCCCAGGAGCTGACTGTTGTAGAGGCTGAAATGAGCCTAACTAGAAAAAACTGGCAAAAGCATCCCATTGTGACTGGTCCAGATGCTCCGTGCATCCTTGGTATAGACCACCTCAGGAGAGGGTATTTTAAGGACGCAAAAGGGTATAGGTGGGCATTTGGTATAGCAGCTGTGGACACTGAGAAAATTGAACAGCTGTCTGATTTGCCTGGTCTTTCAGATGACCCCTCTGTTGTAGGACTGCTGATGGTTGACGATCAGCAGGTGCCAATTGCTACCACGACGGTGCATCGCCGGCAATATCGCACCAATCGAGACTCTTTGATTCCTATCCAGAAGCCGATCCGTCAATTGGAAAGCCAGGGTGTGATCAGTAAGACTCGCTCACCTTTTAACAGCCCAGTCTGGCCAGTGTGTAAGTCTAATAACGAGTGGAGACTAACTGTAGGCTATCGTGGCCTGAATGAAGTTACACCACCACTGAGTGCTGCTGTGCCTGACATGCTAGAACTGCAATTTGAACTGCAGTCAAAGGCAGTGAAGTGCGATGCTACAATTGACATTGCTCATGCATTTTTCTCTATTCCTGTAGCAGCAGAGTGCAGGCCGCAGTTTGCTTTCACCTGGAGGGGCATCCAGTATACATGGAATCGCTTGCCCCAGGGGTGGAAACACAGTCCTATCATCTGCCATGGACTGATCCAGACCACGCTGGAGCAAGGTGAAGCTCCAGAACACTTGCAATATATTGATGACATCATCGTATGGGGCGACACAGCGGAAGAAGTCTTCGAGAAAGGTGAGAGAATAATTAATATTCTTTTGGATGCTGGTTTTGCCATAAAACAAAGCAAGGTCAAGGGACCTGCATGAGAGATCCAGTTTTTAGGAATAAAATGGCAAGATGGCCGTCGTCAGATCCCAATGGATGTGATCAACAAAATTGCAGCAATGTCTCCACCTACTAATAAAAAGGAGACACAGACTTTCTTGGGCGTTGTAGGTTTTTGGAGAATGCATATTCCTGACTACAGCCACATTGTGAGCCTCTCTATCGAGTGACTCGTAAAAAGAACCAATTTGAGTGGGGCCCTGAACAACGACAAGCCTTTGAACAAATTAAGCGTGAGATAACTCATGCGGTGGCCCTTGGACCAGTCCAAACTGGACTAGATGTTAAAAATGTGCTCTACATCGCAGCCGGAGATAATGGACTTACCTGGAGCCTCTGGCAGAAAGCACCAGGAGAAACCCGAGGTCGACCCCTAGGTTTTTGGAGTCGAGGATACAAAGGATCTGAGGCCAACTGTACTCCAACTGAAAAGGAGATACTGGCAGCATATGAAGGAGTTCGAGCTGCTTCAGAAGTGATGGGCACTGAAGCACAGCTCCTCCTGCACCTCGACTGCCGGTGCTGAGCTGGGTGTTCAACGGGACGGTTCCCTCTCCACATCATGCAACCGAAGTTACATGGAGTAAATGGATTGCACTGATCACACAATGAGCTCGAATTGGAAGTCCCAACCGTCCAGGGATATTAGAAGTGATTACAGACTGGCCAGAAAGCAAAGACTTTGGGATGTCTCCAGACGAGGAGGAAGTAAAACGTGCTGAAGAATCACCACCATATAATACGCTTTCAGAGACTGATAAGCAGTGTGCACTGTTCACAGGTGGATCCTGTCGTCTGTAGGAAAACATCGAAGGTGAAAGCTGCTGTGTGGAGTCCCACACGACAAGTTACAGAAGCCACTGAAGGACAAGGTGAATCCAGTCAGTTTGCAGAAGTGAAAGCCATCCAGCTGGCTTTGGACATTGCTGAACGAGAGAAGTGGCCAATACTTTATCTCTATACTGACTCATGGATGGTAGCAAATGCCTTGTGGGGGTGGCTACAGCAATGGAAGAAAAGCAACTGGCAGCGCAGAGGTGAAACCATTTGGGCTGCCACACTGTGGCAAGACATTGCTGCTCGGCTAGAGAGCCTGCCTGTGAAAGTTCGTCATGTAGATGCTCATGTGCCTAAAAGTCGAGCCACCGAGGAACATCTAAACAACCAACAAGCAGATCAAGCTGCTAAGATTCAAGTAGCTGAGGTGGACTTGGACTGGCAACATAAAGGTGAACTTTTCCTAGCTCGGTGGGCCCATGATGCTTCAGGGCATCAAGGTAGAGATGCAACATACAAATGGGCTCGTGATCGAGGGGTGGATTTAACTATGAACACTGTTTCACAGGTTATTCATGAATGTGAAACTTGCGCCAAAATCAAACAAGCAAAATGGTTAAAACCTGTATGGTATGGGGGGCGATGGTTAAAGTGTAAGTATGGAGAAGCTTGGCAGATTGATTATACTACACTTCCACAAACACGTCAAGGTAAGCGTTATGTACTTACAATGGTGGAAGCAACCATTGGATGGTTGGAAACATCTGCCGTACCTCATGCTACAGCCTGAAATACCATCTTGGGCCTTGAGAAGCAAGTCCTTTGGCGGCATGGTACGCCAAAAAGAATTGAATCAGACAATGGTACTCATTTCAAAAACAGTATTATAGACAATTGGGCCAAAGAACATGGTATTGAGTGGGTATATCATATTCCATATCATGCACCAGCCTCTGGGAAAATTGAAAGGTACAATGGTTTGTTAAAAACTACACTAAAGGCACTTGGTGGTGGAACCTTTAAAAACTGGGATTCACATTTAGCAAAAGCCACTTGGTTGGTCAACACCAGGGGATCAACCAATCGAGCCGGGCCTGCCCAATCAGAAATTCTATGGACTGTAGAAGGAGATAAAGTCCTGTAGTACACATGAAAAATATCATAGGAAAGGCAGTCTGGGTTACTCCTGCCTCAGGCACAGGCAAACCTATTCGTGGGATTGTTTTTGCCCAGGGACCTGGCAGCACCTGGTGATTGATGCTTAAGGATGGAGAAGTTCGGTGTGTACCTCAAGTGGATTTGATTTTAGGTGAAAATATGCAATGCTGAACTGTATGATGTGAATTGCCGCACTAACAATGTTTAATAAGTGTCTTTCAGATCAAGACAATGGTGATGAAACCAGCGCTGGCTTCTTCGAGTGGCGCCCGACACCTTCTTGGAAGTTGGTGTCCTTAACCCACCAACAGGGGTCATGAGATGCACTTGGACCAGTTTTCCTGCCCTGGGAGACTGTGGTGACAAAATGAACTTAATGAACTTTTCAAAGGATGGTCCACTGATTAATTACTCCTGTGTATATATGTACATATGTATATATATATATATATATAGTAGTGATTAATTAGATTGTATTGATAGATTGTATTGATAAGGTTTAAGTATTCAGTGAATGTCATATTATAAGGGGTGGAATGTCCTGGTTTTGTTAAAAAACAAGTTTCTCTTTTAGTGAATTTGCCTGTCAGCTCAAGCTTCATATCAGCTGGATTTTCCTGGAGAACCGGACACATGTTTTGGCAAACCCAGCAATGGAATGAAAACTTATTGATAAGCACGGATGCACATCTCGCGAGAGGGGCAATAAGAAACCGGTGACCAACTGTGTATAACATTCCGTTCACGTGAATACTTCATATAAAAGCAGGAGATCACGAGGATCTCGGCCCTTTTTTCCTCATGGCCGACATTAGGAGAGGACCTTGCTGGTCGTCCCTGCGAACTGAGGCCAGTGACAGACTGAATCCAGCTCCGGTTGGCTACAGAGTCTAATCCAGGACTTTGGGTGCCTGCCCTGCAGTTGCTCAGACTTACAAGATTGGTTTTGTATATTTGTATTATTTTCTCTATTCTTATCAGTAGCATCAGTAAAACATCTTTAACTTTTCCAACTCTCTTCCCTCTGTGCTTCTTCCCCTCCCAATCGCCTGTGCTGAGTGGGAAGGGGGAGAGGGAGGGGAAAAAGGGGGAATTGGGGGGGGAGAGGAGGTTGACAACACATCTGGCAGGGTTTGATTGTCACCCCGCAATCTTAAACCTCGACAGGGACAAAAAGGGTCCTGGGATGTCACAATGGGCCCTGGGGACAAAGGGTGATCGCCAGGATATCACAATGGGCTCTGGTGACAATGGGGTCCCCAGGATGTCACAATGGGCCCTGGGGACAACAGGCGGTCCTGGGATGTCACAATGGGCCCTGGGGACAAAGAGTGTCCCCAGGATGTCAGAATGGGCCCTGGGGGCAAGTTGGGGTCCCCTGAATTTCACAATGGGCACTGGGGACAAAGAGGGCTCCCCAGCATATAACAATGGGCCCTGGGGACAATGGGGGGTCCTGGGACGTCACAATGGGCCCTGGGGACAAGGGGGGGTACCCAGGATGTCAAAATGGGCCCTGGGGACAAGGAGGGATTCCCAGGATGTCACAATGGGCCCTGGGGACAAGGGGGGGTCCCCAGGATGTTACAATGGGCCCTGGGGACAATGGGGGATCCTGGGATGTCTCAATGAGCCCTGCAGACAAGGGTGGTACCCACGGTGTCACAATGGGCCCTGGGCACAAGGGGGGGCTCCTGGGACGTCACAATGGGCCCTGGGGACAATGGGGGGTGTCCAGGATGTCAGAATGAGTCCTGAGGACAAGGGGGGGTCCCCATGGTGTCACAATGGGTCCCCAGTGACAAGGAGGGGTCCCCATGGTGTCACAATAGGCCCTGGGGACAAAGTGGGGTCCAAGAATGTCACAATGGGCCCTGGGGACAAAAGGGGTTGCCATGGTGCCACAATGGGTCCTGGGGTCAAAGGGGGTCCCCATGGTGCTACAATGGGCCCTGAGGACAAAGGGGGGTCCTGGGATGTCAAAATGGGCCCTGGGGACAAAGAGGGTGTCCCCGTGGTGCCACAACGGGCCCTGGGAGCAAGGGGGTGGCCAGGATGTCACAATGGGTCCTGGGGAAAATGGGGGGTGCCCAGGATGTCACAATGGACCCTGAGGACAAGCGGGGGTCTCCATGGTGTCACAATGGGCCTCAGTGACAAAGGGGGTACCCTGAATGTCACAATAGGTCCTGGGGACAATGGGGGGTCCTGGGACGTCACAATGGGCCCTGGGGACAAGGAGGGATCCCCAGGATGTCACAATGGGCCCTGCGGACAATGGGGGTTCCTGGGACGTCACAATGGGTCCTGGGGACAAGGGGGGGTCCCCAGGATGTCACAATGAGCCCTGGGGACAAAGAGGGGTCCTGGGAATGTCACAATGGGCCCTGGGGACAAGGGGGTGCAGAGGATGTCACAATGGGCCCTGGGGACAATGGGGGGTCCTGGGACGTCACAATGGGCCCTGGGGACAAGGAGGGATCCCCAGGATGTCACAATGGACCCTGGGGACAATGGGGGGTCCTGGGACGTCACAATGGACCCTGGGGACAAGGGGTGTCCCCAGGATGTCACAATGGGCCCTGTGGAGAAGGGGGTACCGAGGATGTCACAATGGGCCCTGGGGACAATGGGGGGTCCTGGGATGTCACAATGGGCCCTGGGGACAAGGGGGGGTCCCCAGGATGTCACAATGGGCCTTGGGAACAAGGGGGTCCCCCAGATATCACAATGGGCCCTGGGGACAATGTAACGTCCTGGGCTGTCACAATGGACCCAGAGGACAAGGGGGGTCCCCAGGATGTCACAATGAAGTCTTGGGACAAAGGGGGTCCCCAGGATGTCACAATGGGACCTGGGGACCAGGGGGGGTCCTGGGATGTCACAATGGGCCCCAGTGACAAAGGGGGTCCCTATGGTGCCACAATGGGCCCTGGGGACAAAGGGGGTCCCCTGGATGTCACAATGGGTACTGGGGACAAGGAGGGTCCCCAGGATGTGACATTGGACCCTGAGGACAAGGGGGGTCCCCAGGATGTCACAATGAAGTCTTGGGACAAAGGGGGTCCCCAAGATGTCACAATGGGCCCTGGGGACCAGGGGGGGTCCTGGGATGTCACAATGGGCCCCAGTGACAAAGGGGGTCCCTATGGTGCCACAATGGGCCCTGGGGACAAAGGGGGTCCCTTGGATGTCACAATGGGCTCTGGGGACAAGGAGGGTCCCCAGGATGTCACAATGGGCCCTGGGGACAAAGAGCGTCCCCAGCATGTCACAATGGGCCCTGGGGACAAAGGGGGTCCCCACGGTATCAGAATGGGCCCTGGGGACAAGGGGGGTCCCCTGAATGTCACAATGGGCCCTGGGGACAATGGGGGGTCCTGGGATGTCACAATGAGCCCTGCAGACAAGGGTGGTACCCACGGTGTCACAATGGGCCCTGGGCACAAGGGGGGGTCCCCATAGTGTCACAATGGACCCTGGGGACAAGGGGGTGCCGAGGATGTCACAATGGGCCCTGGGGACAATGGGGGGTCCTGGGATCTCACAATGGGCCCTGAGGACAATGGTGGGTCCCCTGAATGTCAAAATGGGCCCTGGGGACAAAGGGGGGTCCGCAGGATGTCACAATGGGCACTGGGGACAAAGGGGGGGTCCCCAGGATGTCACAATGGGCCCTGGGGACAATGCGGGGTCCTGGGATTTCACAGTGGGCCCCAGTGACAAAGGGGGTCCCCTGAATGTCACAATGGGTCCTGGGGACAATGGGGGTCCTGCGACGTCACAATGGGCCCTGGGTCAAGGAGGGATTCCCAAAATGTCACAATGGGCCCTGCGGACAAGGGTGGTACCCACGGTGTCACAATGGGCCCTGGGCACAAGGGGGGTCCCTATAGTGTCACAATGGCTCCTGGGGACAAGTGGGGTCCCCTGAAAGTCACAATAGGCCCTGGGGACAATGTGGGGTCCTGGGATCTCAGAATGGGCCCCAATGACAAACGGGGGCCCCTGAATGTCACAATGGGCCCTGGGGACAATGGGGGGTCCTGGGACGTCACAATGGGCCCTGGGGACAAGGAGGGATCCCCAGGATGTCACAATGGGCCCTGGAAACAATGGCGGGTCCTGGGACGTCACAATGGGCCCTGGGGACAAGGAGGGGTCCCCAGGATGTCACAATGGGCCCTGGGGACAAAGAGGGGTCCCCTGAATGTCACAATGGGCCCTGGGAACAAGGGGGTGCCGAGGATGTCACAATGGGCCCTGGGGACAACGGGGGGTCCTGGGACGTCACAATGGGCCATGAGGACAATGGTGGGTGCCCTGAATGTCACAATGGGCCCTGGGGACGAAGGGGGGTCTGCAGGATGTCACAATGGGCACTGGGGATAAAGGGGGGATCCCCAGGATGTCACAACGGGCCCTGGGGACAATGGGAGTCCCCAAGGTGTTCAGAACGAGCCCTGGGGACAAAGTGGAATCCTGGAACGTCACAATGGCCCCCAGTGACAAAGGGGTTCCCCATGGTGTCACAATTGGCCCTGGGGACAAAAGGGGTCCCCAGGATTTCACAATAGCACTGGGGACAAAGGGGGGTCTTGGGATGTCACAATGGGCCCTGGGGACAAGGGAGATCCCCATGGTGTCACAATAAGCCCTGGGGACAAAGTGGGGTCCTGGGATGTCACAATGGGCCCCAGTGACAAACGGGGTCCTCATGGTACCCCAATTGGCCGTGGGGACAAATGGGGTTCCCAGGATGTCACAATGAACCCTGGTGACAAAGGGTTGTCCTGGGACATTTCAATGGGCCCTGGGGACAAAGGGGGGACCCCAGGATGTCACAATGGGCCCTGGGGACAAAGGGGGGTCCGCAGGATGTCACAATGGGCCCTGGAAACAATGGGGGGTCCTGGGATGTCACAATGGGCCTTGGGGACAAAGGGGGTGCCCAGGATGTCACAATGGGCCCTGGGGACAACGGGGTCCCCCAGATATCGCAATGGGCCCTGGGGACAAAGTAAGGTCCTGGGCTGTCACAATGGACCATGAGGACAAGCGGGGTCCCCGGGATGTCACAATGGGCCCTGGGGACCAGGGGGGGTCCTGGGATGTCACAATGGGCCCCAGTGACAAAGAGGGTCCTCATGGTGCCACAATGGGCCTTGGGGACAAAGGGGGTCCCCTGGATGTCACAATGGGATCTGGGGACAAAGGGGGGTGTCAACGGTGTCAAAATGGGCCCTGGGGACAAAGGGCGTCCCCAGGATGTCACAATGGGCCCTGGGGACAATAGGGGGTCCTGGGATGTCACAATGAGCCCTGCGGACAAGGGTGGTACCCACAGTGTCACAATGGGCCCTGGGTACAAGGGGGGGTCCCCATAGTCTGACAATGGGTCCTGGGGACAAGTGGGGTCCCCAGGATGTCACAATAGGTCCTGGGGACAATGTGGGGTCCTGGGATGTCAGAAAGGGCCCCAGTGACAAAGGGGTTCCCTGAATGTCACAATGGGCCCCGGGGACAATGGGGGGTCCTGGGACGTCACAATGGGCCCTGGGGACAAGGAGGGCACCCCAGGATGTCACACAGGGCCCTGGGGACAATGGCGGGTCCTGGGGCGTCACAATGGGCCCTGGGGACAAGGGGGGGTGCCCAGGATGTCACAATGGGCCCATGGGACAAAGAGGGGTCCCCTGAATGTCACAATGGGCCCTGGGGACAAGGGGGTGCCAAGGATGTCACAATGTGCCCTGGAGAAAATGGGGGTCCTGGGACGTCACAATGGGCCCTGGGGACAAGGAGTGATTCCCAGGATGTCACAATGGGCCCTGGGGACAAGGGGGGGTCCCCAGGATGTCACAATGGGCCCTGCGGACAAGGGTGGTACCCACGGTGTCACAATGGTCACTGGGCACAAGGGGGGGTCCCTATAGTGTCACAATGGGTCCTGGGGACAAGTGGGGTCCCCTGAAAGTCACAATGGGCCCTGGGGACAATGTGGGGTCCTGGGATGTCACAATGGGCCCCAGTGACAAACGGGGGCCCCTGAATGTCACAATGGGCCTTGGGGACAATGGGGGGTCCTGGGACGTCACAATGGGCCCTGGGGACAAGGAGGGGTCCCCAGGATGTCACAATGGGCCCTGGGGACAAAGAGGGGTCCCCTGAATGTCACAATGGGCCCTGGGAACAAGGGGGTGCCGAGGATGTCACAATGGGCCCTGGGGACAAGGGGGGGTCCTGGGACGTCACAATGGGCCATGAGGACAATGGTGGGTGCCCTGAATGTCACAATGGGCACTGGGGATAAAGGGGGGATCCCCAGGATGTCACAATGGGCCCTGGGGAGAATGGGAGTCCCCAAGGTGTTCAGAACGAGCCCTGGGGACAAAGTGGAATCCTGGAACGTCACAATGGCCCCCAGTGACAAAGGGGTTCCCCATGGTGTCACAATGGGCCCTGGGGACAAAAGGGGTCCCCAGGATTTCACAATAGCACTGGGGACAAAGGGGGGTCTTGGGATGTCACAATGGGCCCTGGGGACAAGGGAGATCCCCATGGTGTCACAATAAGCCCTGGGGACAAAGTGGGGTCCTGGGATGTCACAATGGGCCCCAGTGACAAACGGGGTCCTCATGGTACCCCAATAGGCCGTGGGGACAAATGGGGTTCCCAGGATATCACAATGAACCCTGGTGACAAAGGTTGGTCCTGGGACATTTCAATGGGCCCTGGGGACAAAGGGGGAACCCCAGGATGTCACAATGGGCCCTGGGGACAAAGGGGGGACCCCAGGATGTCACAATGGGCCCTGGAAACAATGGGGGGTCCTGGGATGTCACAATGGGCCTTGGGGACAAAGGGGGTGCCCAGGATGTCACGATGGGCACTGGGGAAAAGGGGGGTCCCCATGGAGTCACAATGGGCCCTGGGGACAACGGGGTCCCCCAGATATCGCAATGGGCCCTGGGGACAAAGTAAGGTCCTGGGCTGTCACAATGGACCATGAGGACAAGCGGGGTCCCCGGGATGTCACAATGCGCCCTGGGGACCAGGGGGCGTCCTGGGATGTCACAATGGGCCCCAGTGACAAAGAGGGTCCTCATGGTGCCACAATGGGCCCTGGGGACAAAGGGGGTCCCCTGGATGTCACAATGGGATCTGGGGACAAAGGGGGGTGTCAACGGTGTCAAAATGGGCCCTGGGGACAAAGGGCGTCCCCAGGATGTCACAATGGGCCCTGGGGACAATAGGGGGTCCTGGGATGTCACAATGAGCCCTGCGGACAAGGGTGGTACCCACGGTGTCACAATGGGCCCTGGGTACAAGGGGGGGTCCCCATAGTCTGACAATGGGTCCTGGGGACAAGTGGGGTCCCCAGGATGTCACAATAGGTCCTGGGGTCAATGTGGGGTCCTGGGATGTCAGAAAGGGCCCCAGTGACAAAGGGGGTCCCCTGAATGTCACAATGGGCCCCGGGGACAATGGGGGGTCCTGGGACGTCACAATGGGCCCTGGGGACAAGGAGGGCACCCCAGGATGTCACACAGGGCCCTGGGGACAATGGCGGGTCCTGGGGCGTCACAATGGGCCCTGGGGACAAGGGGGGGTGCCCAGGATGTCACAATGGGCCCATGGGACAAAGAGGGGTCCCCTGAATGTCACAATGGGCCCTGGGGACAAGGGGGTGCCGAGGATGTCACAATGTGCCCTGGAGAAAATGGGGGTCCTGGGACGTCACAATGGGCCCTGGGGACAAGGAGTGATTCCCAGGATGTCACAATGGGCCCTGGGGACAAGGGGGTGTCCCCAGGATGTCACAATGGGCCTTGCGGACAAGGGTGGTACCCACGGTGTCACAATGGGCCCTGGGGACAAGGGGGGTCCCTATAGTGTCACAATGGGTCCTGGGGACAAGTGGGGTCCCCTGAAAGTCACAATGGGCCCTGGGGACAATGTGGGGTCCTGGGATGTCACAATGGGCCCCCGTGACAAACGGGGGCCCCTGAATGTCACAATGGGCCCTGGGGACAATGGGGGGTCCTGGGACGTCACAATGGGCCCTGGGGACAAGGAGGGATCCCCAGGATGTCACAATGGGCCTTGGGGACAAAGAGGGTTCCCCTGAATGTCACAATGGGCCCTGGGGACAATGTAAGGTCCTGGGCTGTCACAATGGACCCAGAGGACAAGGGGGGTCCCCAGGATGTCACAATGAAGTCTTGGGACAAAGGGGGTCCCCAGGATGTCACAATGGGACCTGGGGACCAGGGGGGGTCCTGGGATGTCACAATGGGCCCTGGGGACAAAGGGGGTCCCTATGGTGCCACAGTGGGCCCTGGGGACAAAGGGGGTCCCCTGGATGTCACAATGGGCTCTGGGGACAAGAGGGTCCCCAGGATGTCACAATGGGCCCTGGGGAGAAAGAGCGTCCCCAGGATGTCACAATGGGCCCTGGGGACTAGAGGGGGTCCTGGGATGTAACAATGGGCCCCAGTGACAAAGAGGGTCCTCATGGTGCCACAATTGGCCCTGGGGACAAAGGGGGTCTCCTGGATGTCACAATGGGCTCTGGGGAGAAGGAGGGTCCCCAGGATGTCACAATGGGCCCTGGGGACAAAGAGCGTCCCCAGCATGTCACAATGGGCCCTGGGGACAAAGGGGGTCCCCACAGTATCAGAATGGGCTCTGGGGACAAGGGGGGTCCCCTGAATGTCACAATGGGCCCTGGGGACAATGGGGGGTCCTGGGATGTCACAATGAGCCCTGCAGACAAGGGTGGTACCCACGGTGTCACAATGGGCCCTGGGCACAAGGGGGGGTCCCCATAGTGTCACAATGGACCCTGGGGACAAGGGGGTGCCGAGGATGTCACAATGGGCCCTGGGGACAATGGGGGGTCCTGGGATGTCACAATGGGCCCTGAGGACAATGGTGGGTCCCCTGAATGTCAAAATGGGCCCTGGTGACAAAGGGGGGTCCGCAGGATGTCACAATGGGCACTGGGGACAAAGGGGGGGTCCCCAGGATGTCACAATGGGCCCTGGGGACAATGTGGGGTCCTGGGATTTCACAGTGGGCCCCAGTGACAAAGGGGGTCCCCTGAATGTCACAATGGGCCCCGGGGACAATGGGGGGTCCTGGGACGTCACAATGGGCCCTGGGGACAATGGCAGGTCCTGGGGCGTCACAATGGGCCCTGGGGACAAGGGGGGGTGCCCAGGATGTCACAATGGGTCCATGGGACAAAGAGGGGTCCCCTGAATGTCACAATGGGCCCTGGGGACAAGGGGGTGCCGAGGATGTCACAATGTGCCCTGGAGAAAATGGGGGATCTGGGACGTCACAATGGGCCCTGGGGACAAGGAGTGATTCCCAGGATGTCACAATGGGCCCTGGGGATAAGGGGGTGTCCCCAGGATGTCACAATGGGTCCTGCGGACAAGGGTGGTACCCACGGTGTCACAATGGTCACTGGGCACAAGGGGGGTCCCTATAGTGTCACAATGGGTCCTGGGGACAAGTGGGGTCCCCTGAAAGTCACAATGGGCCCTGGGGACAATGTGGGGTCCTGGGATGTCACAATGGGCCCCAGTGACAAACGGGGGCCCCTGAATGTCACAATGGGCCCTGGGGACAATGGGGGGTCCTGGGACATCACAATGGGCCCTGGGGACAAGGAGGGATCCCCAGGATGTCACAATGGGCCCTGGGGACAAAGAGGGGTCCCCTGAATGTCACAATGGGCCCTGGGGACAAGGGGGTGCCGAGGATGATACAATGGGCCCTGGGGACAATGGGGGGTCCTGGGACGTCACAATGGGTCCTGAGGACAATGGTGGGTCCCCTGAATGTCACAATGGGCCCTGGGGACAAAGGGGGGTCCGCAGGATATCACAATGGGCACTGGGGACAAAGGGGGGGTCCCCATGGTGTCACAATGGGCCCAAGTGACAAAGGGGTTCCCCATGGTGTCACAATGGGCCCTGGGGACAAAGTGGAGTCCTGGGATGTCACAATGGGCTCTGGGGACAAGGAGGGTCCCCAGGATGTCACAATGGGCCCTGGGGACAAAGAGCGTCCCCAGCATGTCACAATGGGCCCTGGGGACAAAGGGGGTCCCCACGGTATCAGAATGGGCCCTGGGGACAAAGGGGGGTCCCCTGAATGTCACAATGGGCCCTGGGGACAATGGGGGGTCCTGGGACGTAACAATGGGCCCTGGGGACAAGGGGGGGTCCCCAGGATGTCACAATGGGCCCTGGGGACAAAGAGGGGTCCCCTGAATGTCAGAATGGGCCCTGGGGACAAGGGGGTGCAGTGGATGTCACAATGGGCCCTGGGGACAATGGGGGGTGTCCAGGATGTGAGAATGAGTCCTGAGGACAAGGGGGGGTCCCCATTGTGTCACAATGGGTCCCCAGTGACAAGGAGGGGTCCCCATGGTGTCACAATAGGCCCTGGGGACAAAGTGGGGTCCAAGAATGTCACAATGGGCCCTGGGGACAAAAGGGGTTGCCATGGTGCCACAATGGGCCCTGGGGTCAAAGGGGGTCCCCATGGTGCTACAATGGGCCCTGGGGACAAAGGGGGGTCCTGGGACGTCACAATGGGCCCTGGGGACAAAGGGGGTGTCCCCATGGTGCCACAACGGAGCAAGGGGGTGGCCGGGATGTCACAATGGGTCCTGGGGAAAATGGGGGGTGCCCAGGATGTCACAATGGACCCTGAGGACAAGCGGGTTCTCCATGGTGTCACAATGGGCCCCAGTGACAAAGGGGTTCCCTGAATGTCACAATAGGTCCTGGGGACAATGGGGGGTCCTGGGACGTCACAATGGGCCCTGGGGACAAGGAGGGATCCCCAGGATGTCACAATGGGCCCTGGGGACAATGGGGGGTCCTGGGACGTCACAATGGGCCCCAGTGACAAGGGGGGGGTCCCCAGGATGTCACAATGGGCCCTGGGGACAAAGAGGGGTCCCCTGAATGTCACAATGGGCCCTGGGGACAAAGGGGGTGCAGAGGATGTCACAATGGGCCCTGGGGACAATGGGGGATCCTGGAATGTCACAATGGGCCCTGTGGACAATGGGGGTCCCCAGGATGTCACAATGGGCCCTGGGGACAATGGGAGTCCCCAAGGTGTCAGAACGAGCCCTGGGGACAAAGTGGAATCCTGGAGTGTCACAATGGCCCCCAGTAACAAAGGGGTTCCCCATGGTGTCACAATGAACCCTGGGGACAAAAGGGGTCCCCAGGATTTCACAATAGCACTGGGGACAAAGGGGGGTCTTGGGATGTCACAATGGGCCCTGGGGACAAGGGAGATCCCCATGGTGTCACAATAAGCCCTGGGGACAAAGTGGGGTCCTGGGATGTCACAATGGGCTCTGGGGACAAGGAGGGTCCCCAGGATGTCACAATGGGCCCTGGGGACAAAGGGGGCTTCTGGGATGTCACAATGGGCCCCAGTGACAAAGAGGGTCCTCATGGTGCCACAATGGGCCCTGGGGACAAAGGGGGTCCCCTGGATGTCACAATGGGTTCTGGGGACAAGGAGGGTCCCCAGGATGTCACAATGGGCCCTGGGGACAAAGAGCGTCCCCAGCATGTCACAATGGGCCCTGGGGACAAAGGGGGTCCCCACGGTATCAGAATGGGCCCTGGGTACAAAAGAGGGTCCCCTGAATGTCACAATGGGCCCTGGGGACAATGGGGCGTCCTGGGACGTCACAATGGGCCCTGGGGACAAGGGGGGGTCCCCACGATGTCACAATGGGCCCTGGGGACTAGGGGGGGTCCTGGGCATATCACAATGGGACCTAGTGACAAAGGGGGTCCCTATGGTGCCACAATGGGCCCTGGGGACAAAGGGGGTCCCCACGGTATCAGAATGGGCCCTGGGGATAAAGGGGGGTCCCCTGAATGTCACAATGGGCCCTGGGGACAATGGGGGGTCCTGGGATGTCACAATGAGCCCTGCAGACAAACGTGGTACCCACGGTGTCACAATGGGCCCTGGGCACAAGGTGGGGTCCCCATAGTGTCACAATGGGTCCTGGGGACAAGGGGGGGTCTCCATAGTTTCACAATGGATCCTGGGGACAAGTGGGGTCCCCAGGATGTCACAATGGGCCCTGGGGACAATGTGGGGTCCTGGGATGTCACAATGGGCCCCAGTGAAAAAGGGGGTCCCCTGAATGTCACAATGGGTCTTGAGGACAATGGGGGGTCCTGAGACGTCACAATGGGCCCTGGGGACAAGGAGGGATCCCCAGGATGTCACAATGGGCCCTGGGGACAAAGAGGGGTCCCCTGAATGTCACAATGGGCCCTGGAGACAAGGGGGGGTCCTGGGACGTCACAATGGGCCCTGGGGACAAGGGGGGGTCCCCAGGATGTCACAATGGGCCCTGGGGACAAGGGGGTGCCGAGGATGTCACAATGGGCCCTGGGGACAATGGGGTGTCCTGGAATGTCACAATGGGCCCTGGGGACAATGGGGGGTGCCCAGGATGTGAGAATGAGTCCTGAGGACAAGGTGGGGTCCCCATGGTGTCACAATGGGTCCCCAGTGACAAGGAGGGGTCCCCATGGTGTCACAAATAGACCTGGGGACAAAGTGGGGTCCTAGAATGTCACAATGGGCCCTGGGGACAATAGGGGGTCCTGGGATGTCACAATGAGCCCTGCGGACAAGGGTGGTACCCACAGTGTCACAGTGGGCTCTGGGCAGAAGGGGGTTCCCCATAGTGTCACAATGGGTCCTGGGGACAAGTGGAGTCCCCAGGATGTCACAATGGGCCCTGGGGGCAATGTGGGGTCCTGGGATTTCACAATGGGCCCCAGTGACAAAGGGGGTCCCCTGAATGTCACAATGGGCCCTGGGGACAAAGGGGGTCCCCTGAATGTCACAATGGGCCCTGGGGACAATGGGGGGTCCTGGGACGTCACAATGGGCCCTGGGGACAAGGAGGGATCCCCAGGATGTCACAATGGGTACTGGAGACAAAGGGGGGGTCCCCATGGTGTCACAATGGGCCCTGGGGACAATGGGGTTGCCCAGGATGTCACAATGGGCCCTGGGGACAATCGGAGTCCCGAAGGTGTCAGAACGAGCCCTGGGGACAAAGTGGAATCCTGAAATGTCACAATGCCCCCAGTGAGAAAGGGGTTCCCCATGGTGCCACAATGGGCCCTGGGGACAAAAGGGGTCCCCAGGAATTCACAATAGCACTGGGGATTAAGGGGGGTCATGGGATGTCACAATGGGCCCTGGGGACAAAGTGGGGTCCTGGGATGTCACAATGGGCCCCAGTGACAAAGGGGGTCCCCATGGTGCCACAATGGGCCCTGGGGACAAAGGGGGTCCTGGGATGTCACAATGGGCCCCAGTGACAAAGGGGGTCCCCATGGTGCCACAATGGGCCCTGGGGAAAAAGGGGGTCCCCTGGATGTCACAATGGGCCCTGGGGACAAAGGGGGGTGTCGACGGTGTCAAAATGGGCCCTGGGGACAAAGGGCGTCCCCAGGATGTCACAATGGGCCCTGGGGACAAAGGGGGTCCCCACCATATCAGAATGGGCCCTGGGGACAAAGGGGGGGTCCCGTGAATGTCACAATGGGCCCTAGGGACAAGGGGGTGTTGAGGAGGTCACAATGGGCCCTGGGGACAATGGGGGATCCTGGGACGTCACAATGGGCCTTGGGGACAAGAGAGGATCCCTAGGATGTCACAATGGGCCCTGGGGACTAATGTGGTCCCCACGGTGTCACAATATGTCCTGGAGACAAAGGGGGGTCCCCAGGATGTCACAATGGGCCCTTGAGACAATGGGGTTCCTGGGATGTCACAATGGGTCCCCAGTGACAAAGGGGGTCCCCAGGATGTCTCAATGGGCCCTGAGGACAATGGGAGGTCCCCATGGTGTCACAATGGGTCCCCAGTGACAAGGGAGGTCTCCACGGTGCCAGGATGAGTCCTGGGGACAAGGAGGTCCCCAGGATGTCACAATGGGCCCTGGGGACAAAGAGGCTCCCCAGGATGTCACAATGGGACCTGGGGACAAGGGAGTCTCCAGGAACTCACAATGGGCTCTGGGGACAATGGAGGTTCCCCAGGATGTTCACAATAGGCCCTGAGGACAAGGGCTGGTCCCCATGCTGTCACAATGGGTCTCCAGTGACAAGGGGGTCCCCAAAGTGTCACAATGGGCCCTGGGGACAATGGGGGGTCCTGGGACGTAACAATAGGCCCTGGGGACAAGGGGGTTCCCCACAGTGTCACAATGGTCCCGGGGGACAAAGGGGGATGCCCAGGATGTCACAATGGGCCCTGAGGACAAGGGGGGGTCCCCATGGTGTCACAATGGGTCCCCAGTGACAAGGAGGGTCCCCATGGTGTCACGATGGGTCCTGGGGACAAGGGGGTCCCCAGGATGTAACAATGGACCCTGGGGACAATGGGGGGTCCTGGGACGTCACAATGGGCCCTGGAGACAAAGGGGGTCTCCAGGATGTCACAATGGGCCCTGGGGACAATGTGGGGTCCTGGGACATCACAATGGCCCCGGTGACAAAGGGGGTCCCTGAATGTCACAATGGGCCCTGGGGACAATGGGGGGTCCTGGGACGTCACAATGGGCCCTGGGGACAAGGAGGGATCCCCAAGATGTCACAATGGGCCCTGGGGACAATGGGGGGTCCTGGGACGTCACAATGGGCCCTGGGGACAAGAGGGGGTCCCCAGGATGTCACAATGGGCCCTGGGGACAAAGTGGGGTCCCCAGAATGTCACAATGGGCCCTGGGGACAAGGGGGTACCGAGGATGTCACAATGGGCCCTGGGGACAATGGGGGGTCCTGGGACATCACAATGGGCCCTGGGGACAAGAGGGGGTCCCCAGGATGTCACAATGGCCCTGGGGACAAAGAGGGGTCTCTAAAGTGTCACAATGGGCCCTGGGGACACAGAGGGCCCTAGGATGTCACAATCAGCCCTGGGGACAATGGGGGTCCCCTGAAAGTCACAATGAGCCCTGGGAACAGAGGGGGCTCCCCAGGACGTCACAATGGGCCCTGGGAACAATGGGGGGTCCTGGGACGTCACAATGGGCCCTGGGAACAATGGGGGTCCCTTGAAGGTCACAATGGGCCCTGGGGACAATGGTGGGTCCCCTGAATGTCAAAATGGGCCCTGGGGACAAAGGGGGGTCCTGGGATGTCACAATGGGCCCTGGGGACAAAGGGGGGTCCTGGGATGTCACAATGAGCCCTGGGGACAAGGAGCGATCCCCAGGATGTCACAATGGGCCCTGGGGACATTGGGGTGCCTGGGACGTCACAATGGGCCCTGGGGACAAGGGGGGGTCCCCAGGATGTCACAATGGGCCCTGCGGACAAGGGTGGTACCCACGGTTTCACAATGGGCCCTGGGCACAAGGGGGGGTCCCTATAGTGTCACAATCGATCCTGGGGACAAGTGGGGTCCCCAGGATATCACAATGGGCCCTGGAGACAATGGCGGGTCCTGGGAGGTCACAATGGGCCCTGGGGACAAGGGGGGGTCCCCAGGATGTCGCAATGGGCCCTGGGGACAAAGAGGGGTTCCCTGAATGTCACAATGGGCCCTGGAGACAAGGGGGGGTCCTGGGACGTTACAATGGGCCCTGGGGACAAGGAGCGATCCTCAGGATGTCGCAATGGGCCCTGGGGACAATGGGGGGTCCTGGGACGTCACAATGGTCCCTGGGGACAAGGAGGGTTCTCCAGGATGTCACAATGGGCCCTGGGGACAATGGGGGGTCCTGGGACGTCACAATGGGCCCTGGGGACAAGAGGGGGTCCCCAGGATGTTACAATGGGCCCTGGGGACAAAGAGTTGTCCCCTGAATGTCACAATGGGCCCTGGGGACAAGGGGGTGCCGAGGATGTCACAATGGGCCCTGGGGACAATGGGGGGTCCTGGGACGTCACAATGGGCCCTGGGGACAAGGGGGGGTCCCCAGGATGTCACATTGGGCCCTGGGGACAAAGAGGGGTCTCTAAAGTGTCACAATGGGCCCTGGGGACACAGAGGGGCTCTAGGATGTCACAATCAGCCCTGGGGAAAAGGGGGGGTCCCCTGAAAGTCACAATGAGCCCTGGGAACAGAGGGGGCTCCCCAGGACGTCACAATGGGCCCTGGGAACAATGGGGGGTCCTGGGACGTCACAATGGGCCCTGGGGACAAGGGGGGGTCTCCAGGATGTCACAATGGGCCCTGGGGACAAAGAGGGGTCCCCTGAATGTCACAATGGGCCCTGGGGACAAGGGGGTGCCGAGGATGTCACAATGGGCCCTGGGGACAATGGGGGGTCCTGGGACGTCACAATGGGCCCTGGGGACAAGGAGGGATCCCCAGGATGTCACAATGGGCCCTGGGAACAATGGGGGGTCCTGGGACGTCACAATGGGCCCTGGGGACAAAGGGGGTCCCCTGAATGTCACAATGGGCCCTGGGGACAAAGGGGGTCCCCTGAATGTCACAATGGGCCCTGGGGACAATGGGGGGTCCTGGGACGTCACAATGGGCCCTGGGGACAAGGAGGGATCCCCAGGATGTCACAATGGGTACTGGAGACAAAGGGGGGGTCCCCATGGTGTCACAATGGGCCCTGGGGACAATGGGGTTGCCCAGGATGTCACAATGGGCCCTGGGGACAATCGGAGTCCCGAAGGTGTCAGAACGAGCCCTGGGGACAAAGTGGAATCCTGAAATGTCACAATGCCCCCAGTGAGAAAGGGGTTCCCCATGGTGCCACAATGGGCCCTGGGGACAAAAGGGGTCCCCAGGAATTCACAATAGCACTGGGGATTAAGGGGGGTCATGGGATGTCACAATGGGCCCTGGGGACAAAGTGGGGTCCTGGGATGTCACAATGGGCCCCAGTGACAAAGGGGGTCCCCATGGTGCCACAATGGGCCCTGGGGACAAAGGGGGTCCTGGGATGTCACAATGGGCCCCAGTGACAAAGGGGGTCCCCATGGTGCCACAATGGGCCCTGGGGAAAAAGGGGGTCCCCTGGATGTCACAATGGGCCCTGGGGACAAAGGGGGGTGTCGACGGTGTCAAAATGGGCCCTGGGGACAAAGGGCGTCCCCAGGATGTCACAATGGGCCCTGGGGACAAAGGGGGTCCCCACCATATCAGAATGGGCCCTGGGGACAAAGGGGGGGTCCCGTGAATGTCACAATGGGCCCTAGGGACAAGGGGGTGTTGAGGAGGTCACAATGGGCCCTGGGGACAATGGGGGATCCTGGGACGTCACAATGGGCCTTGGGGACAAGAGAGGATCCCTAGGATGTCACAATGGGCCCTGGGGACTAATGTGGTCCCCACGGTGTCACAATATGTCCTGGAGACAAAGGGGGGTCCCCAGGATGTCACAATGGGCCCTTGAGACAATGGGGTTCCTGGGATGTCACAATGGGTCCCCAGTGACAAAGGGGGTCCCCAGGATGTCTCAATGGGCCCTGAGGACAATGGGAGGTCCCCATGGTGTCACAATGGGTCCCCAGTGACAAGGGAGGTCTCCACGGTGCCAGGATGAGTCCTGGGGACAAGGAGGTCCCCAGGATGTCACAATGGGCCCTGGGGACAAAGAGGCTCCCCAGGATGTCACAATGGGACCTGGGGACAAGGGAGTCTCCAGGAACTCACAATGGGCTCTGGGGACAATGGAGGTTCCCCAGGATGTTCACAATAGGCCCTGAGGACAAGGGCTGGTCCCCATGCTGTCACAATGGGTCTCCAGTGACAAGGGGGTCCCCAAAGTGTCACAATGGGCCCTGGGGACAATGGGGGGTCCTGGGACGTAACAATAGGCCCTGGGGACAAGGGGGTTCCCCACAGTGTCACAATGGTCCCGGGGGACAAAGGGGGATGCCCAGGATGTCACAATGGGCCCTGAGGACAAGGGGGGGTCCCCATGGTGTCACAATGGGTCCCCAGTGACAAGGAGGGTCCCCATGGTGTCACGATGGGTCCTGGGGACAAGGGGGTCCCCAGGATGTAACAATGGACCCTGGGGACAATGGGGGGTCCTGGGACGTCACAATGGGCCCTGGAGACAAAGGGGGTCTCCAGGATGTCACAATGGGCCCTGGGGACAATGTGGGGTCCTGGGACATCACAATGGCCCCGGTGACAAAGGGGGTCCCTGAATGTCACAATGGGCCCTGGGGACAATGGGGGGTCCTGGGACGTCACAATGGGCCCTGGGGACAAGGAGGGATCCCCAAGATGTCACAATGGGCCCTGGGGACAATGGGGGGTCCTGGGACGTCACAATGGGCCCTGGGGACAAGAGGGGGTCCCCAGGATGTCACAATGGGCCCTGGGGACAAAGTGGGGTCCCCAGAATGTCACAATGGGCCCTGGGGACAAGGGGGTACCGAGGATGTCACAATGGGCCCTGGGGACAATGGGGGGTCCTGGGACATCACAATGGGCCCTGGGGACAAGAGGGGGTCCCCAGGATGTCACAATGGCCCTGGGGACAAAGAGGGGTCTCTAAAGTGTCACAATGGGCCCTGGGGACACAGAGGGCCCTAGGATGTCACAATCAGCCCTGGGGACAATGGGGGTCCCCTGAAAGTCACAATGAGCCCTGGGAACAGAGGGGGCTCCCCAGGACGTCACAATGGGCCCTGGGAACAATGGGGGGTCCTGGGACGTCACAATGGGCCCTGGGAACAATGGGGGTCCCTTGAAGGTCACAATGGGCCCTGGGGACAATGGTGGGTCCCCTGAATGTCAAAATGGGCCCTGGGGACAAAGGGGGGTCCTGGGATGTCACAATGGGCCCTGGGGACAAAGGGGGGTCCTGGGATGTCACAATGAGCCCTGGGGACAAGGAGCGATCCCCAGGATGTCACAATGGGCCCTGGGGACATTGGGGTGCCTGGGACGTCACAATGGGCCCTGGGGACAAGGGGGGGTCCCCAGGATGTCACAATGGGCCCTGCGGACAAGGGTGGTACCCACGGTTTCACAATGGGCCCTGGGCACAAGGGGGGGTCCCTATAGTGTCACAATCGATCCTGGGGACAAGTGGGGTCCCCAGGATATCACAATGGGCCCTGGAGACAATGGCGGGTCCTGGGAGGTCACAATGGGCCCTGGGGACAAGGGGGGGTCCCCAGGATGTCGCAATGGGCCCTGGGGACAAAGAGGGGTTCCCTGAATGTCACAATGGGCCCTGGAGACAAGGGGGGGTCCTGGGACGTTACAATGGGCCCTGGGGACAAGGAGCGATCCTCAGGATGTCGCAATGGGCCCTGGGGACAATGGGGGGTCCTGGGACGTCACAATGGTCCCTGGGGACAAGGAGGGTTCTCCAGGATGTCACAATGGGCCCTGGGGACAATGGGGGGTCCTGGGACGTCACAATGGGCCCTGGGGACAAGAGGGGGTCCCCAGGATGTTACAATGGGCCCTGGGGACAAAGAGTTGTCCCCTGAATGTCACAATGGGCCCTGGGGACAAGGGGGTGCCGAGGATGTCACAATGGGCCCTGGGGACAATGGGGGGTCCTGGGACGTCACAATGGGCCCTGGGGACAAGGGGGGGTCCCCAGGATGTCACATTGGGCCCTGGGGACAAAGAGGGGTCTCTAAAGTGTCACAATGGGCCCTGGGGACACAGAGGGGCTCTAGGATGTCACAATCAGCCCTGGGGAAAAGGGGGGGTCCCCTGAAAGTCACAATGAGCCCTGGGAACAGAGGGGGCTCCCCAGGACGTCACAATGGGCCCTGGGAACAATGGGGGGTCCTGGGACGTCACAATGGGCCCTGGGGACAAGGGGGGGTCTCCAGGATGTCACAATGGGCCCTGGGGACAAAGAGGGGTCCCCTGAATGTCACAATGGGCCCTGGGGACAAGGGGGTGCCGAGGATGTCACAATGGGCCCTGGGGACAATGGGGGGTCCTGGGACGTCACAATGGGCCCTGGGGACAAGGAGGGATCCCCAGGATGTCACAATGGGCCCTGGGAACAATGGGGGGTCCTGGGACGTCACAATGGGCCCTGGGGACAAAGAGGGGTCCCCTGAATGTCACAATGGGCCCTGGGGACAAGGGGGTGCCGAGGATGTCACAATGGGCCCTGGGGACAATGGGGGGTCCTGGGACGTCACAATGGCCCCGGTGACAAAGGGGGTCCCTGAATGTCACAATGGGCCCTGGGGACAATGGGGGGTCCTGGGACGTCACAATGGGCACTGGGGACAAGGAGGGATCCCCAAGATGTCACAATGGGCCCTGGGGACAATGGGGGGTCCTGGGACGTCACAATGGGCCCTGGGGACAAGAGGGAGTCCCCAGGATGTCACAATGGGCCCTGGGGACAAAGTGGGGTCCCCAGAATGTCACAATGGGCCCTGGGGACAAGGGGGTACCGAGGATGTCACAATGGGCCCTGGGGACAATGGGGGGTCCTGGGACGTCACAATGGGCCCTGGGGACAAGAGGGGGTCCCCAGGATGTCACAATGGCCCTGGGGACAAAGAGGGGTCTCTAAAGTGTCACAATGGGCCCTGGGGACACAGAGGGCCCTAGGATGTCACAATCAGCCCTAGGGACATTGGGGGTCCCCTGAAAGTCACAATGAGCCCTGGGAACAGAGGGGGCTCCCCAGGACGTCACAATGGGCCCTGGGAACAATGTGGGGTCCTGGGACATCACAATGGCCCCGGTGACAAAGGGGGTCCCTGAATGTCACAATGGGCCCTGGGGACAATGGGGGGTCCTGGGACGTCACAATGGGCCCTGGGGACAAGGGGGGGTCCCCAGGATGTCACAATGGGCCCTGCGGACAAGGGTGGTACCCACGGTTTCACAATGGGCCCTGGGCACAAGGGGGGGTCCCTATAGTGTCACAATCGATCCTGGGGACAAGTGGGGTCCCCAGGATATCACAATGGGCCCTGGAGACAATGGCGGGTCCTGGGAGGTCACAATGGGCCCTGGGGACAATGGGAGTCCCCAAGGTGTCAGAACGAGCCCTGGGGACAAAGTGGAATCCTGGAATGTCACAATGGCCCCCAGTGACAAAGGGGTTCCCCATGGTGTCACAATGGGCCCTGGGGACAAAGTGGAGTCCTGGGATGTCACAATGGGCTCTGGGGACAAGGAGGGTCCCCAGGATGTCACAATGGGCCCTGGGGACAAAGAGCGTCCCCAGCATGTCACAATGGGCCCTGGGGACAAAGGGGGTCCCCACGGTATCAGAATGGGCCCTGGGGACAAAGGGGGGTCCCCTGAATGTCACAATGGGCCCTGGGGACAATGGGGGGTCCTGGGACGTAACAATGGGCCCTGGGGACAAGGGGGGGTCCCCAGGATGTCACAATGGGCCCTGGGGACAAAGAGGGGTCCCCTGAATGTCAGAATGGGCCCTGGGGACAAGGGGGTGCAGTGGATGTCACAATGGGCCCTGGGGACAATGGGGGGTGTCCAGGATGTGAGAATGAGTCCTGAGGACAAGGGGGGGTCCCCATTGTGTCACAATGGGTCCCCAGTGACAAGGAGGGGTCCCCATGGTGTCACAATAGGCCCTGGGGACAAAGTGGGGTCCAAGAATGTCACAATGGGCCCTGGGGACAAAAGGGGTTGCCATGGTGCCACAATGGGCCCTGGGGTCAAAGGGGGTCCCCATGGTGCTACAATGGGCCCTGGGGACAAAGGGGGGTCCTGGGACGTCACAATGGGCCCTGGGGACAAAGGGGGTGTCCCCATGGTGCCACAACGGAGCAAGGGGGTGGCCGGGATGTCACAATGGGTCCTGGGGAAAATGGGGGGTGCCCAGGATGTCACAATGGACCCTGAGGACAAGCGGGTTCTCCATGGTGTCACAATGGGCCCCAGTGACAAAGGGGTTCCCTGAATGTCACAATAGGTCCTGGGGACAATGGGGGGTCCTGGGACGTCACAATGGGCCCTGGGGACAAGGAGGGATCCCCAGGATGTCACAATGGGCCCTGGGGACAATGGGGGGTCCTGGGACGTCACAATGGGCCCCAGTGACAAGGGGGGGGTCCCCAGGATGTCACAATGGGCCCTGGGGACAAAGAGGGGTCCCCTGAATGTCACAATGGGCCCTGGGGACAAAGGGGGTGCAGAGGATGTCACAATGGGCCCTGGGGACAATGGGGGATCCTGGAATGTCACAATGGGCCCTGTGGACAATGGGGGTCCCCAGGATGTCACAATGGGCCCTGGGGACAATGGGAGTCCCCAAGGTGTCAGAACGAGCCCTGGGGACAAAGTGGAATCCTGGAGTGTCACAATGGCCCCCAGTAACAAAGGGGTTCCCCATGGTGTCACAATGAACCCTGGGGACAAAAGGGGTCCCCAGGATTTCACAATAGCACTGGGGACAAAGGGGGGTCTTGGGATGTCACAATGGGCCCTGGGGACAAGGGAGATCCCCATGGTGTCACAATAAGCCCTGGGGACAAAGTGGGGTCCTGGGATGTCACAATGGGCTCTGGGGACAAGGAGGGTCCCCAGGATGTCACAATGGGCCCTGGGGACAAAGGGGGCTTCTGGGATGTCACAATGGGCCCCAGTGACAAAGAGGGTCCTCATGGTGCCACAATGGGCCCTGGGGACAAAGGGGGTCCCCTGGATGTCACAATGGGTTCTGGGGACAAGGAGGGTCCCCAGGATGTCACAATGGGCCCTGGGGACAAAGAGCGTCCCCAGCATGTCACAATGGGCCCTGGGGACAAAGGGGGTCCCCACGGTATCAGAATGGGCCCTGGGTACAAAAGAGGGTCCCCTGAATGTCACAATGGGCCCTGGGGACAATGGGGCGTCCTGGGACGTCACAATGGGCCCTGGGGACAAGGGGGGGTCCCCACGATGTCACAATGGGCCCTGGGGACTAGGGGGGGTCCTGGGCATATCACAATGGGACCTAGTGACAAAGGGGGTCCCTATGGTGCCACAATGGGCCCTGGGGACAAAGGGGGTCCCCACGGTATCAGAATGGGCCCTGGGGATAAAGGGGGGTCCCCTGAATGTCACAATGGGCCCTGGGGACAATGGGGGGTCCTGGGATGTCACAATGAGCCCTGCAGACAAGCGTGGTACCCACGGTGTCACAATGGGCCCTGGGCACAAGGTGGGGTCCCCATAGTGTCACAATGGGTCCTGGGGACAAGGGGGGGTCTCCATAGTTTCACAATGGATCCTGGGGACAAGTGGGGTCCCCAGGATGTCACAATGGGCCCTGGGGACAATGTGGGGTCCTGGGATGTCACAATGGGCCCCAGTGAAAAAGGGGGTCCCCTGAATGTCACAATGGGTCTTGAGGACAATGGGGGGTCCTGAGACGTCACAATGGGCCCTGGGGACAAGGAGGGATCCCCAGGATGTCACAATGGGCCCTGGGGACAAAGAGGGGTCCCCTGAATGTCACAATGGGCCCTGGAGACAAGGGGGGGTCCTGGGACGTCACAATGGGCCCTGGGGACAAGGGGGGGTCCCCAGGATGTCACAATGGGCCCTGGGGACAAGGGGGTGCCGAGGATGTCACAATGGGCCCTGGGGACAATGGGGTGTCCTGGAATGTCACAATGGGCCCTGGGGACAATGGGGGGTGCCCAGGATGTGAGAATGAGTCCTGAGGACAAGGTGGGGTCCCCATGGTGTCACAATGGGTCCCCAGTGACAAGGAGGGGTCCCCATGGTGTCACAAATAGACCTGGGGACAAAGTGGGGTCCTAGAATGTCACAATGGGCCCTGG
Source organism: Patagioenas fasciata (assembly GCF_037038585.1). Taxonomy (NCBI): domain Eukaryota; kingdom Metazoa; phylum Chordata; class Aves; order Columbiformes; family Columbidae; genus Patagioenas; species Patagioenas fasciata. Next base: position 911,944 of record NW_027288811.1, read on the forward strand.
GGACAATAGGGGGTCCTGGGATGTCACAATGAGCCCTGCGGACAAGGGTGGTACCCACAGTGTCACAGTGGGCTCTGGGCAGAAGGGGGTTCCCCATAGTGTCACAATGGGTCCTGGGGACAAGTGGAGTCCCCAGGATGTCACAATGGGCCCTGGGGGCAATGTGGGGTCCTGGGATTTCACAATGGGACCCAGTGACAAAGGGGGTCCCCTGAATGTCACAATGGGCCCTGGGGACAAAGGGGGTCCCCTGAATGTCACAATGGGCCCTGGGGACAATGGGGGGTCCTGGGACGTCACAATGGGCCCTGGGGACAAGGAGGGATCCCCAGGATGTCACAATGGGTACTGGAGACAAAGGGGGGGTCCCCATGGTGTCACAATGGGCCCTGGGGACAATGGGGTTGCCCAGGATGTCACAATGGGCCCTGGGGACAATCGGAGTCCCGAAGGTGTCAGAACGAGCCCTGGGGACAAAGTGGAATCCTGAAATGTCACAATGCCCCCAGTGAGAAAGGGGTTCCCCATGGTGCCACAATGGGCCCTGGGGACAAAAGGGGTCCCCAGGAATTCACAATAGCACTGGGGATTAAGGGGGGTCATGGGATGTCACAATGGGCCCTGGGGACAAAGTGGGGTCCTGGGATGTCACAATGGGCCCCAGTGACAAAGGGGGTCCCCATGGTGCCACAATGGGCCCTTGGGACAAAGGGGGTCCTGGGATGTCACAATGGGCCCCAGTGACAAAGGGGGTCCCCATGGTGCCACAATGGGCCCTGGGGAAAAAGGGGGTCCCCTGGATGTCACAATGGGCCCTGGGGACAAAGGGGGGTGTCGACGGTGTCAAAATGGGCCCTGGGGACAAAGGGCGTCCCCAGGATGTCACAATGGGCCCTGGGGACAAAGGGGGTCCCCACCATATCAGAATGGGCCCTGGGGACAAAGGGGGGGTCCCGTGAATGTCACAATGGGCCCTAGGGACAAGGGGGTGTTGAGGAGGTCACAATGGGCCCTGGGGACAATGGGGGATCCTGGGACGTCACAATGGGCCTTGGGGACAAGAGAGGATCCCTAGGATGTCACAATGGGCCCTGGGGACTAATGTGGTCCCCACGGTGTCACAATATGTCCTGGAGACAAAGGGGGGTCCCCAGGATGTCACAATGGGCCCTTGAGACAATGGGGTTCCTGGGATGTCACAATGGGTCCCCAGTGACAAAGGGGGTCCCCAGGATGTCTCAATGGGCCCTGAGGACAATGGGAGGTCCCCATGGTGTCACAATGGGTCCCCAGTGACAAGGGAGGTCTCCACGGTGCCAGGATGAGTCCTGGGGACAAGGAGGTCCCCAGGATGTCACAATGGGCCCTGGGGACAAAGAGGCTCCCCAGGATGTCACAATGGGACCTGGGGACAAGGGAGTCTCCAGGAACTCACAATGGGCTCTGGGGACAATGGAGGTTCCCCAGGATGTTCACAATAGGCCCTGAGGACAAGGGCTGGTCCCCATGCTGTCACAATGGGTCTCCAGTGACAAGGGGGTCCCCAAAGTGTCACAATGGGCCCTGGGGACAATGGGGGGTCCTGGGACGTAACAATAGGCCCTGGGGACAAGGGGGTTCCCCACAGTGTCACAATGGTCCCGGGGGACAAAGGGGGATGCCCAGGATGTCACAATGGGCCCTGAGGACAAGGGGGGGTCCCCATGGTGTCACAATGGGTCCCCAGTGACAAGGAGGGTCCCCATGGTGTCACGATGGGTCCTGGGGACAAGGGGGTCCCCAGGATGTAACAATGGACCCTGGGGACAATGGGGGGTCCTGGGACGTCACAATGGGCCCTGGAGACAAAGGGGGTCTCCAGGATGTCACAATGGGCCCTGGGGACAATGTGGGGTCCTGGGACATCACAATGGCCCCGGTGACAAAGGGGGTCCCTGAATGTCACAATGGGCCCTGGGGACAATGGGGGGTCCTGGGACGTCACAATGGGCCCTGGGGACAAGGAGGGATCCCCAAGATGTCACAATGGGCCCTGGGGACAATGGGGGGTCCTGGGACGTCACAATGGGCCCTGGGGACAAGAGGGGGTCCCCAGGATGTCACAATGGGCCCTGGGGACAAAGTGGGGTCCCCAGAATGTCACAATGGGCCCTGGGGACAAGGGGGTACCGAGGATGTCACAATGGGCCCTGGGGACAATGGGGGGTCCTGGGACATCACAATGGGCCCTGGGGACAAGAGGGGGTCCCCAGGATGTCACAATGGCCCTGGGGACAAAGAGGGGTCTCTAAAGTGTCACAATGGGCCCTGGGGACACAGAGGGCCCTAGGATGTCACAATCAGCCCTGGGGACAATGGGGGTCCCCTGAAAGTCACAATGAGCCCTGGGAACAGAGGGGGCTCCCCAGGACGTCACAATGGGCCCTGGGAACAATGGGGGGTCCTGGGACGTCACAATGGGCCCTGGGAACAATGGGGGTCCCTTGAAGGTCACAATGGGCCCTGGGGACAATGGTGGGTCCCCTGAATGTCAAAATGGGCCCTGGGGACAAAGGGGGGTCCTGGGATGTCACAATGGGCCCTGGGGACAAAGGGGGGTCCTGGGATGTCACAATGAGCCCTGGGGACAAGGAGCGATCCCCAGGATGTCACAATGGGCCCTGGGGACATTGGGGTGCCTGGGACGTCAAAATGGGCCCTGGGGACAAGGGGGGGTCCCCAGGATGTCACAATGGGCCCTGCGGACAAGGGTGGTACCCACGGTTTCACAATGGGCCCTGGGCACAAGGGGGGGTCCCTACAGTGTCACAATCGATCCTGGGGACAAGTGGGGTCCCCAGGATATCACAATGGGCCCTGGAGACAATGGCGGGTCCTGGGAGGTCACAATGGGCCCTGGGGACAAGGGGGGGTCCCCAGGATGTCGCAATGGGCCCTGGGGACAAAGAGGGGTTCCCTGAATGTCACAATGGGCCCTGGAGACAAGGGGGGGTCCTGGGACGTTACAATGGGCCCTGGGGACAAGGAGCGATCCTCAGGATGTCGCAATGGGCCCTGGGGACAATGGGGGGTCCTGGGACGTCACAATGGTCCCTGGGTCAAGGAGGGTTCTCCAGGATGTCACAATGGGCCCTGGGGACAATGGGGGGTCCTGGGACGTCACAATGGGCCCTGGGGACAAGAGGGGGTCCCCAGGATGTTACAATGGGCCCTGGGGACAAAGAGTTGTCCCCTGAATGTCACAATGGGCCCTGGGGACAAGGGGGTGCCGAGGATGTCACAATGGGCCCTGGGGACAATGGGGGGTCCTGGGACGTCACAATGGGCCCTGGGGACAAGGGGGGGTCCCCAGGATGTCACATTGGGCCCTGGGGACAAAGAGGGGTCTCTAAAGTGTCACAATGGGCCCTGGGGACACAGAGGGGCTCTAGGATGTCACAATCAGCCCTGGGGAAAAGGGGGGGTCCCCTGAAAGTCACAATGAGCCCTGGGAACAGAGGGGGCTCCCCAGGACGTCACAATGGGCCCTGGGAACAATGGGGGGTCCTGGGACGTCACAATGGGCCCTGGGGACAAGGGGGGGTCTCCAGGATGTCACAATGGGCCCTGGGGACAAAGAGGGGTCCCCTGAATGTCACAATGGGCCCTGGGGACAAGGGGGTGCCGAGGATGTCACAATGGGCCCTGGGGACAATGGGGGGTCCTGGGACGTCACAATGGGCCCTGGGGACAAGGAGGGATCCCCAGGATGTCACAATGGGCCCTGGGAACAATGGGGGGTCCTGGGACGTCACAATGGGCCCTGGGGACAAAGAGGGGTCCCCTGAATGTCACAATGGGCCCTGGGGACAAGGGGGTGCCGAGGATGTCACAATGGGCCCTGGGGACAATGGGGGGTCCTGGGACGTCACAATGGCCCCGGTGACAAAGGGGGTCCCTGAATGTCACAATGGGCCCTGGGGACAATGGGGGGTCCTGGGACGTCACAATGGGCACTGGGGACAAGGAGGGATCCCCAAGATGTCACAATGGGCCCTGGGGACAATGGGGGGTCCTGGGACGTCACAATGGGCCCTGGGGACAAGAGGGAGTCCCCAGGATGTCACAATGGGCCCTGGGGACAAAGTGGGGTCCCCAGAATGTCACAATGGGCCCTGGGGACAAGGGGGTACCGAGGATGTCACAATGGGCCCTGGGGACAATGGGGGGTCCTGGGACGTCACAATGGGCCCTGGGGACAAGAGGGGGTCCCCAGGATGTCACAATGGCCCTGGGGACAAAGAGGGGTCTCTAAAGTGTCACAATGGGCCCTGGGGACACAGAGGGCCCTAGGATGTCACAATCAGCCCTAGGGACATTGGGGGTCCCCTGAAAGTCACAATGAGCCCTGGGAACAGAGGGGGCTCCCCAGGACGTCACAATGGGCCCTGGGAACAATGTGGGGTCCTGGGACATCACAATGGCCCCGGTGACAAAGGGGGTCCCTGAATGTCACAATGGGCCCTGGGGACAATGGGGGGTACTGGGACGTCACAATGGGCCCTGGGGACAAGGGGGGGTCCCCAGGATGTCACAATGGGCCCTGCGGACAAGGGTGGTACCCACGGTTTCACAATGGGCCCTGGGCACAAGGGGGGGTCCCTATAGTGTCACAATCGATCCTGGGGACAAGTGGGGTCCCCAGGATATCACAATGGGCCCTGGAGACAATGGCGGGTCCTGGGAGGTCACAATGGGCCCTGGGGACAATGGGAGTCCCCAAGGTGTCAGAACGAGCCCTGGGGACAAAGTGGAATCCTGGAATGTCACAATGGCCCCCAGTGACAAAGGGGTTCCCCATGGTGTCACAATGGGCCCTGGGGACAAAGTGGAGTCCTGGGATGTCACAATGGGCTCTGGGGACAAGGAGGGTCCCCAGGATGTCACAATGGGCCCTGGGGACAAAGAGCGTCCCCAGCATGTCACAATGGGCCCTGGGGACAAAGGGGGTCCCCACGGTATCAGAATGGGCCCTGGGGACAAAGGGGGGTCCCCTGAATGTCACAATGGGCCCTGGGGACAATGGGGGGTCCTGGGACGTAACAATGGGCCCTGGGGACAAGGGGGGGTCCCCAGGATGTCACAATGGGCCCTGGGGACAAAGAGGGGTCCCCTGAATGTCAGAATGGGCCCTGGGGACAAGGGGGTGCAGTGGATGTCACAATGGGCCCTGGGGACAATGGGGGGTGTCCAGGATGTGAGAATGAGTCCTGAGGACAAGGGGGGGTCCCCATTGTGTCACAATGGGTCCCCAGTGACAAGGAGGGGTCCCCATGGTGTCACAATAGGCCCTGGGGACAAAGTGGGGTCCAAGAATGTCACAATGGGCCCTGGGGACAAAAGGGGTTGCCATGGTGCCACAATGGGCCCTGGGGTCAAAGGGGGTCCCCATGGTGCTACAATGGGCCCTGGGGACAAAGGGGGGTCCTGGGACGTCACAATGGGCCCTGGGGACAAAGGGGGTGTCCCCATGGTGCCACAACGGAGCAAGGGGGTGGCCGGGATGTCACAATGGGTCCTGGGGAAAATGGGGGGTGCCCAGGATGTCACAATGGACCCTGAGGACAAGCGGGTTCTCCATGGTGTCACAATGGGCCCCAGTGACAAAGGGGTTCCCTGAATGTCACAATAGGTCCTGGGGACAATGGGGGGTCCTGGGACGTCACAATGGGCCCTGGGGACAAGGAGGGATCCCCAGGATGTCACAATGGGCCCTGGGGACAATGGGGGGTCCTGGGACGTCACAATGGGCCCCAGTGACAAGGGGGGGGTCCCCAGGATGTCACAATGGGCCCTGGGGACAAAGAGGGGTCCCCTGAATGTCACAATGGGCCCTGGGGACAAAGGGGGTGCAGAGGATGTCACAATGGGCCCTGGGGACAATGGGGGATCCTGGAATGTCACAATGGGCCCTGTGGACAATGGGGGTCCCCAGGATGTCACAATGGGCCCTGGGGACAATGGGAGTCCCCAAGGTGTCAGAACGAGCCCTGGGGACAAAGTGGAATCCTGGAGTGTCACAATGGCCCCCAGTAACAAAGGGGTTCCCCATGGTGTCACAATGAACCCTGGGGACAAAAGGGGTCCCCAGGATTTCACAATAGCACTGGGGACAAAGGGGGGTCTTGGGATGTCACAATGGGCCCTGGGGACAAGGGAGATCCCCATGGTGTCACAATAAGCCCTGGGGACAAAGTGGGGTCCTGGGATGTCACAATGGGCTCTGGGGACAAGGAGGGTCCCCAGGATGTCACAATGGGCCCTGGGGACAAAGGGGGCTTCTGGGATGTCACAATGGGCCCCAGTGACAAAGAGGGTCCTCATGGTGCCACAATGGGCCCTGGGGACAAAGGGGGTCCCCTGGATGTCACAATGGGTTCTGGGGACAAGGAGGGTCCCCAGGATGTCACAATGGGCCCTGGGGACAAAGAGCGTCCCCAGCATGTCACAATGGGCCCTGGGGACAAAGGGGGTCCCCACGGTATCAGAATGGGCCCTGGGTACAAAAGAGGGTCCCCTGAATGTCACAATGGGCCCTGGGGACAATGGGGCGTCCTGGGACGTCACAATGGGCCCTGGGGACAAGGGGGGGTCCCCACGATGTCACAATGGGCCCTGGGGACTAGGGGGGGTCCTGGGCATATCACAATGGGACCTAGTGACAAAGGGGGTCCCTATGGTGCCACAATGGGCCCTGGGGACAAAGGGGGTCCCCACGGTATCAGAATGGGCCCTGGGGATAAAGGGGGGTCCCCTGAATGTCACAATGGGCCCTGGGGACAATGGGGGGTCCTGGGATGTCACAATGAGCCCTGCAGACAAGCGTGGTACCCACGGTGTCACAATGGGCCCTGGGCACAAGGTGGGGTCCCCATAGTGTCACAATGGGTCCTGGGGACAAGGGGGGGTCTCCATAGTTTCACAATGGATCCTGGGGACAAGTGGGGTCCCCAGGATGTCACAATGGGCCCTGGGGACAATGTGGGGTCCTGGGATGTCACAATGGGCCCCAGTGAAAAAGGGGGTCCCCTGAATGTCACAATGGGTCTTGAGGACAATGGGGGGTCCTGAGACGTCACAATGGGCCCTGGGGACAAGGAGGGATCCCCAGGATGTCACAATGGGCCCTGGGGACAAAGAGGGGTCCCCTGAATGTCACAATGGGCCCTGGAGACAAGGGGGGGTCCTGGGACGTCACAATGGGCCCTGGGGACAAGGGGGGGTCCCCAGGATGTCACAATGGGCCCTGGGGACAAGGGGGTGCCGAGGATGTCACAATGGGCCCTGGGGACAATGGGGTGTCCTGGAATGTCACAATGGGCCCTGGGGACAATGGGGGGTGCCCAGGATGTGAGAATGAGTCCTGAGGACAAGGTGGGGTCCCCATGGTGTCACAATGGGTCCCCAGTGACAAGGAGGGGTCCCCATGGTGTCACAAATAGACCTGGGGACAAAGTGGGGTCCTAGAATGTCACAATGGGCCCTGGGGACAATAGGGGGTCCTGGGATGTCACAATGAGCCCTGCGGACAAGGGTGGTACCCACAGTGTCACAGTGGGCTCTGGGCAGAAGGGGGTTCCCCATAGTGTCACAATGGGTCCTGGGGACAAGTGGAGTCCCCAGGATGTCACAATGGGCCCTGGGGGCAATGTGGGGTCCTGGGATTTCACAATGGGACCCAGTGACAAAGGGGGTCCCCTGAATGTCACAATGGGCCCAGGGGACAAAGGGGGTCCCCTGAATGTCACAATGGGCCCTGGGGACAATGGGGGGTCCTGGGACGTCACAATGGGCCCTGGGGACAAGGAGGGATCCCCAGGATGTCACAATGGGTACTGGAGACAAAGGGGGGGTCCCCATGGTGTCACAATGGGCCCTGGGGACAATGGGGTTGCCCAGGATGTCACAATGGGCCCTGGGGACAATCGGAGTCCCGAAGGTGTCAGAACGAGCCCTGGGGACAAAGTGGAATCCTGAAATGTCACAATGCCCCCAGTGAGAAAGGGGTTCCCCATGGTGCCACAATGGGCCCTGGGGACAAAAGGGGTCCCCAGGAATTCACAATAGCACTGGGGATTAAGGGGGGTCATGGGATGTCACAATGGGCCCTGGGGACAAAGTGGGGTCCTGGGATGTCACAATGGGCCCCAGTGACAAAGGGGGTCCCCATGGTGCCACAATGGGCCCTTGGGACAAAGGGGGTCCTGGGATGTCACAATGGGCCCCAGTGACAAAGGGGGTCCCCATGGTGCCACAATGGGCCCTGGGGAAAAAGGGGGTCCCCTGGATGTCACAATGGGCCCTGGGGACAAAGGGGGGTGTCGACGGTGTCAAAATGGGCCCTGGGGACAAAGGGCGTCCCCAGGATGTCACAATGGGCCCTGGGGACAAAGGGGGTCCCCACCATATCAGAATGGGCCCTGGGGACAAAGGGGGGGTCCCGTGAATGTCACAATGGGCCCTAGGGACAAGGGGGTGTTGAGGAGGTCACAATGGGCCCTGGGGACAATGGGGGATCCTGGGACGTCACAATGGGCCTTGGGGACAAGAGAGGATCCCTAGGATGTCACAATGGGCCCTGGGGACTAATGTGGTCCCCACGGTGTCACAATATGTCCTGGAGACAAAGGGGGGTCCCCAGGATGTCACAATGGGCCCTTGAGACAATGGGGTTCCTGGGATGTCACAATGGGTCCCCAGTGACAAAGGGGGTCCCCAGGATGTCTCAATGGGCCCTGAGGACAATGGGAGGTCCCCATGGTGTCACAATGGGTCCCCAGTGACAAGGGAGGTCTCCACGGTGCCAGGATGAGTCCTGGGGACAAGGAGGTCCCCAGGATGTCACAATGGGCCCTGGGGACAAAGAGGCTCCCCAGGATGTCACAATGGGACCTGGGGACAAGGGAGTCTCCAGGAACTCACAATGGGCTCTGGGGACAATGGAGGTTCCCCAGGATGTTCACAATAGGCCCTGAGGACAAGGGCTGGTCCCCATGCTGTCACAATGGGTCTCCAGTGACAAGGGGGTCCCCAAAGTGTCACAATGGGCCCTGGGGACAATGGGGGGTCCTGGGACGTAACAATAGGCCCTGGGGACAAGGGGGTTCCCCACAGTGTCACAATGGTCCCGGGGGACAAAGGGGGATGCCCAGGATGTCACAATGGGCCCTGAGGACAAGGGGGGGTCCCCATGGTGTCACAATGGGTCCCCAGTGACAAGGAGGGTCCCCATGGTGTCACGATGGGTCCTGGGGACAAGGGGGTCCCCAGGATGTAACAATGGACCCTGGGGACAATGGGGGGTCCTGGGACGTCACAATGGGCCCTGGAGACAAAGGGGGTCTCCAGGATGTCACAATGGGCCCTGGGGACAATGTGGGGTCCTGGGACATCACAATGGCCCCGGTGACAAAGGGGGTCCCTGAATGTCACAATGGGCCCTGGGGACAATGGGGGGTCCTGGGACGTCACAATGGGCCCTGGGGACAAGGAGGGATCCCCAAGATGTCACAATGGGCCCTGGGGACAATGGGGGGTCCTGGGACGTCACAATGGGCCCTGGGGACAAGAGGGGGTCCCCAGGATGTCACAATGGGCCCTGGGGACAAAGTGGGGTCCCCAGAATGTCACAATGGGCCCTGGGGACAAGGGGGTACCGAGGATGTCACAATGGGCCCTGGGGACAATGGGGGGTCCTGGGACATCACAATGGGCCCTGGGGACAAGAGGGGGTCCCCAGGATGTCACAATGGCCCTGGGGACAAAGAGGGGTCTCTAAAGTGTCACAATGGGCCCTGGGGACACAGAGGGCCCTAGGATGTCACAATCAGCCCTGGGGACAATGGGGGTCCCCTGAAAGTCACAATGAGCCCTGGGAACAGAGGGGGCTCCCCAGGACGTCACAATGGGCCCTGGGAACAATGGGGGGTCCTGGGACGTCACAATGGGCCCTGGGAACAATGGGGGTCCCTTGAAGGTCACAATGGGCCCTGGGGACAATGGTGGGTCCCCTGAATGTCAAAATGGGCCCTGGGGACAAAGGGGGGTCCTGGGATGTCACAATGGGCCCTGGGGACAAAGGGGGGTCCTGGGATGTCACAATGAGCCCTGGGGACAAGGAGCGATCCCCAGGATGTCACAATGGGCCCTGGGGACATTGGGGTGCCTGGGACGTCAAAATGGGCCCTGGGGACAAGGGGGGGTCCCCAGGATGTCACAATGGGCCCTGCGGACAAGGGTGGTACCCACGGTTTCACAATGGGCCCTGGGCACAAGGGGGGGTCCCTACAGTGTCACAATCGATCCTGGGGACAAGTGGGGTCCCCAGGATATCACAATGGGCCCTGGAGACAATGGCGGGTCCTGGGAGGTCACAATGGGCCCTGGGGACAAGGGGGGGTCCCCAGGATGTCGCAATGGGCCCTGGGGACAAAGAGGGGTTCCCTGAATGTCACAATGGGCCCTGGAGACAAGGGGGGGTCCTGGGACGTTACAATGGGCCCTGGGGACAAGGAGCGATCCTCAGGATGTCGCAATGGGCCCTGGGGACAATGGGGGGTCCTGGGACGTCACAATGGTCCCTGGGGACAAGGAGGGTTCTCCAGGATGTCACAATGGGCCCTGGGGACAATGGGGGGTCCTGGGACGTCACAATGGGCCCTGGGGACAAGAGGGGGTCCCCAGGATGTTACAATGGGCCCTGGGGACAAAGAGTTGTCCCCTGAATGTCACAATGGGCCCTGGGGACAAGGGGGTGCCGAGGATGTCACAATGGGCCCTGGGGACAATGGGGGGTCCTGGGACGTCACAATGGGCCCTGGGGACAAGGGGGGGTCCCCAGGATGTCACATTGGGCCCTGGGGACAAAGAGGGGTCTCTAAAGTGTCACAATGGGCCCTGGGGACACAGAGGGGCTCTAGGATGTCACAATCAGCCCTGGGGAAAAGGGGGGGTCCCCTGAAAGTCACAATGAGCCCTGGGAACAGAGGGGGCTCCCCAGGACGTCACAATGGGCCCTGGGAACAATGGGGGGTCCTGGGACGTCACAATGGGCCCTGGGGACAAGGGGGGGTCTCCAGGATGTCACAATGGGCCCTGGGGACAAAGAGGGGTCCCCTGAATGTCACAATGGGCCCTGGGGACAAGGGGGTGCCGAGGATGTCACAATGGGCCCTGGGGACAATGGGGGGTCCTGGGACGTCACAATGGGCCCTGGGGACAAGGAGGGATCCCCAGGATGTCACAATGGGCCCTGGGAACAATGGGGGGTCCTGGGACGTCACAATGGGCCCTGGGGACAAAGAGGGGTCCCCTGAATGTCACAATGGGCCCTGGGGACAAGGGGGTGCCGAGGATGTCACAATGGGCCCTGGGGACAATGGGGGGTCCTGGGACGTCACAATGGCCCCGGTGACAAAGGGGGTCCCTGAATGTCACAATGGGCCCTGGGGACAATGGGGGGTCCTGGGACGTCACAATGGGCACTGGGGACAAGGAGGGATCCCCAAGATGTCACAATGGGCCCTGGGGACAATGGGGGGTCCTGGGACGTCACAATGGGCCCTGGGGACAAGAGGGAGTCCCCAGGATGTCACAATGGGCCCTGGGGACAAAGTGGGGTCCCCAGAATGTCACAATGGGCCCTGGGGACAAGGGGGTACCGAGGATGTCACAATGGGCCCTGGGGACAATGGGGGGTCCTGGGACGTCACAATGGGGCCTGGGGACAAGAGGGGGTCCCCAGGATGTCACAATGGCCCTGGGGACAAAGAGGGGTCTCTAAAGTGTCACAATGGGCCCTGGGGACACAGAGGGCCCTAGGATGTCACAATCAGCCCTAGGGACATTGGGGGTCCCCTGAAAGTCACAATGAGCCCTGGGAACAGAGGGGGCTCCCCAGGACGTCACAATGGGCCCTGGGAACAATGTGGGGTCCTGGGACATCACAATGGCCCCGGTGACAAAGGGGGTCCCTGAATGTCACAATGGGCCCTGGGGACAATGGGGGGTCCTGGGACGTCACAATGGGCCCTGGGGACAAGGGGGGGTCCCCAGGATGTCACAATGGGCCCTGCGGACAAGGGTGGTACCCACGGTTTCACAATGGGCCCTGGGCACAAGGGGGGGTCCCTATAGTGTCACAATCGATCCTGGGGACAAGTGGGGTCCCCAGGATATCACAATGGGCCCTGGAGACAATGGCGGGTCCTGGGAGGTCACAATGGGCCCTGGGGACAAGGGGGGGTCCCCAGGATGTCGCAATGGGCCCTGGGGACAAAGAGGGGTTCCCTGAATGTCACAATGGGCCCTGGAGACAAGGGGGGGTCCTGGGACGTTACAATGGGCCCTGGGGACAAGGAGCGATCCTCAGGATGTCGCAATGGGCCCTGGGGACAATGGGGGGTCCTGGGACGTCACAATGGTCCCTGGGGACAAGGAGGGTTCTCCAGGATGTCACAATGGGCCCTGGGGACAATGGGGGGTCCTGGGACGTCACAATGGGCCCTGGGGACAAGAGGGGGTCCCCAGGATGTTACAATGGGCCCTGGGGACAAAGAGGGGTCCCCTGAATGTCACAATGGGCCCTGGGGACAAGGGGGTGCCGAGGATGTCACAATGGGCCCTGGGGACAATGGGGGGTCCTGGGACGTCACAATGGGCCCTGGGGACAAGGGGGGGTCCCCAGGATGTCACAACGGCCCTGGGGACAAAGAGGGGTCTCTAAAGTGTCACAATGGGCCCTGGGGACACAGAGGGGCTCTAGGATGTCACAATCAGCCCTGGGGAAAAGGGGGGGTCCCCTGAAAGTCACAATGAGCCCTGGGAACAGAGGGGGCTCCCCAGGACGTCACAATGGGCCCTGGGAACAATGGGGGGTCCTGGGACGTCACAATGGGCCCTGGGGACAAGGGGGGGTCTCCAGGATGTCACAATGGGCCCTGGGGACAAAGAGGGGTCCCCTGAATGTCACAATGGGCCCTGGGGACAAGGGGGTGCCGAGGATGTCACAATGGGCCCTGGGGACAATGGGGGGTCCTGGGACGTCACAATGGGCCCTGGGGACAAGGAGGGATCCCCAGGATGTCACAATGGGCCCTGGGAACAATGGGGGGTCCTGGGACGTCACAATGGGCCCTGGGGACAAGGAGGGATCCCCAGGATTTCACAATGGGCCCTGGAGACAATGGGGGGTCCTGGGACGTCACAATGGGCTCTGGGGACAAGGGGGGGTCCCCAGGATGTCACAATGGGCCCTGGGGACAAAGAGGGGTCCCCTGAATGTCACAATGGGCCCTGGGGACAAGGGGGTGCCGAGGATGTCACAATGGGCCCTGGGGACAATGGGGGGTCCTGGGACGTCACAATGGCCCCGGTTACAAAGGGGGTCCCTGAATGTCACAATGGGCCCTGGGGACAATGGGGGGTCCTGGGACGTCACAATGGGCACTGGGGACAAGGAGGGATCCCCAAGATGTCACAATGGGCCCTGGGGACAATGGGGGGTCCTGGGACGTCACAATGGGCCCTGGGGACAAGAGGGAGTCCCCAGGATGTCACAATGGGCCCTGGGGACAAAGTGGGGTCCCCAGAATGTCACAATGGGCCCTGGGGACAAGGGGGTACCGAGGATGTCACAATGGGCCCTGGGGACAATGGGGGGTCCTGGGACGTCACAATGGGCCCTGGGGACAAGAGTGGGTCCCCAGGATGTCACAATGGCCCTGGGGACAAAGAGGGGTCTCTAAAGTGTCACAATGGGCCCTGGGGACACAGAGGGCCCTAGGATGTCACAATCAGCCCTAGGGACATTGGGGGTCCCCTGAAAGTCACAATGAGCCCTGGGAACAGAGGGGGCTCCCCAGGACGTCACAATGGGCCCTGGGAACAATGGGGGGTCCTGGGACGTCACAATGGGCCCTGGGAACAATGGGGGTCCCTTGAAGGTCACAATGGGCCCTGGGGACAATGGTGGGTCCCCTGAATGTCAAAATGGGCCCTGGGGACAAAGGGGGGTCCTGGGATGTCACAATGGGCCCTGGGGACAAAGGGGGGTCCTGGGATGTCACAATGAGCCCTGGGGACAAGGAGCGATCCCCAGGATGTCACAATGGGCCCTGGGGACATTGGGGTGCCTGGGACGTCACAATGGGCCCTGGGGACAAGGGGGGGTCCCCAGGATGTCACAATGGGCCCTGCGGACAAGGGTGGTACCCACGGTTTCACAATGGGCACTGGGCACAAAGGGGGGTCCCTATAGTGTCACAATCGATCCTGGGGACAAGTGGGGTCCCCAGGATATCACAATGGGCCCTGGGGACAATGGCGGGTCCTGGGAGGTCACAATGGGCCCTGGGGACAAGGGGGGGTCCCCAGGATGTCGCAATGGGCCCTGGGGACAAAGAGGGGTCCCCTGAATGTCACAATGGGCCCTGGAGACAAGGGGGGGTCCTGGGACGTTACAATGGGCCCTGGGGACAAGGAGCGATCCTCAGCATGTAGCAATGGGCCCTGGGGACAATGGGGGGTCCTGGGACGTCACAATGGGCCCTGGGGACAAGGGGGGGTCCCCTGAATGTCACAATGGGCCCTGGAGACATGGGGGGGTCCTGGGACGTTACAATGGGCCCTGGGGACAAGGAGCGATCCTCAGGATGTCGCAATGGGCCCTGGGGACAATGGGGGGTCCTGGGATGTCACAATGAGCCCTGCAGACAAGGGTGGTACCCACGGTGTCACAATGGGCCCTGGGCACAAGGGGGGGTCTCCATAGTGTCACAATGGGTCCTGGGGACAAGTGGGGTCCCCAGGATGTCACAATGGCCCCTGGGGACAATGGGGGGTCCTGGGACGTCACAATGGGCCCTGGGGACAAGGGGGGGTCCCCAGGATGTCACAATGGGCCCTGGGGACAAGGGGGTGCAGTGGATGTCACAATGGGCCCTGGGGAGAATGGGGGGTGTCCAGGATGTGCGAATGAGTCCTGAGGACAAGGGGGGGTCCCCATGGTGTCACAATAGGCCCTCGGGACAAAGTGGGTCCCCTGGATGTCACAATGGGCTCTGGGGACAAGGAGGCTCCCCAAGATGTCACAATGGGCCCTGGGGACAAAGAGCGTCCCCAGCATGTCACAATGGGCCCTGGGGACAAAGGGGGTCCCCACGGTATCAGAATGGGCCATGGGGACAATGGGGGGTCCTGGGATGTCACAATGGGCCCCAGTGACAAAGAGGGTCCTCATGGTGCCACAATGGGCCCTGGGGACAAGTGGGGTCCCCAGGATGTCACAATGGGCCCTGGGGACAATGTGGGGTCCCCTGAATGTCACAATGGGCCCTGGGGACAAGGGGGTGCCGAGGATGTCACAATGGGCCCTGGGGACAATGGGGGGTCCCCTGAATGTCAAAATGGGCCCTGGGGACAAAGGGGGGTCCGCAGGATGTCACAATGGGCCCCAGTGACAAAGGGGGTCCCCTGAATGTCAAAATGGGTCCTGGGGACAATGGGGGGTCCTGGGACGTCACAATGGGCCCTGGGGACAAGGAGGGATTCCCAGGATGTCACAATGGGCCCTGGGGACAAGGGGGTGTCCCCAGGATGTCACAATGTGCCCTGCGGACAAGGGTGGTACCCACGGTGTCACAATGGTCACTGGGCACAAGGGGGGGTCCCTATAGTGTCACAAGGGGTCCTGGGGAGAAGTGGGGTCCCCTGAAAGTCACAATGGGCCCTGGGGACAATGTGGGGTCCTGGGACGTCACAATGGGCCCTGGGGACAATGGCGGGTCCTGGGACATCACAATGGGCCCCTGGGACAAGGGGGGGTCCCCAGGATGTCACAATGGGCCCTGGGGACAAAGAGGGGTCCCCTGAATGTCACAATGGGCCCTGGGGACAAGGGGGTGCCGAGGATGTCACAATGGGCCCTGGGGACAATGGGGGGTCCTGGGTACTCACAATGGGCCCTGAGGACAATGGTGGGTCCCCTGAATGTCAAAATGGGCCCTGGGGACAAAGGGGGGTCCGCAGGATGGCACAATGGGCACTGGGGACAAAGGGGGGGTCCCCATGGTGTCACAATGGGCCCAAGTGACAAGGAGAATCCCCACGGTGCCACGATGGGTCCTGGGGACAAGGGCGTCCCCCAGATGTCACAGTGGGCCCTGGGGACAATGGGTGTCCCCAGGATGTCACAATGGGCCCTGGGGACAATGAGGGTCCCCAGGATGTCACAATGGGCCCTGGGGACAATGGGGGGTGCCCAGGATGTGAGAATGCGTCCTGACGACAAGGAGGGGTCCCCATGTTGTCACAATAGACCCTGGGGATAAAGTGGGGTCCTAGAATGTCACAAAGCGCCCTGGGGAGAAACGGGTCCCCAGGATGTCACAATGGGCCCTAGGGACAAAGGGGGGTCCGCCGGATGTCACAATGGGCCCCAGCGACAAAGGGGGTCCCCTGAATGTCACAATGGGCCCTGGGGACAATGGCAGGTCCTGGGACGTCACAATGGGCCCTGGGGACAAGGAGGGATCCCCAGGATGTCACAATGGGCCCTGGGGACAAGGAGGGATCCCCAGGATGTCACAATGGGCCCTGGGGACAAAGGGGGGTCCTGGGATGTCACAATGGGCCCCAGTGACAAAGAGGGTCCTCATGGTGCCACAATGGGCCCTGGGGACAAAGGGGGTCCCCAGGATGTCACAATGGGCTCTGGGGACAAGGAGGGTCCCCAGGATGTCACAATGGGCCCTGGGGACAAAGAGCGTCCCCAGCATGTCACAATGGGCCCTGGGGACAAAGGGGGTCCCCACGGTATCAGAATGGGCCCTGGGGACAAAGGGGGGTCCCCTGAATGTCACAATGGGCCCTGGGGACAATGGGAGGTCCTGGGATGTCACAATGAGCCCTGCAGACAAGGGTGGTACCCACGGTGTCACAATGGGCCGTGGGCACAAGGGGGCGTCTCCATAGTGTCACAATGGGTCCTGGAGACAAGTGGGGTCCCCAGGATGTCACAATGGACCCTGGGGACAATGGGGGGTCCTGGGACGTCACAATGGGCCCTGGAGACAAGGGGGGGTCCCCAGGATGTCACAATGGGCCCTGGGGACAAAGAGGGGTCCCCTGAATGTCACAATGGGCCCTGGGGACAAGGGGGTGCAGTGGATGTCACAATGGGCCCTGGGGACAATGGGGGGTGTCCAGGATGTGAGAATGAGTCCTGAGGACAAGGGGGGGCCCCCATGGTGTCACAATGGGTCCCCAGTGACAAGGAGGGGTCCCCATGGTGTCACAATAGGCCCTGGGGACAAAGTGGGGTCCAAGAATGTCACAATGGGCCCTGGAGACCAAAGGGGTTGCCATTGTGCCACAATGGGTTCTGGGGTCAAAGGGGGTCCCCATGGTGCTACAATGGGCCCTGGGGACAAAGGGGGGTACTGGGATGTCACAATGGGCCCTGGGGACAAAGGGGGTGTCCCCATGGTGCCACAACGGGCCCTGGGAGCAAGGGGGTGGTCAGGATGTCACAATGGGTCCTGGGGAAAATGGGGGGTGCCCAGGATGTCACAATGGACCCTGAGGATAAGCGGGGGTCTCCATGGTGTCACAATGGGTCCCAGTGACAAAGGGGGTCCCCTGAATGTCACAATAGGTCCTGGGGACAATGGGGGGTCCTGGGACGTCACAATAGGCCCTGGGGACAAGGAGGGATCCCCAGGATGTCACAATGGGCCCTGGGGACAATGGGGGGTCCTAAGACGTCACAATGGGCCCTGGGGACAAGGGGGGGGTCCCCAAGATGTCACAATGGGCCCTGGGGACAAAGAGGGGTCCCCTGAATGTCACAATGGGCCCTGGGGACAAGGGGGTGCAGAGGATGTCACAATGGGCCCTGGAGACAAAGGGGGGTCCTGGGACGTCACAATGGGCCCTGGGGACAAGGGGGGTCCCCATAGTGTCACAATGGGTCCTGGGGACAAGTGGGGTACCCAGGATGTCACAATGGGTCCTGGGGAGAATGGGAGGTGCCCAAGATGTCACAATGGTCCCTGAGGACAAGCGGGGGTCTCCATGGTGTCACAATGGGTCCCCAGTGACAAGGCGGGGTCCCCATGGTGTCACAATGGGTCCTGGGGTCAATGGGATGTGTCCAAGATGTCACAATGGACCCTGAGGACAAGCGGGGGTCTCCATGGTGTCACAATGGGTCTCCAGTGACAAGG
The DNA here is from genome assembly GCF_037038585.1 of Patagioenas fasciata. Lineage (NCBI taxonomy): Eukaryota > Metazoa > Chordata > Aves > Columbiformes > Columbidae > Patagioenas > Patagioenas fasciata. The sequence continues at coordinate 930,207 of NW_027288811.1, forward strand.
GGGGGTCCCCATGGTGTCACAATGGGCCCTGGGGACAAACGTGGCTCCCCTCAATATCAAAATGGGTCCTGGGGACAAAGTGGGCTCCTCGGATGTCACAATGGACACTGGGGACAACGGGAGGTCCTGGGACGTCACAATGGGCCCTGGGGACAAAGTTGGTCCCAACGATGTCTCAATGAGCCCCAGTGACAAAGGGGGGTACCCAGGATGTCACAATGGGCCGTGGGGACAATGAGGGGTCCTGGGACATCACAATGGGTCCTGGGGACAAGGGGGGGACCCCTGAATGTCACAATGGGCCCTGGGGACAATGTGGGGTCCTGGGATGTCACAATGGGCCCCAGTGACAAAGGGGGTCCCCAGGATGTCACAATGGGTCCGGGGGGCAATGTGGGGTCCCCTGAATGTCACAATGGGCCCTGGGGACAAGGGGGGGTCCTGGGACGTAACAATGGGCCCTGGGGACAAGGGGGGGTCCCCAGGATGTCACAATGGGCCCTGGGGACAAGGGGGGGTCTCCATAGTTTCACAATGGATCCTGGGGACAAGTGGGGTCCCCAGGATGTCACAATGGGCCCTGGGGACAATGTGGGGTCCTGGGATGTCACAATGGGCCCCAGTGAAAAAGGGGGTCCCCTGAATGTCACAATGGGTCTTGAGGACAATGGGGGGTCCTGAGACGTCACAATGGGCCCTGGGGACAAGGAGGGATCCCCAGGATGTCACAATGGGCCCTGGGGACAAAGAGGGGTCCCCTGAATGTCACAATGGGCCCTGGAGACAAGGGGGGGTCCTGGGACGTCACAATGGGCCCTGGGGACAAGGGGGGGTCCCCAGGATGTCACAATGGGCCCTGGGGACAAGGGGGTGCCGAGGATGTCACAATGGGCCCTGGGGACAATGGGGTGTCCTGGAATGTCACAATGGGCCCTGGGGACAATGGGGGGTGCCCAGGATGTGAGAATGAGTCCTGAGGACAAGGGGGGGTCCCCATGGTGTCACAATGGGTCCCCAGTGACAAGGAGGGGTCCCCATGGTGTCACAAATAGACCTGGGGACAAAGTGGGGTCCTAGAATGTCACAATGGGCCCTGGGGACAATAGGGGGTCCTGGGATGTCACAATGAGCCCTGCGGACAAGGGTGGTACCCACAGTGTCACAGTGGGCTCTGGGCAGAAGGGGGTTCCCCATAGTGTCACAATGGGTCCTGGGGACAAGTGGAATCCCCAGGATGTCACAATGGGCCCTGGGGGCAATGTGGGGTCCTGGGATTTCACAATGGGCCCCAGTGACAAAGGGGGTCCCCTGAATGTCACAATGGGCCCTGGGGACAAAGGGGGTCCCCTGAATGTCACAATGGGCCCTGGGGACAATGGGGGGTCCTGGGACGTCACAATGGGCCCTGGGGACAAGGAGGGATCCCCAGGATGTCACAATGGGTACTGGAGACAAAGGGGGGGTCCCCATGGTGTCACAATGGGCCCTGGGGACAATGGGGTTGCCCAGGATGTCACAATGAGCCCTGGGGACAATCGGAGTCCCGAAGGTGTCAGAACGAGCCCTGGGGACAAAGTGGAATCCTGAAATGTCACAATGCCCCCAGTGACAAAGGGGTTCCCCCTGGTGCCACAATGGGCCCTGGGGACAAAAGGGGTCCCCAGGAATTCACAATAGCACTGGGGATTAAGGGGGGTCATGGGATGTCACAATGGGCCCTGGGGACAAAGTGGGGTCCTGGGATGTCACAATGGGCCCCAGTGACAAAGGGGGTCCCCATGGTGCCACAATGGGCCCTGGGGACAAAGGGGGGTCCTGGGATGTCACAATGGGCCCCAGTGACAAAGGGGGTCCCCATGGTGCCACAATGGGCCCTGGGGAAAAAGGGGGTCCCCTGGATGTCACAATGGGCCCTGGGGACAAAGGGGGGTGTCGACGGTGTCAAAATGGGCCCTGGGGACAAAGGGCGTCCCCAGGATGTCACAATGGGCCCTGGGGACAAAGGGGGTCCCCACCATATCAGAATGGGCCCTGGGGACAAAGGGGGGGTCCCGTGAATGTCACAATGGGCCCTAGGGACAAGGGGGTGTTGAGGAGGTCACAATGGGCCCTGGGGACAATGGGGGATCCTGGGACGTCACAATGGGCCCTGGGGACAAGAGAGGATCCCTAGGATGTCACAATGGGCCCTGGGGACTAATGTGGTCCCCACGGTGTCACAATATGTCCTGGAGACAAAGGGGGGTCCCCAGGATATCACAATGGGCCCTTGGGACAATGGGGTTCCTGGGATGTCACAATGGGTCCCCAGTGACAAAGGGGGTCCCCAGGATGTCTCAATGGGCCCTGAGGACAATGGGAGGTCCCCATGGTGTCACAATGGGTCCCCAGTGACAAGGGAGGTCTCCACGGTGCCAGGATGAGTCCTGGGGACAAGGAGGTCCCCAGGATGTCACAATGGGCCCTGGGGACAAAGAGGCTCCCCAGGATGTCACAATGGGACCTGGGGACAAGGGGGTCTCCAGGAACTCACAATGGGCTCTGGGGACAATGGAGGTTCCCCAGGATGTTCACAATAGGCCCTGAGGACAAGGGCTGGTCCCCATGCTGTCACAATGGGTCTCCAGTGACAAGGGGGTCCCCAAAGTGTCACAATGGGCCCTGGGGACAATGGGGGGTCCTGGGACGTAACAATAGGCCCTGGGGACAAGGGGGGGTCCCCAGGATGTCACAATGGTCCCGGGGGACAAAGGGGGATGCCCAGGATGTCACAATGGGCCCTGAGGACAAGGGGGGGTCCCCATGGTGTCACAATGGGTCCCCAGTGACAAGGAGGGTCCCCATGGTGTCACGATGGGTCCTGGGGACAAGGGGGTCCCCAGGATGTAACAATGGACCCTGGGGACAATGGGGGGTCCTGGGACGTCACAATGGGCCCTGGAGACAAAGGGGGTCTCCAGGATGTCACAATGGGCCCTGGGGACAATGTGGGGTCCTGGGACATCACAATGGCCCCGGTGACAAAGGGGGTCCCTGAATGTCACAATGGGCCCTGGGGACAATGTGGGGTCCCCTGAATGTCACAATGGGCCCTGGGGACAAGGGGGTGCCGAGGATGTCACAATGGGCCCTGGGGACAATGGGGGGTCCCCTGAATGTCAAAATGGGCCCTGGGGACAAAGGGGGGTCCGCAGGATGTCACAATGGGCCCCAGTGACAAAGGGGGTCCCCTGAATGTCAAAATGGGTCCTGGGGACAATGGGGGGTCCTGGGACGTCACAATGGGCCCTGGGGACAAGGAGGGATTCCCAGGATGTCACAATGGGCCCTGGGGACAAGGGGGTGTCCCCAGGATGTCACAATGTGCCCTGCGGACAAGGGTGGTACCCACGGTGTCACAATGGTCACTGGGCACAAGGGGGGGTCCCTATAGTGTCACAAGGGGTCCTGGGGAGAAGTGGGGTCCCCTGAAAGTCACAATGGGCCCTGGGGACAATGTGGGGTCCTGGGACGTCACAATGGGCCCTGGGGACAATGGCGGGTCCTGGGACATCACAATGGGCCCCTGGGACAAGGGGGGGTCCCCAGGATGTCACAATGGGCCCTGGGGACAAAGAGGGGTCCCCTGAATGTCACAATGGGCCCTGGGGACAAGGGGGTGCCGAGGATGTCACAATGGGCCCTGGGGACAATGGGGGGTCCTGGGTACTCACAATGGGCCCTGAGGACAATGGTGGGTCCCCTGAATGTCAAAATGGGCCCTGGGGACAAAGGGGGGTCCGCAGGATGTCACAATGGGCACTGGGGACAAAGGGGGGGTCCCCATGGTGTCACAATGGGCCCAAGTGACAAGGAGAATCCCCACGGTGCCACGATGGGTCCTGGGGACAAGGGCGTCCCCCAGATGTCACAATGGGCCCTGGGGACAATGGGTGTCCCCAGGATGTCACAATGGGCCCTGGGGACAATGAGGGTCCCCAGGATGTCACAATGGGCCCTGGGGACAATGGGGGGTGCCCAGGATGTGAGAATGCGTCCTGACGACAAGGAGGGGTCCCCATGTTGTCACAATAGACCCTGGGGATAAAGTGGGGTCCTAGAATGTCACAAAGCGCCCTGGGGAGAAACGGGTCCCCAGGATGTCACAATGGGCCCTAGGGACAAAGGGGGGTCCGCCGGATGTCACAATGGGCCCCAGCGACAAAGGGGGTCCCCTGAATGTCACAATGGGCCCTGGGGACAATGGCAGGTCCTGGGACGTCACAATGGGCCCTGGGGACAAGGAGGGATCCCCAGGATGTCACAATGGGCCCTGGGGACAAGGAGGGATCCCCAGGATGTCACAATGGGCCCTGGGGACAAAGGGGGGTCCTGGGATGTCACAATGGGCCCCAGTGACAAAGAGGGTCCTCATGGTGCCACAATGGGCCCTGGGGACAAAGGGGGTCCCCAGGATGTCACAATGGGCTCTGGGGACAAGGAGGGTCCCCAGGATGTCACAATGGGCCCTGGGGACAAAGAGCGTCCCCAGCATGTCACAATGGGCCCTGGGGACAAAGGGGGTCCCCACGGTATCAGAATGGGCCCTGGGGACAAAGGGGGGTCCCCTGAATGTCACAATGGGCCCTGGGGACAATGGGAGGTCCTGGGATGTCACAATGAGCCCTGCAGACAAGGGTGGTACCCACGGTGTCACAATGGGCCGTGGGCACAAGGGGGCGTCTCCATAGTGTCACAATGGGTCCTGGAGACAAGTGGGGTCCCCAGGATGTCACAATGGACCCTGGGGACAATGGGGGGTCCTGGGACGTCACAATGGGCCCTGGAGACAAGGGGGGGTCCCCAGGATGTCACAATGGGCCCTGGGGACAAAGAGGGGTCCCCTGAATGTCACAATGGGCCCTGGGGACAAGGGGGTGCAGTGGATGTCACAATGGGCCCTGGGGACAATGGGGGGTGTCCAGGATGTGAGAATGAGTCCTGAGGACAAGGGGGGGCCCCCATGGTGTCACAATGGGTCCCCAGTGACAAGGAGGGGTCCCCATGGTGTCACAATAGGCCCTGGGGACAAAGTGGGGTCCAAGAATGTCACAATGGGCCCTGGAGACCAAAGGGGTTGCCATTGTGCCACAATGGGTTCTGGGGTCAAAGGGGGTCCCCATGGTGCTACAATGGGCCCTGGGGACAAAGGGGGGTACTGGGATGTCACAATGGGCCCTGGGGACAAAGGGGGTGTCCCCATGGTGCCACAACGGGCCCTGGGAGCAAGGGGGTGGTCAGGATGTCACAATGGGTCCTGGGGAAAATGGGGGGTGCCCAGGATGTCACAATGGACCCTGAGGATAAGCGGGGGTCTCCATGGTGTCACAATGGGTCCCAGTGACAAAGGGGGTCCCCTGAATGTCACAATAGGTCCTGGGGACAATGGGGGGTCCTGGGACGTCACAATAGGCCCTGGGGACAAGGAGGGATCCCCAGGATGTCACAATGGGCCCTGGGGACAATGGGGGGTCCTAAGACGTCACAATGGGCCCTGGGGACAAGGGGGGGGTCCCCAAGATGTCACAATGGGCCCTGGGGACAAAGAGGGGTCCCCTGAATGTCACAATGGGCCCTGGGGACAAGGGGGTGCAGAGGATGTCACAATGGGCCCTGGAGACAAAGGGGGGTCCTGGGACGTCACAATGGGCCCTGGGGACAAGGGGGGTCCCCATAGTGTCACAATGGGTCCTGGGGACAAGTGGGGTACCCAGGATGTCACAATGGGTCCTGGGGAGAATGGGAGGTGCCCAAGATGTCACAATGGTCCCTGAGGACAAGCGGGGGTCTCCATGGTGTCACAATGGGTCCCCAGTGACAAGGCGGGGTCCCCATGGTGTCACAATGGGTCCTGGGGTCAATGGGATGTGTCCAAGATGTCACAATGGACCCTGAGGACAAGCGGGGGTCTCCATGGTGTCACAATGGGTCTCCAGTGACAAGGGGGGGTCCCCATGGTGTCACAATGGGCCCTGGGGACAAACGTGGCTCCCCTCAATATCAAAATGGGTCCTGGGGACAAAGTGGGCTCCTCGGATGTCACAATGGACACTGGGGACAACGGGAGGTCCTGGGACGTCACAATGGGCCCTGGGGACAAAGTTGGTCCCAACGATGTCTCAATGAGCCCCAGTGACAAAGGGGGGTACCCAGGATGTCACAATGGGCCGTGGGGACAATGAGGGGTCCTGGGACATCACAATGGGTCCTGGGGACAAGGGGGGGACCCCTGAATGTCACAATGGGCCCTGGGGACAATGTGGGGTCCTGGGATGTCACAATGGGCCCCAGTGACAAAGGGGGTCCCCAGGATGTCACAATGGGTCCGGGGGGCAATGTGGGGTCCCCTGAATGTCACAATGGGCCCTGGGGACAAGGGGGGGTCCTGGGACGTAACAATGGGCCCTGGGGACAAGGGGGGGTCCCCAGGATGTCACAATGGGCCCTGGGGACAAGGGGGGGTCTCCATAGTTTCACAATGGATCCTGGGGACAAGTGGGGTCCCCAGGATGTCACAATGGGCCCTGGGGACAATGTGGGGTCCTGGGATGTCACAATGGGCCCCAGTGAAAAAGGGGGTCCCCTGAATGTCACAATGGGTCTTGAGGACAATGGGGGGTCCTGAGACGTCACAATGGGCCCTGGGGACAAGGAGGGATCCCCAGGATGTCACAATGGGCCCTGGGGACAAAGAGGGGTCCCCTGAATGTCACAATGGGCCCTGGAGACAAGGGGGGGTCCTGGGACGTCACAATGGGCCCTGGGGACAAGGGGGGGTCCCCAGGATGTCACAATGGGCCCTGGGGACAAGGGGGTGCCGAGGATGTCACAATGGGCCCTGGGGACAATGGGGTGTCCTGGAATGTCACAATGGGCCCTGGGGACAATGGGGGGTGCCCAGGATGTGAGAATGAGTCCTGAGGACAAGGGGGGGTCCCCATGGTGTCACAATGGGTCCCCAGTGACAAGGAGGGGTCCCCATGGTGTCACAAATAGACCTGGGGACAAAGTGGGGTCCTAGAATGTCACAATGGGCCCTGGGGACAATAGGGGGTCCTGGGATGTCACAATGAGCCCTGCGGACAAGGGTGGTACCCACAGTGTCACAGTGGGCTCTGGGCAGAAGGGGGTTCCCCATAGTGTCACAATGGGTCCTGGGGACAAGTGGAATCCCCAGGATGTCACAATGGGCCCTGGGGGCAATGTGGGGTCCTGGGATTTCACAATGGGCCCCAGTGACAAAGGGGGTCCCCTGAATGTCACAATGGGCCCTGGGGACAAAGGGGGTCCCCTGAATGTCACAATGGGCCCTGGGGACAATGGGGGGTCCTGGGACGTCACAATGGGCCCTGGGGACAAGGAGGGATCCCCAGGATGTCACAATGGGTACTGGAGACAAAGGGGGGGTCCCCATGGTGTCACAATGGGCCCTGGGGACAATGGGGTTGCCCAGGATGTCACAATGAGCCCTGGGGACAATCGGAGTCCCGAAGGTGTCAGAACGAGCCCTGGGGACAAAGTGGAATCCTGAAATGTCACAATGCCCCCAGTGACAAAGGGGTTCCCCCTGGTGCCACAATGGGCCCTGGGGACAAAAGGGGTCCCCAGGAATTCACAATAGCACTGGGGATTAAGGGGGGTCATGGGATGTCACAATGGGCCCTGGGGACAAAGTGGGGTCCTGGGATGTCACAATGGGCCCCAGTGACAAAGGGGGTCCCCATGGTGCCACAATGGGCCCTGGGGACAAAGGGGGGTCCTGGGATGTCACAATGGGCCCCAGTGACAAAGGGGGTCCCCATGGTGCCACAATGGGCCCTGGGGAAAAAGGGGGTCCCCTGGATGTCACAATGGGCCCTGGGGACAAAGGGGGGTGTCGACGGTGTCAAAATGGGCCCTGGGGACAAAGGGCGTCCCCAGGATGTCACAATGGGCCCTGGGGACAAAGGGGGTCCCCACCATATCAGAATGGGCCCTGGGGACAAAGGGGGGGTCCCGTGAATGTCACAATGGGCCCTAGGGACAAGGGGGTGTTGAGGAGGTCACAATGGGCCCTGGGGACAATGGGGGATCCTGGGACGTCACAATGGGCCCTGGGGACAAGAGAGGATCCCTAGGATGTCACAATGGGCCCTGGGGACTAATGTGGTCCCCACGGTGTCACAATATGTCCTGGAGACAAAGGGGGGTCCCCAGGATATCACAATGGGCCCTTGGGACAATGGGGTTCCTGGGATGTCACAATGGGTCCCCAGTGACAAAGGGGGTCCCCAGGATGTCTCAATGGGCCCTGAGGACAATGGGAGGTCCCCATGGTGTCACAATGGGTCCCCAGTGACAAGGGAGGTCTCCACGGTGCCAGGATGAGTCCTGGGGACAAGGAGGTCCCCAGGATGTCACAATGGGCCCTGGGGACAAAGAGGCTCCCCAGGATGTCACAATGGGACCTGGGGACAAGGGGGTCTCCAGGAACTCACAATGGGCTCTGGGGACAATGGAGGTTCCCCAGGATGTTCACAATAGGCCCTGAGGACAAGGGCTGGTCCCCATGCTGTCACAATGGGTCTCCAGTGACAAGGGGGTCCCCAAAGTGTCACAATGGGCCCTGGGGACAATGGGGGGTCCTGGGACGTAACAATAGGCCCTGGGGACAAGGGGGGGTCCCCAGGATGTCACAATGGTCCCGGGGGACAAAGGGGGATGCCCAGGATGTCACAATGGGCCCTGAGGACAAGGGGGGGTCCCCATGGTGTCACAATGGGTCCCCAGTGACAAGGAGGGTCCCCATGGTGTCACGATGGGTCCTGGGGACAAGGGGGTCCCCAGGATGTAACAATGGACCCTGGGGACAATGGGGGGTCCTGGGACGTCACAATGGGCCCTGGAGACAAAGGGGGTCTCCAGGATGTCACAATGGGCCCTGGGGACAATGTGGGGTCCTGGGACATCACAATGGCCCCGGTGACAAAGGGGGTCCCTGAATGTCACAATGGGCCCTGGGGACAATGTGGGGTCCCCTGAATGTCACAATGGGCCCTGGGGACAAGGGGGTGCCGAGGATGTCACAATGGGCCCTGGGGACAATGGGGGGTCCCCTGAATGTCAAAATGGGCCCTGGGGACAAAGGGGGGTCCGCAGGATGTCACAATGGGCCCCAGTGACAAAGGGGGTCCCCTGAATGTCAAAATGGGTCCTGGGGACAATGGGGGGTCCTGGGACGTCACAATGGGCCCTGGGGACAAGGAGGGATTCCCAGGATGTCACAATGGGCCCTGGGGACAAGGGGGTGTCCCCAGGATGTCACAATGTGCCCTGCGGACAAGGGTGGTACCCACGGTGTCACAATGGTCACTGGGCACAAGGGGGGGTCCCTATAGTGTCACAAGGGGTCCTGGGGAGAAGTGGGGTCCCCTGAAAGTCACAATGGGCCCTGGGGACAATGTGGGGTCCTGGGACGTCACAATGGGCCCTGGGGACAATGGCGGGTCCTGGGACATCACAATGGGCCCCTGGGACAAGGGGGGGTCCCCAGGATGTCACAATGGGCCCTGGGGACAAAGAGGGGTCCCCTGAATGTCACAATGGGCCCTGGGGACAAGGGGGTGCCGAGGATGTCACAATGGGCCCTGGGGACAATGGGGGGTCCTGGGTACTCACAATGGGCCCTGAGGACAATGGTGGGTCCCCTGAATGTCAAAATGGGCCCTGGGGACAAAGGGGGGTCCGCAGGATGTCACAATGGGCACTGGGGACAAAGGGGGGGTCCCCATGGTGTCACAATGGGCCCAAGTGACAAGGAGAATCCCCACGGTGCCACGATGGGTCCTGGGGACAAGGGCGTCCCCCAGATGTCACAATGGGCCCTGGGGACAATGGGTGTCCCCAGGATGTCACAATGGGCCCTGGGGACAATGAGGGTCCCCAGGATGTCACAATGGGCCCTGGGGACAATGGGGGGTGCCCAGGATGTGAGAATGCGTCCTGACGACAAGGAGGGGTCCCCATGTTGTCACAATAGACCCTGGGGATAAAGTGGGGTCCTAGAATGTCACAAAGCGCCCTGGGGAGAAACGGGTCCCCAGGATGTCACAATGGGCCCTAGGGACAAAGGGGGGTCCGCCGGATGTCACAATGGGCCCCAGCGACAAAGGGGGTCCCCTGAATGTCACAATGGGCCCTGGGGACAATGGCAGGTCCTGGGACGTCACAATGGGCCCTGGGGACAAGGAGGGATCCCCAGGATGTCACAATGGGCCCTGGGGACAAGGAGGGATCCCCAGGATGTCACAATGGGCCCTGGGGACAAAGGGGGGTCCTGGGATGTCACAATGGGCCCCAGTGACAAAGAGGGTCCTCATGGTGCCACAATGGGCCCTGGGGACACAGAGGGGCTCTAGGATGTCACAATCAGCCCTGGGGAAAAGGGGGGGTCCCCTGAAAGTCACAATGAGCCCTGGGAACAGAGGGGGCTCCCCAGGACGTCACAATGGGCCCTGGGAACAATGGGGGGTCCTGGGACGTCACAATGGGCCCTGGGGACAAGGGGGGGTCTCCAGGATGTCACAATGGGCCCTGGGGACAAAGAGGGGTCCCCTGAATGTCACAATGGGCACTGGGGACAAGGGGGTGCCGAGGATGTCACAATGGGCCCTGGGGACAATGGGGGGTCCTGGGACGTCACAATGGGCCCTGGGGACAAGGAGGGATCCCCAGGATGTCACAATGGGCCCTGGGAACAATGGGGGGTCCTGGGACGTCACAATGGGCCCTGGGGACAAGGAGGGATCCCCAGGATTTCACAATGGGCCCTGGAGACAATGGGGGGTCCTGGGACATCACAATGGGCTCTGGGGACAAGGGGGGGTCCCCAGGATGTCACAATGGGCCCTGGGGACAAAGAGGGGTCCCCTGAATGTCACAATGGGCCCTGGGGACAATGGGGGGTCCTGGGACGTCACAATGGGCCCTGGAGACAAAGGGGGTCTCCAGGATGTCACAATGGGCCCTGGGGACAATGTGGGGTCCTGGGACGTCACAATGGCCCCGGTGACAAAGGGGGTCCCTGAATGTCACAATGGGCCCTGGGGACAATGGGGGGTCCTGGGACGTCACAATGGGCCCTGGGGACAAGGAGGGATCCCCAAGATGTCACAATGGGCCCTGGGGACAATGGGGGGTCCTGGGACGTCACAATGGGCCCTGGGGACAAGAGGGGGTCCCCAGGATGTCACAATGGGCCCTGGGGACAAAGTGGGGTCCCCAGAATGTCACAATGGGCCCTGGGGACAAGGGGGTACCGAGGATGTCACAATGGGCCCTGGGGACAATGGGGGGTCCTGGGACATCACAATGGGCCCTGGGGACAAGAGGGGTTCCCCAGGATGTCACAATGGCCCTGGGGACAAAGAGGGGTCTCTAAAGTGTCACAATGGGCCCTGGGGACACAGAGGGCCCTAGGATGTCACAATCAGCCCTGGGGACAATGGGGGTCCCCTGAAAGTCACAATGAGCCCTGGGAACAGAGGGGGCTCCCCAGGACGTCACAATGGGCCCTGGGAACAATGGGGGGTCCTGGGACGTCACAATGGGCCCTGGGAACAATGGGGGTCCCTTGAAGGTCACAATGGGCCCTGGGGACAATGGTGGGTCCCCTGAATGTCAAAATGGGCCCTGGGGACAAAGGGGGATCCTGGGATGTCACAATGAGCCCTGGGGACAAGGAGCGATCCCCAGGATGTCACAATGGGCCCTGGGGACATTGGGGTGCCTGGGACGTCACAATGGGCCCTGGGGACAAGGGGGGGTCCCCAGGATGTCACAATGGGCCCTGCGGACAAGGGTGGTACCCACGGTTTCACAATGGGCACTGGGCACAAGGGGGGGTCCCTATAGTGTCACAATCGATCCTGGGGACAAGTGGGGTCCCCAGGATATCACAATGGGCCCTGGAGACAATGGCGGGTCCTGGGAGGTCACAATGGGCCCTGGGGACAAGGGGGGGTCCCCAGGATGTCGCAATGGGCCCTGGGGACAAAGAGGGGTTCCCTGAATGTCACACTGGGCCCTGGAGACAAGGGGGGGTCCTGGGACGTTACAATGGGCCCTGGGGACAAGGAGCGATCCTCAGGATGTCGCAATGGGCCCTGGGGACAATGGGGGGTCCTGGGACGTCACAATGGGCCCTGGGGACAAGGAGGGTTCCCCAGGATGTCACAATGGGCCCTGGGGACAATGGGGGGTCCTGGGACGTCACAATGGGCCCTGGGGACAAGAGGGGGTCCCCAGGATGTTACAATGGGCCCTGGGGACAAAGAGGGGTCCCCTGAATGTCACAATGGGCCCTGGGGACAAGGGGGTGCCGAGGATGTCACAATGGGCCCTGGGGACAATGGGGGGTCCTGGGACGTCACAATGGGCCCTGGGGACAAGGGGGGGTCCCCAGGATGTCACAACGGCCCTGGGGACAAAGAGGGGTCTCTAAAGTGTCACAATGGGCCCTGGGGACACAGAGGGGCTCTAGGATGTCACAATCAGCCCTGGGGAAAAGGGGGGGTCCCCTGAAAGTCACAATGAGCCCTGGGAACAGAGGGGGCTCCCCAGGACGTCACAATGGGCCCTGAAAACAATGGGGGGTCCTGGGACGTCACAATGGGCCCTGGGGACAAGGGGGGGTCTCCAGGATGTCACAATGGGCCCTGGGGACAAAGAGGGGTCCCCTGAATGTCACAATGGGCACTGGGGACAAGGGGGTGCCGAGGATGTCACAATGGGCCCTGGGGACAATGGGGGGTCCTGGGACGTCACAATGGGCCCTGGGGACAAGGAGGGATCCCCAGGATGTCACAATGGGCCCTGGGAACAATGGGGGGTCCTGGGACGTCACAATGGGCCCTGGGGACAAGGAGGGATCCCCAGGATTTCACAATGGGCCCTGGAGACAATGGGGGGTCCTGGGACGTCACAATGGGCTCTGGGGACAAGGGGGGGTCCCCAGGATGTCACAATGGGCCCTGGGGACAAAGAGGGGTCCCCTGAATGTCACAATGGGCCCTGGGGACAAGGGGGTGCCGAGGATGTCACAATGGGCCCTGGGGACAATGGGGGGTCCTGGGACGTCACAATGGCCCCGGTGACAAAGGGGGTCCCTGAATGTCACAATGGGCCCTGGGGACAATGGGGGGTCCTGGGACGTCACAATGGGCCCTGGGGACAAGGAGGGATCCCCAAGATGTCACAATGGGCCCTGGGGACAATGGGGGGTCCTGGGACGTCACAATGGGCCCTGGGGACAAGAGGGGGTCCCCAGGATGTCACAATGGGCCCTGGGGACAAAGTGGGGTCCCCAGAATGTCACAATGGGCCCTGGGGACAAGGGGGTACCGAGGATGTCACAATGGGCCCTGGGGACAATGGGGGGTCCTGGGACGTCACAATGGGCCCTGGGGACAAGAGGGGGTCCCCAGGATGTCACAATGGCCCTGGGGACAAAGAGGGGTCTCTAAAGTGTCACAATGGGCCCTGGGGACACAGAGGGCCCTAGGATGTCGCAATCAGCCCTAGGGACAATGGGGGTCCCCTGAAAGTCACAATGAGCCCTGGGAACAGAGGGGGCTCCCCAGGACGTCACAATGGGCCCTGGGAAAAATGGGGGGTCCTGGGACGTCACAATGGGCCCTGGGAACAATGGGGGTCCCTTGAAGGTCACAATGGGCCCTGGGGACAATGGTGGGTCCCCTGAATGTCAAAATGGGCCCTGGGGACAAAGGGGGGTCCTGGGATGTCACAATGGGCCCTGGGGACAAAGGGGGGTCCTGGGATGTCACAATGAGCCCTGGGGACAAGGAGCGATCCCCAGGATGTCACAATGGGCCCTGGGGACATTGGGGTGCCTGGGACGTCACAATGGGCCCTGGGGACAAGGGGGGGTCCCCAGGATGTCACAATGGGCCCTGCGGACAAGGGTGGTACCCACGGTTTCACAATGGGCACTGGGCACAAGGGGGGTCCCTATAGTGTCACAATCGATCCTGGGGACAAGTGGGGTCCCCAGGATATCACAATGGGCCCTGGGGACAATGACGGGTCCTGGGAGGTCACAATGGGCCCTGGGGACAAGGGGGGGTCCCCAGGATGTCGCAATGGGCCCTGGGGACAAAGAGGGGTCCCCTGAATGTCACAATGGGCTCTGGAGACAAGGGGGGGTCCTGGGACGTTACAATGGGCCCTGGGGACAAGGAGCGATCCTCAGGATGTCGCAATGGGCCCTGGGGACAATGGGGGGTCCTGGGACGTCACAATGGGCCCTGGGGACAAGGGGGGGTCCCCTGAATGTCACAATGGGCCCTGGAGACAAGGGGGGGTCCTGGGACGTTACAATGGGCCCTGGGGACAAGGAGCGATCCTCAGGATGTCGCAATGGGCCCTGGGGACAATGGGGGGTCCTGGGACGTCACAATGGGCCCTGGGGACAAGGGGGGGTCCCCTGAATGTCGCAATGGGCCCTGGGGACAATGGGGGGTCCTGGGACGTCACAATGGGCCTTGGGGACAAGGGGGTGCCGAGGATGTCACAATGGGCCCTGGGGACAATGGGGGGTCCTAGAATGTCACAATGGGCCCTGGGGACAATGGGGGTCCCCACGGTGCCACGATGGGTCCTGGGGACAAGGGCGTCCCCCAGATGTCACAATGGGCCCTGGGGACAATCGGGTTGCCCAGGATGTCACAATGGACCCTGGGGACAAAGGGGGAGTCCCCATGGTGTCACAATGGGTCCCCAGTGACAAGGAGGGGTCCCCATGGTATCACAATAGGCCCTGGGGACAAAGTGGGGTACTAGAATGTCACAATGGGCCCCGGGGACAATGGGGGGTCCTGAGATGTCACAATGAGCCCTGCGGACAAGGGTGGTACCCACAGTGTCACAGTGGGCTCTGGGCACAAGGGGGGGTCCCCATAGTGTCACAATGGGTACTGGGGACAAGTGGGGTCCCCTGAATGTCACAATGGGTCCTGGGGACAATGGCGGGTCCTGGGACGTCACAATGGGCCCTGGGGACAAGGAGGGATCCCCAGGATGTCACAATGGGTACTGGAGACAAAGGGGGGGTCCCCATGGTGTCACAATGGGCCCAAGTGACAATGAGGGTCCCCACGGTGCCATGATGGGTCCTGGGGACAAGGGCGTTCCCCATATGTCACAATGGGCCCTGGGGACAAAGGGGGATCCCCAGGATGTCACAATGAGCCCTGGGGACAATGAGAGTCCCCAAGGTGTCAGAACGAGCCCTGGGGACAAAGTGGAATCCTGGAATGTCACAATTGCCCCCAGTGACAAAGGGGTTCCCCATGGTGCCACATCGGGCCCTGGGGACAAAAGGGGTCCCCAGGATTTCACAATAGCACTGGGGATAAAGGGGGGTCATGGGATGTCACAATGGGCCCTGGGGACAAGGGAGATCCCCATGGTGTCACAATAAGCCCTGGGGACAAAGTGGGGTCCTAGGATGTCACAATGGGCCCCAGTGACAAAGGGGGTCCCCATGGTGCCACAATGGGCCGTGGAGACAAATGGGGTCCCCAGGATGTCACAATGAACCCTGGGGACAAACGGTGGTCCTGGGACATTTCAATGGGCCCTGGGGACAAAGGGGGTCCCCTGGATGTCACAATGGGCTCTAGGGACAAGGAGGGTCCCCAGGATGTCACAATGGGCCCTGCGGACAAAGGGGGGTGTCGACGGTGTCAAAATGGGCCCTGGGGACAAAGGGCGTCCCCAGGATGTCACAATGGGCTCTGGGGTCAAAGGGGGTCCCCACCATATCAGAATGGGCCCTGGGGACAAAGGGGGGTCCCGTGAATGTCACAATGGGCCCTAGGGACAAGGGGGTGCCGAGGGGGTCACAATGGGCCCTGGGGACAATGGGGGGTCCTGGGATGTCACAATGGGCCCTGGGGACAAGCGGGGATCCCTAGGATGTCACAATGGGCCCTGGGGACTAATGTGGTCCCCACGGTGTCACAATATGTCCTGGAGACAAAGGGGGGTCCCCAGGATGTCACAATGGGCCCTGGGGACAATGGGGTTCCTGGGATGTCACAATGGGCCCTGGGGACAAAGGGGGTCCCCAGGATGTCTCAATGGGCCCTGGGGACAAAGAGGCTCCCCAGGATGTCACAATGGGACCTGGGGACAAGGGGGTCACCTGGAACTCACAATGGGCTCTGGGGACAATGAAGGTTCCCCAGGATGTTCACAATAGGCCCTGAGGACAAGGGGTGGTCCCCATGCTGTCACA
Organism: Patagioenas fasciata; assembly: GCF_037038585.1. NCBI lineage: Eukaryota > Metazoa > Chordata > Aves > Columbiformes > Columbidae > Patagioenas > Patagioenas fasciata. Next base: position 946,543 of record NW_027288811.1, read on the forward strand.
ATGGGTCTCCAGTGACAAGGGGGTCCCCAAGGTGTCACAATGGGCCCTGGGGACAATGGGGGGTCCTGGGACGTAACAATAGGCCCTGGGGACAAGGGGGTTCCCCACAGTGTCACAATGGGCCCTGGGGACAAAGGGGGTCCGCACGGTGTTACAATGGTCCCGGGGGACAAAGGGGGATGCCCAGGATGTCACAATGGCCCATTAGGACAACGGGGGGTACCCATGGTGTCACAATGGGTCCCCAGTGACAAGGAGGGTCCCCATGGTGTCACGATGGGTCCTGGGGACAAGGGGGTCCCCAGGATGTAACAATGGACCCTGGGGACAATGGGGGGTCCTCAGACGTCACAATGGGCCCTGGAGACAAAGGGGGTCTCCAGGATGTCACAATAGGTTCTGGGGACAGAGGGGGTCCTGGGATGTCACAATGGGCCCCAGTGACAAAAGGGGTCCCCTGAATGTCACAATGGGCCCTGGGGACAATCGGGTTGCCCAGGATGTCACAATGGACCCTGGGGACAAAGGGGGAGTCCGCATGGTGTCACAATGGGTCCCCAGTGACAAGGAGGGGTCCCCATGGTATCACAATAGGCCCTGGGGACAAAGTGGGGTACTAGAATGTCACAATGGGCCCCGGGGACAATGGGGGGTCCTGAGATGTCACAATGAGCCCTGCGGACAAGGGTGGTACCCACAGTGTCACAGTGGGCTCTGGGCACAAGGGGGGGTCCCCATAGTGTCACAATGGGTACTGGGGACAAGTGGGGTCCCCTGAATGTCACAATGGGTCCTGGGGACAATGGCGGGTCCTGGGACGTCACAATGGGCCCTGGGGACAAGGAGGGATCCCCAGGATGTCACAATGGGTACTGGAGACAAAGGGGGGGTCCCCATGGTGTCACAATGGGCCCAAGTGACAATGAGGGTCCCCACGGTGCCATGATGGGTCCTGGGGACAAGGGCGTTCCCCATATGTCACAATGGGCCCTGGGCACAAAGGGGGATCCCCAGGATGTCACAATGAGCCCTGGGGACAATGAGAGTCCCCAAGGTGTCAGAACGAGCCCTGGGGACAAAGTGGAATCCTGGAATGTCACAATTGCCCCCAGTGACAAAGGGGTTCCCCATGGTGCCACAATGGGCCCTGGGGACAAAAGGGGTCCCCAGGATTTCACAATAGCACTGGGGATAAAGGGGGGTCATGGGATGTCACAATGGGCCCTGGGGACAAGGGAGATCCCCATGGTGTCACAATAAGCCCTGGGGACAAAGTGGGGTCCTAGGATGTCACAATGGGCCCCAGTGACAAAGGGGGTCCCCATGGTGCCACAATGGGCCGTGGAGACAAATGGGGTCCCCAGGATGTCACAATGAACCCTGGGGACAAACGGTGGTCCTGGGACATTTCAATGGGCCCTGGGGACAAAGGGGGTCCCCTGGATGTCACAATGGGCTCTGGGGACAAGGAGGGTCCCCAGGATGTCACAATGGGCCCTGCGGACAAAGGGGGGTGTCGACGGTGTCAAAATGGGCCCTGGGGACAAAGGGCGTCCCCAGGATGTCACAATGGGCTCTGGGGTCAAAGGGGGTCCCCACCATATCAGAATGGGCCCTGGGGACAAAGGGGGGTCCCGTGAATGTCACAATGGGCCCTAGGGACAAGGGGGTGCCGAGGGGGTCACAATGGGCCCTGGGGACAATGGGGGGTCCTGGGATGTCACAATGGGCCCTGGGGACAAGCGGGGATCCCTAGGATGTCACAATGGGCCCTGGGGACTAATGTGGTCCCCACGGTGTCACAATATGTCCTGGAGACAAAGGGGGGTCCCCAGGATGTCACAATGGGCCCTGGGGACAATGGGGTTCCTGGGATGTCACAATGGGCCCTGGGGACAAAGGGGGTCCCCAGGATGTCTCAATGGGCCCTGGGGACAAAGAGGCTCCCCAGGATGTCACAATGGGACCTGGGGACAAGGGGGTCACCTGGAACTCACAATGGGCTCTGGGGACAATGAAGGTTCCCCAGGATGTTCACAATAGGCCCTGAGGACAAGGGGTGGTCCCCATGCTGTCACAATGGGTCTCCAGTGACAAGGGGGTCCCCAAGGTGTCACAATGGGCCCTGGGGACAATGGGGGGTCCTGGGACGTAACAATAGGCCCTGGGGACAAGGGGGTTCCCCACAGTGTCACAATGGGCCCTGGGGACAAAGGGGGTCCGCACGGTGTTACAATGGTCCCGGGGGACAAAGGGGGATGCCCAGGATGTCACAATGGCCCATTAGGACAACGGGGGGTACCCATGGTGTCACAATGGGTCCCCAGTGACAAGTAGGGTCCCCATGGTGTCACGATGGGTCCTGGGGACAAGGGGGTCCCCAGGATGTAACAATGGACCCTGGGGACAATGGGGGGTCCTCAGACGTCACAATGGGCCCTGGAGACAAAGGGGGTCTCCAGGATGTCACAATAGGTTCTGGGGACAGAGGGGGTCCTGGGATGTCACAATGGGCCCCAGTGACAAAAGGGGTCCCCTGAATGTCACAATGGGCCCTGGGGACAATGGGGGGTCCTGGGACGTCACAATGGGCCCTGGGGACAAGGAGGGTTCCCCAGGATGTCACAATGGGCCCTGGGGACAATGGGGGGTCCTGGGACGTCACAATGGGCCCTGGGGACAAGAGGGGGTCCCCAGGATGTTACAATGGGCCCTGGGGACAAAGAGGGGTCCCCTGAATGTCACAATGGGCCCTGGGGACAAGGGGGTGCCGAGGATGTCACAATGGGCCCTGGGGACAATGGGGGGTCCTGGGACGTCACAATGGGCCCTGGGGACAAGGGGGGGTCCCCAGGATGTCACAACGGCCCTGGGGACAAAGAGGGGTCTCTAAAGTGTCACAATGGGCCCTGGGGACACAGAGGGGCTCTAGGATGTCACAATAAGCCCTGGGGAAAAGGGGGGGTCCCCTGAAAGTCACGAGCCCTGGGAACAGAGGGGGCTCCCCAGGACGTCACAATGGGCCCTGGGAACAATGGGGGGTCCTGGGACGTCACAATGGGCCCTGGGGACAAGGGGGGGTCTCCAGGATGTCACAATGGGCCCTGGGGACAAAGAGGGGTCCCCTGAATGTCACAATGGGCCCTGGGGACAAGGGGGTGCCGAGGATGTCACAATGGGCCCTGGGGACAATGGGGGGTCCTGGGACGTCACAATGGGCCCTGGGGACAAGGAGGGATCCCCAGGATGTCACAATGGGCCCTGGGAACAATGGGGGGTCCTGGGACGTCACAATGGGCCCTGGGGACAAGGAGGGATCCCCAGGATGTCACAATGGGCCCTGGAGACAATGGGGGGTCCTGGGACGTCACAATGGGCTCTGGGGACAAGGGGGGGTCCCCAGGATGTCACAATGGGCCCTGGGGACAAAGAGGGGTCCCCTGAATGTCACAATGGGCCCTGGGGACAAGGGGGTGCCGAGGATGTCACAATGGGCCCTGGGAGCAATGGGGGGTCCTGGGACGTCACAATGGGCCCTGGGGACAAGGGGGGGTCTCCAGGATGTCACAATGGGCCCTGGGGACAAAGAGGGGTCCCCTGAATGTCACAATGGGCCCTGGGGACAAGGGGGTGCCGAGGATGTCACAATGGGCCCTGGGGACAATGGGGGGTCCTGGGACGTCACAATGGGCCCTGGAGACAAGGAGGGATCCCCAGGATGTCACAATGGGCCCTGGGAACAATTGGGGGTCCTGGGACGTCACAATGTGCCCTGGGGACAAGGAGGGATCCCCAGGATGTCACAATGGGCCCTGGAGACAATGGGGGGTCCTGGGACGTCACAATGGGCTCTGGGGACAGGGGAGGTCCCCAGGATGTCACAATGGGCCTTGGGGACAAAGAGGGGTCTCTAAAGTGTCACGATGGGCCCTGGGGACACAGAGGGGCCCTAGGACGTCACAATCAGCCCTGGGGACAAGGGGGGGTTCCCCTGAAAGTCACAATGAGCCCTGGGAACAGAGGGGGCTCCCCAGGACGTCACAATGGGCCCTGGGAACAATGGGGGTCGCTTGAAGGTCACAATGGGCCCTGGGGACAAGGGGGGGTCTCCAGGATGTCACAATGGGCCCTGGGGACAAAGAGGGGTCTCTAAAGTGTCACAATGGGCCCTGTGGACACAGACGGGCCCAAGGACGTCACAATCAGCCCTGGGGACAAGGGGGGGTCCCCTGAAAGTCACAATGAGCCCTGGGAACAGAGGGGGCTCCCCAGGACATCACAATGGGCCCTGGGAACAATGGGGGTCCCTTGAAGGTCACAATGGGCCCTGGGGACAAGGAGGTGCCGAGGATGTCACAGTGGGCCCTGGGGACAATGGGGGGTCCTGGGACCTCACAATGGGCCCTGAGGACAATGGTGGGTCCCCTGAATGTCAAAATGGGCCCTGGGGACAAAGGGGGGTCCGCAGGATGTCACAATGGGCACTGGGGACAAAGGGGGGTCCTGGGACCTCACAATGGGCCCTGAGGACAATGGTGGGTCCCCTGAATGTCAAAATGGGCCCTGGGGATTAAGGGGGGGTCCCCATGGTGTCACAATGGGCCCAAGTGACAAGGAGTGTATCCACGGTACCACGATGGGTCCTGGGGACAAGGCGGTCCCCCAGATGTCACAATGGGCCCTGAGGACAATGGTGGGTCCCCTGAATGTCAAAATGGGCCCTGGGGACAAAGGGGGGTCCTGGAATGTCACAATGGGCCCTAGGGACAATGGGGGTCCCCAGGATGTCACAATGGGCCCTGGGGACAAAGGGGGCTCCTGGGATGTCACAATAGGCCCCAGTGACAAAGGGGGTCCCCATGGTGCCACAATGGACCCTGGGGACAAAGGGGGTCCCCTGGATGTCACAATGGGCTCTGGGGACAAGGAGGGTCCCCAGGATGTCACAATGGGCCCTGGGGACAAAGGGGGGTGTCGACGGTGTCAAAATGGGCCCTGGGGACAAAGGGCGTCCCCAGGATGTCACAATGGGCCCTGGGGACAAAGGGGGTCCCCACCATATCAGAATGGGCCCTGGGGACAAAGGGGGGTCCCGTGAATGTCACAATGGTCCCTGGGGACAAGGGGGTGCCCTGAATGTCACAATGGGCCCTGGAGACAATGGGGGGTCCTAAGACGTCACAATGGGCCCTGGGGACAATGGGGGTCCCCAGGATGTCACAATGGGCCCTGGGGACAATAGGAGGTTCTGGGATGTCACAATGGGCCCTAGGGACAAAGGGGATGTCCCCAGGATGTCACAATGGGTCCCGGGGACAATGGGAGGTGCCCAAGATGTCACAATGGTCCCTGAGGACAAGCGGGGGTCTCCATGGTGTCACAATGGGTCCCCAGTGACAAGGCGGGGTCCCCATGGTGTCACAATGGGTCCTGGGGTCAATGGGAGGTGCCCAAGATGTCACAATGAACCCTGAGGACAAGCGGGGGTCTCCATGGTGTCACAATGGGTCTCCAGTGACAAGGGGGGGTCCCCATGGTGTCACAATGGGCCCTGGGGACAAACATGGCTCCCCTCAATATCAAAATGGGTCCTGGGGACAAAGTGGGCTCCTCGGATGTCACAATGGACACTGGGGACAACGGGAGGTCCTGGGACGTCACAATGGGCCCTGGGGACAAAGTTGGTCCCCACGATGTCTCAATGAGCCCCAGTGACAAAGGGGGGTACCCAGGATGTCACAATGGGCCGTGGGGACAATGAGGGGTCCTGGGACATCACAATGGGTCCTGGGGACAAGGGGGGGACCCCTGAATGTCACAATGGGCCCTGGGGACAATGTGGGGTCCTGGGATGTCACAATGGGCCCCAGCGACAAAGAGGGTCCCCTGAATGTCACAATGGGCCCTGGGGACAAAGTAAGGTCCTGGGCTGTCACAATGGGCCCTGGGGACAAGGAGGGATCCCCAGGATGTCACAATGGGCCCTGGGGACAATGGGGGTCCCCAGGATGTCACAATGGGCCCTGGGGACAAAGGGGGGTCCTGGGATGTCACAATGGGCCCCAGTGACAAAGAGGGTCCTCATGGTGCCACAATGGGCCCTGGGGACAAAGGGGGTCCCCAGGATGTCGCAATGGGCTCTGGGGACAAGGAGGGTCCCCAGGATGTCACAATGGGCCCTGGAGACAAAGGGGGGTCCTGGGACGTCACAATGGGCCCTGGGGACAAGGGGGGTCCCCAGGATGTCACAATGGGCTCTGGGGACAAGTGGGGTACCGAGGATGTCACAATGGGTCCTGGGGACAATGGGAAGTGCCCAAGATGTCACAATGGTCCCTGAGGACAAGCGGGGTCTCCATGGTGTAACAATGGGTCCCCAGTGACAAGGGGGGGTCCCCATGGTGTCACAATGGGTCCTGGGGTCAATGGGAGGTGCCCAAGATGTCACAATGGACCCTGAGGACAAGCGGGGGTCTCCATGGTGTCACAATGGGTCTCCAGTGACAAGGGGGGGTCCCCATGGTGTCACAATGGGCCCTGGGGACAAACGTGGCTCCCCTCAATATCAAAATGGGTCCTGGGGACAAAGTGGGCTCCTTGGATGTCACAATGGACACTGGGGACAACGGGAGGTCCTGGGACGTCACAATGGGCCAGGGGACAAAGTTGGTCCCCACGATGTCTCAATGAGCCCCAGTGACAAAGGGGGGTACCCAGGATGTCACAATGGGCCGTGGGGACAATGAGGGGTCCTGGGACATCACAATGGGTCCTGGGGACAAGGGGGGGACCCCTGAATGTCACAATGGGCCCTGGGGACAATGTGGGGTCCGCAGGATGTCACAATGGGCACTGGGGACAATGGGGGGTCCTGGGATGTCACAATGAGCCCTGCAGACAAGGGTGGTACCCACGGTGTCACAATGGGCCCTGGGCACAAGGGGGGGTCTCCATAGTGTCACAATGGGTCCTGGGGACAAGTGGGGTCCCCAGGATGTCACAATGGCCCCTGGGGACAATGGGGGGTCCTGGGACGTCACAATGGGCCCTGGGGACAAGGGGGGGTCCCCAGGATGTCACAATGGGCCCTGGGGACAAAGAGGGGTCCCCTGAATGTCACAATGGGCCCTGGGGACAAGGGGGTGCAGTGGATGTCACAATGGGCCCTGGGGACAATGGGGGGTGTCCAGGATGTGCAAATGAGTCCTGAGGACAAGGGGGGGTCCCCATGGTGTCACAATGAGTCCCCAGTGACAAGGAGGGGTCCCCATGGTGTCACAATAGGCCCTGGGGACAAAGTGGGTCCCCTGGATGTCACAATGGGCTCTGGGGACAAGGAGGGTCCCCAAGATGTCACAATGGGCCCTGGGGACAAAGAGCGTCCCCAGCATGTCACAATGGGCCCTGGGGACAAAGGGGGTCCCCACGGTATCAGAATGGGCCCTGGGGACAATGGGGGGTCCTGGGATGTCACAATGAGCCCTGCAGACAAGGGTGGTACCCACGGTGTAACAATGGGCCCTGGGGACAAGTGGGGTCCCCAGGATGTAACAATGGGCCCTGGGGACAATGTGGGGTCCCCTGAATGTCACAATGGGCCCTGGGGACAAGGGGGTGCCGAGGATGTCACAATGGGCCCTGGGGAAAATGGGGGGTCCCCTGAATGTCAAAATGGGCCCTGGGGACAAAGGGGGGTCCGCAGGATGTCACAATGGGCCCCAGTGACAAAGGGGGTCCCCTGAATGTCAGAATGGGTCCTGGGGACAATGGGGGGTCCTGGGACATCACAATGGGCCCTGGGGACAAGGGGGGGTCCCCAGGATGTCACAATGGGCCCTGGGGACAAAGAGGGGTCCCCTGAATGTCACAATGGGCCCTGGGGACAAGGGGGTGCCGAGGATGTCACAATGGGCCCTGGGGACAATGGGGGATTCCCAGGATGTCACAATGGGCCCTGGGGACAAGGGGGTGTCCCCAGGATGTCACAATGGGCCCTGCGGACAAGGGTGGTACCCACGGTGTCACAATGGTCACTGGGCACAAGGGGGGGTCCCTATAGTGTCACAATGGGTCCTGGGGAGAAGTGGGGTCCCCTGAAAGTCACAATGGGCCCTGGGGACAATGTGGGGTCCTGGGATGTCACAATGGGCCCTCGTGACAAACGGGGGCCCCTGAATGTCACAATGGGCCCTGGGGACAAAGGGGGGTCCTGGGACGCCACAATGGGCCCTGGGGACAAGGAGGGATCCCCAGGATGTCACATTGGGCCCTGGGGACAATGGCGGGTCCTGGGACATCACAATGGGCCCTGGGGTCAAGGGGGGGTCCCCAGGATGTCACAATGGGCCCTGGGGACAAAGAGGGGTCCCCTGAATGTCACAACGGGCCCTGGGGACAAGGGGGTGCCGAGGATGTCACAATGGGCCCTGGGGACAATGGGGGGTCCTGGGAACTCACAATGGGCCCTGAGGACAATGGTGGGTCCCCTAAATGTCACAATGGGCCCTGGGGACAAAGGGGGGTCTGCAGGATGTCACAATGGGCACTGGGGACAAAGTGGGGGTCCCCATGGTGTCACAATGGGCCCAAGTGACAAGGAGGGTCCCCACGGTGCCACGATGGTTCCTGGGGACAAGGGCGTCCCCCAGATGTCACAATGGGCCCTGGCGACAATGGGTGTCCCCAGGATGTCACAATGGGCCCTGGGGACAATGAGGGTCCCCAGAATGTCACAATGGGCCCTGGGGACAATGGGGGGTTCCCAGGATGTGAGAATGCGTCCTGACGACAAGGAGGGGTCCCCATGGTGTCACAATAGGCCCTGGGGATAAAGTGGGGTCCTAGAATGTCACAATGCGCCCTGGGGAGAAACGGGTCCCCAGGATGTCACAATGGGCCCTAGGGACAAAGGGGGGTCCGCCGGATGTCACAATAGGCCCTGGGGATAAAGTGGGGTCCTAGAATGTCACAATGCGCCCTGGGGAGAAACGGGTCCCCAGGATGTCACAATGGGCCCTAGGGACAAAGGGGGGTCCGCCGGATGTCACAATGGGCCCTGGGGACAATGGGGGATCCTGGGATGTCACAATGGGCCCTGGGGACAAGGAGGGATCCCCAGGATGTCACAATGGGCCCTGGAGACAATGGGGGGTCCTGGGACCTCACAATGGGCCCTGGGGACAAGGGGGGGTCTCCAGGATGTCACAATGGGCCCTGGGAACAAGGGGGTCCCCCAGATATCACAATGGGCCCTGGGGACAAAGTAAGGTCCTGGGCTGTCACAATGGACCCTGAGGACAAGGGGGGTCCCCAGGATGTCACAATGAAGTCTTGGGACAAAGGGGGTCCCCAGGATGTCACAATGGGTCCTGGGGACCAGGGAGGGTCCTGGGATGTCACAATGGGCCCTAGTGACAAAGTGGGTCCCTATGGTGCCACAATGGGCCCTGGGGACAAAGGGGGTCCCCTGGATGTCACAATGGGCTCTGGGGACAAGGAGGGTCCCCAGGATGTCATAATGGGTCCTGGGGACAAAGAGCGTCCCCGGGATGTAACAATGGGCCCTGGGGACAAAGGGGGTCCCCACGGTATCAGAATGGGCCCTGGGGACAAAGGGGGATCCCCTGAATGTCACAATGGGCCCTGTGGAGAATGGGGGGTCCTGGGATGTCACAATGAGCCTTGAAGACAAGGGTGGTACCCACAGTGTCACAATGGGCCCTGGGGACAAGTGGGGTCCCCAGGATGTCACAATGGGCCCTGGGGACAATGTGGGGTCCTGGGATGTCACAATGGGCCCCAGTGACAAAGGGGGTCCCCAGGATGTCACAATGGGTCCTGGGGACAATGTGGGGTCCCCTGAATGTCACAATGGGCCCTGGGGACAAGGGGGGGTCCTGGGACGTAACAATGGGCCCTGGGGACAAGGGGGGGTCCCCAGGATGTCACAATGGGCCCTGGGGACAATGGGGGGTCCTGGGATGTCACAATGGGCCCCAGTGACAAAGGGGGTCCCCTGAATGTCACAATGGGTCTTGGGGACAATGGCGGGTCCTGAGACGTCACAATGGGCCCTGGGGACAAGGAGGGATCCCCAGGATGTCACAATGGGCCCTGGGGACAAAGAGGGGTCCCCTGAATGTCACAATGGGCCCTAGAGACAAGGGGGGGTCCTGGGACGTCACAATGGGCCCTGGGGACAAGGGGGGGTCCCCAGGATGTCACAATGGGCCCTGGGGACAAGGGGGTGCCGAGGATGTCACAATGGGCTCTGGGGACAATGGGGTGTCCTGGAATGTCACAATGGGCCCTGGGGAAAATGGGGGTCCCCAGGATGTCACAATGGGCCCTGGGGACAATGGGGGTCCCCTGGATGTCACAATGGGCTCTGGGGACAAGGAGGGTCCCCAGGATGTCATAATGTGTCCTGGGGACAAAGAGCGTCCCCGGGATGTAACAATGGGCCCTGGGGACAAAGGGGGTCCCCACGGTATCAGAATGGGCCCTGGGGACAAAGGGGGATCCCCTGAATGTCACAATGGGCCCTGTGGACAATGGGGGGTCCTGGGATGTCACAATGAGCCTTGAAGACAAGGGTGGTACCCACAGTGTCACAATGGGCCCTGGGGACAAGTGGGGTCCCCAGGATGTCACAATCGGCCCTGGGGACAATGTGGGGTCCTGGGATGTCACAATGGGCCCCAGTGACAAAGGGGGTCCCCAGGATGTCACAATGGGTCCTGGGGAAAATGTGGGGTCCCCTGAATGTCACAATGGGCCCTGGGGACAAGGGGGGGTCCTGGGACGTAACAATGGGCCCTGGGGACAAGGGGGGGTCCCCAGGATGTCACAATGGGCCCTGGGGACAATGTGGGGTCCTGGGATGTCACAATGGGCCCCAGTGACAAAGGGGGTCCCCTGAATGTCACAATGGGTCTTGGGGACAATGGCGGGTCCTGAGACGTCACAATGGGCCCTGGGGACAAGGAGGGATCCCCAGGATGTCACAATGGGCCCTGGGGACAAAGAGGGTTCCCCTGAATGTCACAATGGGCCCTAGAGACAAGGGGGGGTCCTGGGACGTCACAATGGGCCCTGGGGACAAGGGGGGGTCCCCAGGATGTCACAATGGGCCCTGGGGACAAGGGGGTGCCGAGGATGTCACAATGGGCCCTGGGGACAATGGGGTGTCCTGGAATGTCACAATGGGCCCTGGGGAAAATGGGGGTCCCCAGGATGTCACAATGGGCCCTGGGGACAATGGGGGGTGCCCAGAATGTGAGAATGAGTCCTGAGGACAAGGGGGGGTCCCCATGGTGTCACAATGGGTCCCCAGTGACAAGGAGGGGTCCCCATGGTGTCACAAATACACCTGGGGACAAAGGGGGGTCCTAGAATGTCACAATGGGCCCTGGGGACAATGGGGGGTCCTGGGATGTCACAATGAGCCCTGCGGACAAGGGTGGTACCCACAGTGTCACAGTGGGCTCTGGGCACAAGGGGGTTCCCCATAGTGTCACAATGGGTCCTGGGGAAAAGTGGAGTCCCCAGGATGTCACAATGGGCCCTGGGGACAATGGGGGGTCCTGGGATTTCACAATGGGCCCCAGTGACAAAGGGGGTCCCCTGAATGTCACAATGGGTCCTGGGGACAATGGGGAGTCCTAGGACGTCACAATGGGCCCTGGGGACAAGGAGGGATCCCCAGGATGTCACAATGGGTACTGGAGACAAAGCGGGGGTCCCCATGGTGTCACAATGGGCCCAAGTGACAAGGAGGGTCCCCACGGTGCTACGATGGGTCCTGGGGACAAGGGCGTCCCCCAGATGTCACAATGGGCCCTGGGGACAATGGGGTTGCCCAGGATGTCACAATGGGCCCTGGAGACAATGGGAGTCCCGAAGGTGTCAGAACGAGCCCTGGGGACAAAGTGGAATCCTGAAATGTCACAATGCCCCCAGTGACAAAGGGGTTCCCCATGGTGCCACAATGGGCCATGGGGACAAAAGGGGTCCCCAGGAATTCACAATAGCACTGGGGATTAAGGGGGGTTATGGGATGTCACAATGGGCCCTGGGGACAAAGTGGGGTCCTGGGATGTCACAATGGGCTCCAGTGACAAAGGGGGTCCCCATGGTGCCACAATGGGCCCTGGGGACAAAGGGGGGTCTTGGGATGTCACAATGGGCCCCAGTGACAAAGGGGGTCCCCATGGTGCCACAATGGGCCCTGGGGACAAAGGGGGTCCCCTGGATGTCACAATGGGCTCTGGGGACAAGGAGGGTCCCCAGGATGTCACAATGGGCCCTGGGGACAAAGGGGGGTGTCGACAGTGTCAAAATGGGCCCTGGGGACAAAGGGGGTCCCCACCATATCAGAATGGGCCCTGGGGACAAAGGGGGGTCCCGTGAATGTCACAATGGGCCCTAGGGACAAGGGGGTGCCGAGGAGGTCACAATGGGCCCTGGGGACAATGGGGGATCCTGGGACGTCACAATGGGCCCTGGGGACAAGAGAGGATCCCTAGGATGTCACAATGGGCCCTGGGGACTAATGTGGTCCCCACGGTGTCACAATATGTCCTGGAGACAAAGGGGGGTCCCCAGGATGTCACAATGGGCCCTTGGGACAATGGGGTTCCTGGGATGTCACAATGGGTCCTCAGTGACAAAGGAGGTCCCCAGGATGTCTCAATGGGCCCTGAGGACAATGGGAGGTCCCCATGGTGTCACAATGGGTCCCCAGTGACAAGGAAGGTCTCCACGGTGCCAGGATGAGTCCTGGGGACAAGGAGGTCCCCAGGATGTCACAATGGGCCCTGGGGACAAAGAGGCTCCCCAGGATGTCACAATGGGACCTGGGGACAAGGGGGTCTCCAGGAACTCACAATGGGCTCTGGGGACAATGGAGGTTCCCCAGGATGTTCACAATAGGCCCTGAGGACAAGGGGTGGTCCCCATGCTGTCACAATGGGTCTCCAGTGACAAGGGGGTCCACAAAGTGTCACAATGGGCCCTGGGGACAATGGGGTTCCTGGGACGTAACAATAGGCCCTGGGGACAAGGAGGTTCCCCACAGTATCACAATGGTCCCGGGGGAGAAAGGGGGATGCCCAGGATGTCACAATGGGCCCTGAGGACAAGGGGGGGTCCCCATGGTGTCACAATGGGTCCCCAGTGACAAGGAGGGTCCCCATGGTGTCACGATGGGTCCTGGGGACAAGGGGGTCCCCAGGATGTAACAATGGACCCTGGGGACAATGGGGGGTCCTGGGACGTCACAATGGGCCCTGGAGACAAAGGGGGTCTCCAGGATGTCACAATGGGCCCTGGGGACAATGCGGGGTCCTGGGACATCACAATGGCCCCGGTGACAAAGGGGGTCCCCAGGATGTCACAATGGGCCCTGGGAACAAGGGGGGGTCCTGGGATGTCACAATGGGCCCCAGTGACAAAGGGGGTCCCTGAATGTCACAATGGGCCCTGGGGACAACGGGGGGTCCTGGAACGTCACAATGGGCCCTGGGGACAAGGAGGGATCCCCAAGATGTCACAATGGGCCCTGGGGACAATGGGGGGTCCTGGGACGTCACAATGGGCCCTGGGGACAAGAGGGGGTCCCCAGGATGTCACAATGGGCCCTGGGGACAAAGTGGGGTCCCCTGAATGTCACAATGGGCCCTGGGGACAAGGGGGTACCGAGGATGTCACAATGGGCCCTGGGGACAATGGGGGGTCCTGGGACGTCACAATGGGCCCTGGGGACAAGAGGGGGTCCCCAGGAATGTCACAATGGCCCTGGGGACAAAGAGGGGTCTCTAAAGTGTCACAATGGGCCCTGGGGACACAGAGGGCCCTAGGATGTCACAATCAGCCCTAGGGACAAGGGGGGGTCCCCTGAAAGTCACAATGAGCCCTGGGAACAGAGGGGGCTCCCCAGGACGTCACAATGGGCCCTGGGAACAATGGGGGGTCCTGGGACGTCACAATGGGCCCTGGGAACAATGGGGGTCCCTTGAAGGTCACAATGGGCCCTGGGGACAATGGTGGGTCCCCTGAATGTCAAAATGGGCCCTGGGGACAAAGGGGGGTCCTGGGATGTCACAATGGGCCCTGGGGACAATGGGGGGTCCTGGGATGTCACAATGAGCCCTGCGGACAAGGGTGGTACCCACAGTGTCACAGTGGGCTCTGGGCACAAGGGGGTACCCCATAGTGTCACAATGGGTCCTGGGGACAAGTGGGGTCCCCTGAATGTCACAATGGGTCCTGGGGACAATGGGGGGTCCTGGGACGTCACAATGGGCCCCGGGGACAAGGAGGGATCCCCAGGATGTCACAATGGGTACTGGAGACAAAGGGGGGGTCCCCATGGTGTCACAATGGGCCGAAGTGACAAGGAGGGTCCCCACGGTGCCACGATGGGTCCTGGGGACAAGGGCGTCCCCCAGATGTCACAATGGGCCCTGGGGACAATGGGGTTGCCCAGGATGTCACAATGGGCCCTGGGGACAATGGGAGTCCCCAACGTGTCAGAACGAGTCCTGGGGACAAAGTGGAATCCTGGAATGTCACAATGGCCGCCAGTGACAAAGGGGTTCCCCATGGTGCCACAATGGGCCCTGGGGACAAAAGGGGTCCCCAGGATTTCGCAATAGCACTGGGGATAAAGGGGGGTCCTGGGATGTCACAATGGGCCCCGGTGACAAAGGGGGTCCCCATGGTGCCACAATTGGCCGTGGGGACAAATGGGGTCCCCAGGATGTCACAATGAACCCTGGGGACAAAGGGTGGTCCTGGGACATTTCAATGGGCCCTAGGGACAAAGGGGGGACCCTAGGATGTCACAATGGGCCCTGGGGACAAAGGGGGGTCCCCAGGATGTCAAAATGGGCCCCAGTGACAAAGGGGGTCCCCATGGTGCCACAATGGGCCCTGGGGACAAAGGGGGTCCCGTGCATGTCACAATGGGCTCTGGGTACAAGGAGGGTCCAGGATGTCACAATGGGCCCTGGGGACAAAGGGGGGTGTCGACGGTGTCAAAATGGGCCCTGGGGACAAAGGGCGTCCCCAGGATGTCACTATTGGCCCTGGGGACAAAGGGGGTCCCCACCATATCAGAATGGGCCCTGGGGACAAAGGGGAGTCCCGTGAATGTCACAATGGGCACTAGGGAAAAGGGGGTGCCGAGGAGGTCACAATGGGCCCTGGGGACAATGGGGGGTCCTAGGACGTCACAATGGGCCCTGGGGACAAGAGGAGATCCCTAGGAAGTCACAATGGGCCCTGGGGACTAATGAGGTCCCCACGGTGTCACAATATGTCCTGGAGACAAAGGGGGGTCCCCAGGATGTCACAATGGGCCCTTGGGACAATGGGGGGTCCTGGGACGTCACAATGGGCCCTAGGGACAAGAAGGGGTCCCCAGGATGTCACAATGGGCCCTGGAGACAAAGAGGGGTCCCCTGAATGTCACAATGGGCCCTGGGGACAAGGGGGTGCCGAGGATGTCACAATGGGCCCTGGGGAAAAGGGGGGTTCCCAGGATGTCACAATGGGACCTGGGGACAAGGGGGTCTCCAGGAACTCACAATGGGCTCTGGGGACAATGGAGGTTCCCCAGGATGTTCACAATAGGCCCTGAGGACAAGGGGTGGTCCCCATGCTGTCACAATGGGTCTCCAGTGACAAGGGGGTCCCCAAGGTGTCACAATGGGCCCTGGGGACAATGGGGGGTCCTGGGACGTAACAATAGGCCCTGAGGACAAGGGGGTCCCCACAGTGTCACAATGGGCCCTGGGGACAAAGGGGGTCCCCACAGTGTTACAATGGTCCCGGGGGAAAAAAAGGGATGCCCAGGATGTCACAATGGGCCCTGAGGACAAGGGGGGGTCCCCATGGTGTCACAACAGGTCCCCAGTGACAAGGAGGGTCCCCATGGTGTCACGATGGGTCTTGGGGACAAGGGGGTCCCCAGGATGTAACAATGGGCCCTGGGGACAATGGGGGGTCCTGGGACGTCACAATGGGCCCTGGAGACAAAGGGGGTCCCCTGAATGTCACAATGGGCCCTGGGGACAATGTGGGGTCCTGGGATGTCACAATTGGCCCCAGTGACAAAGGCGGTCCCCTGAATGTCACAATGGGCCCTGGGGACAATGGGGGGTCCTGGGACGTCACAATAGGCCCTGGGGACAAGGAGGGATCCCCAGGATGACACAATGGGCCCCAGTGACAAAGGGGGTCCCCTGAATGTCACAATGGGTCCTGGGAACAATGGGGGGGTCCTGGGACGTCACAATGGGCCCTGAGGACAAGAGGGGTCCCCAGGATGTCACAATGGGTCTTGGGGACAAAGAGGGGTCCCCTGAATGTCACAATGGGCCCTGGGGACAAGGGGGTGCTGAGGATGTCACAATGGGCCCTGGGGACAATGGGGGGTCCTGGGACGTCACAATGGGCCCTGGGGACAAGGAGGGATCCCCAGGATGTCACAATGGGCCCTGGAGACAATGGGGGGTCCTGGGACGTCACAATGGGCTCTGGGGACAAGGGGGGGTCCCCAGGATGTCACAATGGGCCCTGGGGACAAAGAGGGGTCTCTAAAGTGTCACGATGGGCCCTGCGGACACAGAGGGGCCCTAGGATGTCACAATCAGCCCTGGGGACAAGGGGGGGTTCCCCTGAAAGTCACAATGAGCCCTGGGAACAGAGGGGGCTCCCCAGGACGTCACAATGGGCCCTGGGAACAATGGGGGTCCCTTGAAGGTCACAATGGGCCCTGGGGACAATGGTGGGTCCCCTGAATGACAAAATGGGCCCTGGGGACAAAGGGGGGTCCGCAGGATGTCACAATGGGCACTGGGGACAAAGGGGGCGTCCCCATGGTGTCACAATGGGCCCAAGTGACAAGGGGGGCCCCACGGTGCCACGATGGGTCCTGGGGACAAGGGGGTCCCCCAGATGTCACAATGGGCCCTGGGGACAATGGGGTTGCCCAGGATGTCACAATGGACCCTGGGGACAAAGGGGGATCCCCAGGATGTCACAATGGGCCCTGGGGACAATGGGAGTCCCCAAGGTGTCAGAACGAGCCCTGGGGACAAAGTGGAATTCTGGAATGTCACAATGGCCCCCAGTGACAAAGGGGTTCCCCATGGTGCCACAATGGGCCCTGGGCACAAAGGAGGTCCCCAGGATTTCACAATAGCACTGGGGACAAAGGGGGGTCATGGGATGTCACAATGGGCCCTGGGGACAAGGGAGGTCCCCATGGTGTCACAATAAGCCCTGGGGACAAACTGGGGTCCTGGGATGTCACAATGGGCCCCAGTGACAAAGGGGGTCCCCATGGTGCCACAATGGTCCGTGGGGACAAAAGGGGTCCCCAGGATGTCACAATGGGCCCTGGGGACAAGGAGGGATCCCCAGGATGTCACAATGAGCCCTGGGGACAAGGGGGGGGTCCCCAGGATGTCACAATGTGCCCTGGGTACAAAGAGGCGTCCCCTGAATGTCACAATGGGCCCTGGGGACAATGGGGGGTCCTGGGACGTCACAATGGGCCCCAGTGACAAGGGGGGGTCCCCAGGATGTCACAATGGGCCCTGGGGACAAAGAGGGGTCCCCTGAATGTCACAATGGGCCCTGGGGACAAGGAGGTGCAGTGGATGTCACAATGGGCCCTGGGGACAATGGGGGTCCCCAGGATGTCACAATGGGCCCTGGGGACAATAGGAGGTTCTGGATGTCACAATGGGTCCTGGTGGACAATGGGGGGTCCTGGGACGTCACAATGGGCCCTGGAGACAAGGAGGGATCCCCAGGATGTCACAATGGGCCCTGGGGACAATAGGGGGTCCTGGGATGTCACAATGGGCCCTGGGGACAAGGGGGGGTCCCCAGGATGTCACAATGTGCCCTGGGTAGAAAGAGGCATCCCCTGAATGTCACAATGGGCCCTGGGGACAAGGGGGTGCCCTGAATGTCACAATGGGCCCTGGGAACAATGGGGGGTCCTAAGACGTCACAATGGGCCCTGGGGCCAAGCAGGGATCCCCAGGATGTCACAATGGGCCCTGGGGACAATGGGGGGTCCTGGGACGTCACAATGGGCCCCAGTGATAAGGCGGGGTCCCCAGGATGTCACAATGGGCCCTGGGGACAATGGGGGGTCCTGGAATGTCACAATGGGCCCTGGGGACAATGGGGGTTCCCAGGATGTCACAATGGGCCCTGGGGACAATAGGAGGTTCTGGGATGTCACAATGGGCCCTGGGGACATTGAGGGTCCCCAGGTTGTCACAATGGGCCCTGGGGACATTGGAGAGTGCCCAGGATGTGAGAACGAGTCCTGAGGACAAGGGGGGGTCCCCATTGTGTCACAATGGGTCGCCAGTGACAAGGAGGGGTCCCCATGGTGCCACAATAGGCCCTGGGGACAAAGTGGGGTCCTAGAATGTCACAATGGGCCCTGGGGACAAAAGGGGTTGTCATGGTGCCACAATAGGCCCTGGGGTCAAAGGGGGTCCCCATGGTGCTACAATGGGCCCTGGGGACAAAGGGGGGTCCTGGGATGTCACAATGGTCCCTGGGGACAAAGGGTATGTCCCCATGGTGCCACAATGGGCCCTGGGAGCAAGCGGGTCCCCAGGATGTCACAATGGGTCCTGGGGACAATGGGAGGTTCCCAAGATGTCACAATGGACCCTGAGGACAAGCGGGGGTTCTCCATGGTGTCACAATGGGTCCCCAGTGACAAGGGGGGGTCCCCTTGGTGTCACAATGGGCCCTGGGTACAAACGTGGCTCCCCTCAATATCAAAATGGGTCCTGGGGACAAAGTGGGCTCCTCGGATGTCACAATGGACACTGGGGACAAAGTTGGTCCCCACGATGTCTCAATGAGCCCCAGTGACAAAGGGGGGTCCCCAGAATGTCACAATGGGCCGTGGGGACACTGAGGGGTCCTGGGACATCACAATGGGCCCTGGGGACAAGGGGGGGACCCCTGAATGTCACAATGAGCCCTGGGGACAATGTGGGGTCCTGGGATGTCACAATGGGCCAGAGTGACAAAGGGGGTCCCCTGAATGTCACACTGGGCCCTGGGGAAAATGGGGGGTCCTGGGATGTCACAATGGGTCCTAGGGACAAGGAGGGATCCCCAGGATGTCACAATGGGCCCTGGGGACAATGGGGGGTCCTGGGACGTCACAATGGGCCCTGGGGACAAAGAGGGGTCCCCAAGATGTCACAATGGGCCCTGGGGACAAAGAGGGGTCTCTAAAGTGTCACAATGGGCCCTGGGGACACAGAGGGCCCTAGGACGTCACAATCAGCCCTGGGGACAAGGGGGCGTCCCCAAGATGTCACAATGGGCCCTGGGGACAAAGAGGGGTCTCTAAAGTGTCACGATGGGCCCTGGGGACACAGAGGGGCCCTAGGACGTCACAATCAGCCCTGGGGACAAGGTGGGGTCCCCTGAAAGTCACAATGAGCCCTGGGAACAGAGGGGGCTCCCCAGGACGTCACAATGGGCCCTGGGGACAATGGTGGGTCCCCTGAATGTCAAAATGGGCCCTGGGGACAAAGGGGGGTCCGCAGGATGTCACAATGGGCACTGGGGACAAAGGGGGGGTCCCCATGGTGTCACAATGGCCCCAAGTGACAAGTAGGGTCCCCACGGTGCCACGATGGGTCCTGGGGACAAGGGGGTCCCCCAGATGTCACAATGGGCCCTGGGGACAATGGGGTTGCCCAGGATGTCACAATGGACTCTGGGGACAAATGGGGTCCCCTGGATGTCACAATGGGCCCTGGGGACAAAGGGGGGTCCTGGGATGTCACAATGAGCCCTGCGGACAAGGGTGGTACCCACGGTGTCAAAATGGGCCCTGGGAACAAGGCGGGGTCCCCATAGTGTCACAATGGGTCCTGGGGACAAGGGGGTCCCCCAGATGTCACAATGGGCCCTGGGGACAATGGGGTTGCCCAGGATGTCACAATGGACCCTGGGGACAAAGGGGGGTCCTGGGATGTCACTATGAGCCCTGCGGACAAGGGTGGTACCCACGGTGTCAAAATGGGCCCTGGGAACAAGGGGGGGTCCCCATAGTGTCACAATGGGTCCTGGGGACAAGTGGGGTCCCCAGGATGTCACAATGGGTCCTGGGGACAATGTGGGGTCCTGGGATGTCACAATGGGCCCCAGTGACAAAGGGGGTCCCCTGAATGTCACAATGGGTCCTGGGGACAATGGGGGGTCCTGGGACGTCACAATGGGCCCTGGGGACAAGGAGGGATCCCCAGGATGTCACAATTGGCCCTGGGGACAATAGGGGGTTCTGGGACATCACAATGGGTCCTGGGGACAAGGGGGGGTCCCCAGGATGTCACAATGTGCCCTGGGTACAAAGAGGCATCCCTTGAATGTCACAATGGGCCATGGGGACAAGGGGGTGCCCTGAATGTAACAATGGGCCCTGGGGACAAGGGGGTGCCCTGAATGTCACAATGGGTCCTGGGGACAATGGGGTGTCCTAAGACGTCACAATGGGCCCTGGGGCCAAGCAGGGATCCCTAGGATGTCACAATGGGCCCTGGGGACAATGGGGGGTTCTGGGAAGTCACAATGGGCCCCAGTGACAAGGGGGGGTCCCCAGAATGTCACAATGGGCCCTGGAGACAAAGAGGGGTCCCCTGAATGTCACAATGGGCCCTGCGGAGAAAGGGGGTCCCCAGGATGTCAAAATGGGCCTTGGGGACACAGTGGGGTTCTTGGATATCACAATGTGACACAGTGACAAAGGGGGACCCCATGGTGCCACAATGAGCCCCGGGGACAAAGAGAGGTCCCTAGGATGTCACAATGGGACCTTGGCACAATGGGGTTCCTGGGATGTCACAATGGGTCCCCAGTGACAAAGGGGGTCCCCAGGATGTCTCAATGGGTCCTGAGGACAATGGGAGGTCTTCATGGTGTCACAAAGGGTCCCCAGTGACAAGGGAGGTCCCCACGGTGCCAGGATGTGTCCTGGGGACAAGGAGGTCCCCAGGATGGGTCCTGGGGACAAGGAGGTCCCCAGGATGTCACAATGGGCCATGGGGACAAAGAGGCTCCCCAGGATGTCAAAATGTGACCTGGGGACAAGGGGGTCCCCAGGAACTCACAATGGGCTCTGGGTACAATGGAGGTTCCCCAGGATGTTCACAATAGGCCCTGAGGACAAGGGGTGGTCCCCATGGTGTCACAATGGGTCCCCAGTGACAAGGGGGTCCCCAAGGTGTCACAATGGGCCCTGGGGACAATGGGGAGTCCTGGGATTTAACAATAGGCCCTGGGGACAAAGGGGGTCCCCACGGTGTTACAATGGTCCCGGGGGAGAAAGGGGGATGCCCAGGATGTCACAATGGGCCCTGAGAACAAGGAGGGGTCCCCATGGTGTCACAATGGGTCCCCAGTGACAAGGAGGGTCCCCATGGTGTCACGATGGGTCCTGGGGACAATGGGGTCCCCAGGATGTAACAATGAACCCTGGAGACAATGGGGGCTTCTGGGACGTCACAATGGGTCCTGGGGACAAAGGGGGTCTCCAGGATGTCACAATGGGCTCTGGGGGCAATGCGGGGTCCTGGGATGTCACAATGGGTCTTTAGGACAAAGAGGGGTCCCCAGGATGTCACAATGGGCCCTGGGGACAATGGGGGGTCCTGGGACGTCACAATGGGCCCTGGGTACAAGGAGGGATCCCCAGGATGTCACAATGGGCCATGGGGACAATGGGGGGTCCCGGGACAAAGAGGGGCCCTAGAACGTCACAATCAGCCCTGGGTACAATGGGGGTCCCTTGAAGTTCAAAATAGGCCCTGGGGACAATGGTGGGTCCCCTGAATGTCAAAATGGGCCCTGGGGACAAAGGGGGGTCCGCAGGATGTCACAATGGGCACTGGGGACAAAGGGGGGGTCCCCATGGTGTCACAATGAGCCCAAGTGACAAGGAGGGTCCCCACGGTGCCACGATGGGTCCTGGGGACAAGGGGGTCCCCCAGATGTCACAATGGGCCCTGGGGACAATGGGGTTGCCCAGGATGTCACAATGGACCCTGGGGACAAAGAGGGGTCTCTAAAGTGTCACAATGGGCCCTGGGGACACAGAGGGGCCCTAGGACGTCACAATCAGCCCTGGGGACAAGGTGAGGTCCCCTGAAAGTCACAATGAGCCCTGGGAACATAGGGGGCTCCCCAGGACGTCACAATGGGCCCTGGGAACAATGGGGGTCCCTTAAAGGTCACAATGGGCCCTGGGGACAATGGTGGGTCCCCTGAATGTCAAAATGGGCCCTGGGGACAAAGGGGGGTCCGCAGGATGTCACAATGGGCACTGGAGACAAAGGGGGGGTCCCCATGGTGTCACAATGGCCCCAAGTGACAATTAGGGTCCCCACGGTGCCACGATGGGTCCTGGGGACAAGGGGGTCCCCCAGATGTCACAATGGGCCCTGGGGACAATGGGGTTGCCCAGGATGTCACAATGGACTCTGGGGACAAAGGGGGTCCCCTGGATATCACAATGGGCCCTGGGGACAAAGGGGGGTCATGGGATGTCACAGTCGGCCCTGGGGACAAGGGAGGTCCCCATGCTGTCACAATAAGCCCTGGGGACAAAGTGGGGTCCTGGGATGTCACAATGGCCCCCAGTGACAAAGGGGTTCCCCATGGTGCCACAATGGGCCCTGGGGACAAAAGGGGTCCCCAGGATTTCGCAATAGCACTGGGGATAAAGGGGGGTCCTGGGATGTCACAATGGGCCCCGGTGACAAAGGGGGTCCCCATGGTGCCACAATTGGCCGTGGGGACAAATGGGGTCCCCAGGATGTCACAATGAACCCTGGGGACAAAGGGTGGTCCTGGGACATTTCAATGGGCCCTAGGGACAAAGGGGGGACCCTAGGATGTCACAATGGGCCCTGGGGACAAAGGGGGGTCCCCAGGATGTCAAAATGGGCCCCAGTGACAAAGGGGGTCCCCATGGTGCCACAATGGGCCCTGGGGACAAAGGGGGTCCCGTGCATGTCACAATGGGCTCTGGGTACAAGGAGGGTCCAGGATGTCACAATGGGCCCTGGGGACAAAGGGGGGTGTCGACGGTGTCAAAATGGGCCCTGGGGACAAAGGGCGTCCCCAGGATGTCACTATTGGCCCTGGGGACAAAGGGGGTCCCCACCATATCAGAATGGGCCCTGGGGACAAAGGGGAGTCCCGTGAATGTCACAATGGGCACTAGGGAAAAGGGGGTGCCGAGGAGGTCACAATGGGCCCTGGGGACAATGGGGGGTCCTAGGACGTCACAATGGGCCCTGGGGACAAGAGGAGATCCCTAGGAAGTCACAATGGGCCCTGGGGACTAATGAGGTCCCCACGGTGTCACAATATGTCCTGGAGACAAAGGGGGGTCCCCAGGATGTCACAATGGGCCCTTGGGACAATGGGGGGTCCTGGGACGTCACAATGGGCCCTAGGGACAAGAAGGGGTCCCCAGGATGTCACAATGGGCCCTGGAGACAAAGAGGGGTCCCCTGAATGTCACAATGGGCCCTGGGGACAAGGGGGTGCCGAGGATGTCACAATGGGCCCTGGGGAAAAGGGGGGTTCCCAGGATGTCACAATGGGACCTGGGGACAAGGGGGTCTCCAGGAACTCACAATGGGCTCTGGGGACAATGGAGGTTCCCCAGGATGTTCACAATAGGCCCTGAGGACAAGGGGTGGTCCCCATGCTGTCACAATGGGTCTCCAGTGACAAGGGGGTCCCCAAGGTGTCACAATGGGCCCTGGGGACAATGGGGGGTCCTGGGACGTAACAATAGGCCCTGAGGACAAGGGGGTCCCCACAGTGTCACAATGGGCCCTGGGGACAAAGGGGGTCCCCACAGTGTTACAATGGTCCCGGGGGAAAAAAAGGGATGCCCAGGATGTCACAATGGGCCCTGAGGACAAGGGGGGGTCCCCATGGTGTCACAACAGGTCCCCAGTGACAAGGAGGGTCCCCATGGTGTCACGATGGGTCTTGGGGACAAGGGGGTCCCCAGGATGTAACAATGGGCCCTGGGGACAATGGGGGGTCCTGGGACGTCACAATGGGCCCTGGAGACAAAGGGGGTCCCCTGAATGTCACAATGGGCCCTGGGGACAAGGGGGTGCTGAGGATGTCACAATGGGCCCTGGGGACAATGGGGGGTCCTGGGACGTCACAATGGGCCCTGGGGACAAGGAGGGATCCCCAGGATGTCACAATGGGCCCTGGAGACAATGGGGGGTCCTGGGACGTCACAATGGGCTCTGGGGACAAGGGGGGGTCCCCAGGATGTCACAATGGGCCCTGGGGACAAAGAGGGGTCTCTAAAGTGTCACGATGGGCCCTGCGGACACAGAGGGGCCCTAGGATGTCACAATCAGCCCTGGGGACAAGGGGGGGTTCCCCTGAAAGTCACAATGAGCCCTGGGAACAGAGGGGGCTCCCCAGGACGTCACAATGGGCCCTGGGAACAATGGGGGTCCCTTGAAGGTCACAATGGGCCCTGGGGACAATGGTGGGTCCCCTGAATGACAAAATGGGCCCTGGGGACAAAGGGGGGTCCGCAGGATGTCACAATGGGCACTGGGGACAAAGGGGGCGTCCCCATGGTGTCACAATGGGCCCAAGTGACAAGGGGGGCCCCACGGTGCCACGATGGGTCCTGGGGACAAGGGGGTCCCCCAGATGTCACAATGGGCCCTGGGGACAATGGGGTTGCCCAGGATGTCACAATGGACCCTGGGGACAAAGGGGGATCCCCAGGATGTCACAATGGGCCCTGGGGACAATGGGAGTCCCCAAGGTGTCAGAACGAGCCCTGGGGACAAAGTGGAATTCTGGAATGTCACAATGGCCCCCAGTGACAAAGGGGTTCCCCATGGTGCCACAATGGGCCCTGGGCACAAAGGAGGTCCCCAGGATTTCACAATAGCACTGGGGACAAAGGGGGGTCATGGGATGTCACAATGGGCCCTGGGGACAAGGGAGGTCCCCATGGTGTCACAATAAGCCCTGGGGACAAACTGGGGTCCTGGGATGTCACAATGGGCCCCAGTGACAAAGGGGGTCCCCATGGTGCCACAATGGTCCGTGGGGACAAAAGGGGTCCCCAGGATGTCACAATGGGCCCTGGGGACAAGGAGGGATCCCCAGGATGTCACAATGAGCCCTGGGGACAAGGGGGGGGTCCCCAGGATGTCACAATGTGCCCTGGGTACAAAGAGGCGTCCCCTGAATGTCACAATGGGCCCTGGGGACAATGGGGGGTCCTGGGACGTCACAATGGGCCCCAGTGACAAGGGGGGGTCCCCAGGATGTCACAATGGGCCCTGGGGACAAAGAGGGGTCCCCTGAATGTCACAATGGGCCCTGGGGACAAGGAGGTGCAGTGGATGTCACAATGGGCCCTGGGGACAATGGGGGTCCCCAGGATGTCACAATGGGCCCTGGGGACAATAGGAGGTTCTGGATGTCACAATGGGTCCTGGTGGACAATGGGGGGTCCTGGGACGTCACAATGGGCCCTGGAGACAAGGAGGGATCCCCAGGATGTCACAATGGGCCCTGGGGACAATAGGGGGTCCTGGGATGTCACAATGGGCCCTGGGGACAAGGGGGGGTCCCCAGGATGTCACAATGTGCCCTGGGTAGAAAGAGGCATCCCCTGAATGTCACAATGGGCCCTGGGGACAAGGGGGTGCCCTGAATGTCACAATGGGCCCTGGGAACAATGGGGGGTCCTAAGACGTCACAATGGGCCCTGGGGCCAAGCAGGGATCCCCAGGATGTCACAATGGGCCCTGGGGACAATGGGGGGTCCTGGGACGTCACAATGGGCCCCAGTGATAAGGCGGGGTCCCCAGGATGTCACAATGGGCCCTGGGGACAATGGGGGGTCCTGGAATGTCACAATGGGCCCTGGGGACAATGGGGGTTCCCAGGATGTCACAATGGGCCCTGGGGACAATAGGAGGTTCTGGGATGTCACAATGGGCCCTGGGGACATTGAGGGTCCCCAGGTTGTCACAATGGGCCCTGGGGACATTGGAGAGTGCCCAGGATGTGAGAACGAGTCCTGAGGACAAGGGGGGGTCCCCATTGTGTCACAATGGGTCGCCAGTGACAAGGAGGGGTCCCCATGGTGCCACAATAGGCCCTGGGGACAAAGTGGGGTCCTAGAATGTCACAATGGGCCCTGGGGACAAAAGGGGTTGTCATGGTGCCACAATAGGCCCTGGGGTCAAAGGGGGTCCCCATGGTGCTACAATGGGCCCTGGGGACAAAGGGGGGTCCTGGGATGTCACAATGGTCCCTGGGGACAAAGGGTATGTCCCCATGGTGCCACAATGGGCCCTGGGAGCAAGCGGGTCCCCAGGATGTCACAATGGGTCCTGGGGACAATGGGAGGTTCCCAAGATGTCACAATGGACCCTGAGGACAAGCGGGGGTTCTCCATGGTGTCACAATGGGTCCCCAGTGACAAGGGGGGGTCCCCTTGGTGTCACAATGGGCCCTGGGTACAAACGTGGCTCCCCTCAATATCAAAATGGGTCCTGGGGACAAAGTGGGCTCCTCGGATGTCACAATGGACACTGGGGACAAAGTTGGTCCCCACGATGTCTCAATGAGCCCCAGTGACAAAGGGGGGTCCCCAGAATGTCACAATGGGCCGTGGGGACACTGAGGGGTCCTGGGACATCACAATGGGCCCTGGGGACAAGGGGGGGACCCCTGAATGTCACAATGAGCCCTGGGGACAATGTGGGGTCCTGGGATGTCACAATGGGCCAGATTGACAAAGGGGGTCCCCTGAATGTCACACTGGGCCCTGGGGAAAATGGGGGGTCCTGGGATGTCACAATGGGTCCTAGGGACAAGGAGGGATCCCCAGGATGTCACAATGGGCCCTGGGGACAATGGGGGGTCCTGGGACGTCACAATGGGCCCTGGGGACAAAGAGGGGTCCCCAAGATGTCACAATGGGCCCTGGGGACAAAGAGGGGTCTCTAAAGTGTCACAATGGGCCCTGGGGACACAGAGGGCCCTAGGACGTCACAATCAGCCCTGGGGACAAGGGGGTGTCCCCAAGATGTCACAATGGGCCCTGGGGACAAAGAGGGGTCTCTAAAGTGTCACGATGGGCCCTGGGGACACAGAGGGGCCCTAGGACGTCACAATCAGCCCTGGGGACAAGGTGGGGTCCCCTGAAAGTCACAATGAGCCCTGGGAACAGAGGGGGCTCCCCAGGACGTCACAATGGGCCCTGGGGACAATGGTGGGTCCCCTGAATGTCAAAATGGGCCCTGGGGACAAAGGGGGGTCCGCAGGATGTCACAATGGGCACTGGGGACAAAGGGGGGGTCCCCATGGTGTCACAATGGCCCCAAGTGACAAGTAGGGTCCCCACGGTGCCACGATGGGTCCTGGGGACAAGGGGGTCCCCCAGATGTCACAATGGGCCCTGGGGACAATGGGGTTGCCCAGGATGTCACAATGGACTCTGGGGACAAATGGGGTCCCCTGGATGTCACAATGGGCCCTGGGGACAAAGGGGGGTCCTGGGATGTCACAATGAGCCCTGCGGACAAGGGTGGTACCCACGGTGTCAAAATGGGCCCTGGGAACAAGGCGGGGTCCCCATAGTGTCACAATGGGTCCTGGGGACAAGGGGGTCCCCCAGATGTCACAATGGGCCCTGGGGACAATGGGGTTGCCCAGGATGTCACAATGGACCCTGGGGACAAAGGGGGGTCCTGGGATGTCACTATGAGCCCTGCGGACAAGGGTGGTACCCACGGTGTCGAAATGGGCCCTGGGAACAAGGGGGGGTCCCCATAGTGTCACAATGGGTCCTGGGGACAAGTGGGGTCCCCAGGATGTCACAATGGGTCCTGGGGACAATGTGGGGTCCTGGGATGTCACAATGGGCCCCAGTGACAAAGGGGGTCCCCTGAATGTCACAATGGGTCCTGGGGACAATGGGGGGTCCTGGGACGTCACAATGGGCCCTGGGGACAAGGAGGGATCCCCAGGATGTCACAATTGGCCCTGGGGACAATAGGGGGTTCTGGGACATCACAATGGGTCCTGGGGACAAGGGGGGGTCCCCAGGATGTCACAATGTGCCCTGGGTACAAAGAGGCATCCCTTGAATGTCACAATGGGCCATGGGGACAAGGGGGTGCCCTGAATGTAACAATGGGCCCTGGGGACAAGGGGGTGCCCTGAATGTCACAATGGGTCCTGGGGACAATGGGGTGTCCTAAGACGTCACAATGGGCCCTGGGGCCAAGCAGGGATCCCTAGGATGTCACAATGGGCCCTGGGGACAATGGGGGGTCCTGGGAAGTCACAATGGGCCCCAGTGACAAGGGGGGGTCCCCAGAATGTCACAATGGGCCCTGGAGACAAAGAGGGGTCCCCTGAATGTCACAATGGGCCCTGCGGAGAAAGGGGGTCCCCAGGATGTCAAAATGGGCCTTGGGGACACAGTGGGGTTCTTGGATATCACAATGTGACACAGTGACAAAGGGGGACCCCATGGTGCCACAATGAGCCCCGGGGACAAAGAGAGGTCCCTAGGATGTCACAATGGGACCTTGGCACAATGGGGTTCCTGGGATGTCACAATGGGTCCCCAGTGACAAAGGGGGTCCCCAGGATGTCTCAATGGGTCCTGAGGACAATGGGAGGTCTTCATGGTGTCACAAAGGGTCCCCAGTGACAAGGGAGGTCCCCACGGTGCCAGGATGTGTCCTGGGGACAAGGAGGTCCCCAGGATGGGTCCTGGGGACAAGGAGGTCCCCAGGATGTCACAATGGGCCATGGGGACAAAGAGGCTCCCCAGGATGTCAAAATGTGACCTGGGGACAAGGGGGTCCCCAGGAACTCACAATGGGCTCTGGGTACAATGGAGGTTCCCCAGGATGTTCACAATAGGCCCTGAGGACAAGGGGTGGTCCCCATGGTGTCACAATGGGTCCCCAGTGACAAGGGGGTCCCCAAGGTGTCACAATGGGCCCTGGGGACAATGGGGAGTCCTGGGATTTAACAATAGGCCCTGGGGACAAAGGGGGTCCCCACGGTGTTACAATGGTCCCGGGGGAGAAAGGGGGATGCCCAGGATGTCACAATGGGCCCTGAGAACAAGGAGGGGTCCCCATGGTGTCACAATGGGTCCCCAGTGACAAGGAGGGTCCCCATGGTGTCACGATGGGTCCTGGGGACAATGGGGTCCCCAGGATGTAACAATGAACCCTGGAGACAATGGGGGCTTCTGGGACGTCACAATGGGTCCTGGGGACAAAGGGGGTCTCCAGGATGTCACAATGGGCTCTGGGGGCAATGCGGGGTCCTGGGATGTCACAATGGGTCTTTAGGACAAAGAGGGGTCCCCAGGATGTCACAATGGGCCCTGGGGACAATGGGGGGTCCTGGGACGTCACAATGGGCCCTGGGTACAAGGAGGGATCCCCAGGATGTCACAATGGGCCATGGGGACAATGGGGGGTCCCGGGACAAAGAGGGGCCCTAGAACGTCACAATCAGCCCTGGGTACAATGGGGGTCCCTTGAAGTTCAAAATAGGCCCTGGGGACAATGGTGGGTCCCCTGAATGTCAAAATGGGCCCTGGGGACAAAGGGGGGTCCGCAGGATGTCACAATGGGCACTGGGGACAAAGGGGGGGTCCCCATGGTGTCACAATGAGCCCAAGTGACAAGGAGGGTCCCCACGGTGCCACGATGGGTCCTGGGGACAAGGGGGTCCCCCAGATGTCACAATGGGCCCTGGGGACAATGGGGTTGCCCAGGATGTCACAATGGACCCTGGGGACAAAGAGGGGTCTCTAAAGTGTCACAATGGGCCCTGGGGACACAGAGGGGCCCTAGGACGTCACAATCAGCCCTGGGGACAAGGTGAGGTCCCCTGAAAGTCACAATGAGCCCTGGGAACATAGGGGGCTCCCCAGGACGTCACAATGGGCCCTGGGAACAATGGGGGTCCCTTAAAGGTCACAATGGGCCCTGGGGACAATGGTGGGTCCCCTGAATGTCAAAATGGGCCCTGGGGACAAAGGGGGGTCCGCAGGATGTCACAATGGGCACTGGAGACAAAGGGGGGGTCCCCATGGTGTCACAATGGCCCCAAGTGACAATTAGGGTCCCCACGGTGCCACGATGGGTCCTGGGGACAAGGGGGTCCCCCAGATGTCACAATGGGCCCTGGGGACAATGGGGTTGCCCAGGATGTCACAATGGACTCTGGGGACAAAGGGGGTCCCCTGGATATCACAATGGGCCCTGGGGACAAAGGGGGGTCATGGGATGTCACAGTCGGCCCTGGGGACAAGGGAGGTCCCCATGCTGTCACAATAAGCCCTGGGGACAAAGTGGGGTCCTGGGATGTCACAATGGGCCCCAGTGACAAAAGGGGGTCCCCATGGTGCCACAATGGGCCGTGGGGACAAAGGGGGTCCCCAGGATGTCACAATGGGCCCTGGGGACCAGGGGGGGTCCTGCGATGTCACAATGGGCCCTGGGGACACAGGGGGTCCCCTGGATGTCACAATGGGCTCTGGGGAGAAGGAGTGTCCCCAGGATGTCACAATGGGCCCTGGGGACAAAGGGGGGTGTCGACGGTGTCAAAATGGGTCCTGGGGACAAAGGGCGTCCCCAGGATGTCACAATATGCCCTGGGGACAAAGGGGGTCCCCACAGTATCAGAATGGGCCCTGGGGACAAAGGGGGGTCCCCTGAATGTCACAATGGGCCCTGGGGACAATGGGGGGTCCTGGGATGTCACAATGAGCCCTGCGGACAAGGGTGGTACCCACGGTGTCACAATGGGCCCTGGGAAGAAGGGTGGGTCCCCATAGTGTCACAATGGGTCCTGGGTACAAGTGGGGTCCCGAGGATGTCACAATGGGCCCTGGGGACAATGTGGGGTCCTGGGATGTCACAATGGGCCCCAGTGACAAAGGGGGTCCCCTGAATGTCACAATGGGTCCTGGGTACAATGTGGGGTCCTGGGACGTCACAATTGGCCCTGGGGACAAGGAGGGATCCCCAGGATGTCACAATGGGCCCTGGGGACAATGGGGGGTCCTGGGACGTCACAATGGGCCCCAGTGACAAGGGGGGGTCCCCAGGATGTCACAATGCGCCCTGGGGACAATGGGGGGTCCTGGAATGTCACAATGGGCCCTGGGGACTATGGGGGTCCCCAGGATGTCACAATGGGCCTTGGGGACAATAGGAGGTTCTGGGACGTCACAATGGGCCCTGGGGACAATGAGTGTCCCCAGGATGTCACAATGGGCCCTGGGGACAATGGGGGGTGCCCAGGATGTGAAAATGAGTCCTGAGGACAAGGGGGGGTCCCCATGGTGTCACAATGGGTCCCCAGTGATAAGGAGGGCTCCCTATGGTGTCACAATAGGCCCTGGGGAGAAAGTGGGGTCCTAGAATGTCACAATGGGCCCTGGGGACAAAACTGGTTGCCATGGTGCTACAATGGGTTCTGGGGTCAAAGGGGGTGTCCCCATGGTGCCACGATGGGCCCTGGGAGCAAGGGGGTGGCCAGGATGTCAAAATGGGTCCTGGGGACAATGGGGGGTGCCCAGGATGTTACAATGGACTCTGAGGACAAGGGGGGGTCTCCATGGTGTCACAATGGGTCCCCAGTTACAAGGGGGGGTTCCCATGGTGCCACAATGAGCCCTGGGGACAAAGGGAGGTCCCTAGGATGTCACAATGGGCCCTGGGGACTAATGAGGTCCCCACGGTGTCACAATGCGTCCTGGAGAAAAAGGGGGGTCCCCAGGATGTCACAATGGGACCTTGGCACAATGGGGTTCCTGGGATGTCAAAATGGGTCCCCAGTGACAAAGGGGTCCCCAGGATGTCTCAATGGGCCCTGAGGACAATGGGAGGTCCCCATGGTGTCACAATGGGTCCCCAGTGACAAGGGCGGTCGCCACGGTGCCACGATGGGTCCTGGGGACAAGGAGGTCCCCAGGATGCCACAATGGGCCCTGGGGATAAAGGGGGTCCCCAGGTTGTCACAATGGGACCTGGGGACAAGGGGCTCCACAGGATCTCACAATGGGCTCTGGGGACAATGGAGGTTCCCCAGGATGTTCACAATAGGCCCTGAGGACAAGGGGTGGTCCCCATGGTGTCACAATGGTTCCCCAGTGACAAGGGGGGTCCCCAAGTGTCACAACGGGCCCTGGGGACAATGGGGGTCCTGGGACGTAACAATAGGCCCTGGGGACAAGGGGGGTCCCCACAGTGTTACAATGGGCCCTGAGGACAAAAGGGGTCCCCACGGTGTTACAATGGTCTCGGGGGACAAAGGAGGGTGCCCAGGATGTCACAATGGGCCCTGAGGACAAGGGGGGCTCCCCATGGTGTCACAATGGGTCCCGGGGACAAGGGGGTCCCCAGGATGTAACAATGGACCCTGGGGAGAATGGGGGGGCCTTGGACATCACAATGGGCCCTGGGGACAAAGGGGGTCTCCAGGATGTCACAATGGGCTCTGGGGACAATGGGGGGTCCTGGGATGTCACAATGGGTCCTGGGGACACAATGGGGGTCCCCAGGATGTCACAATGGGCCCTGGGGACAATGGGGGGTCCTGGGATGTCACAATGGGCCCCAGTGACAAAGGGGGGTCCCCTGAATGTCACAATGGGCCCTGGGGAGAACGGGAGGGCCTGGGACGTCACAATGGGCCCTGGGGACAAAATTGGTCCACACGATATCTCAATGAGCCCCAGTGACAAATGGGGGTCCCCATGATGTCACAATGGGCCCTGGGGACAAGGAGGGGTCCTGGGACGTTACAATGGGCCCTGGGGACAAGGGGGGTTCCCTGAATGTCACAATGGCCCCTGGGGAGAAAGGGGGTCCCCAGGATGTCAAAATGGGCCATGGGGACAAAGTGGGGTTCTGGGATATCACAATGTGCCACAGTGACAAAGGGGGTCCCCATGGTGCCACAATGAGCCCTGGGGACAAAGGGAGGTCCCTAGGATGTCACAATGGGCCCCGGGGACTAATGAGGTCCCCACGGTGTCACAATGCGTCCTGGAGACAAAGGGGGGTCCTGGGACGTCACAATGGGCCCTGGGGACAAAGGGGGTCCCCAGGATGTCACAATGGGCCCTGGGGACAAAGAGGCTCCCCAGGATGTCACAATGGGCCCTGGGGACAATGTGGGGTCCTGGGACATCACAATGGGCCCTGGGGACAAAGGGGGTCCCCAGGATGTCACAATAGGCCCTGGGGACAAAGAGGCTCCCCAGGATGTCACAATGGGACCTGGGGACAAGGGGGTCCCCAGGATCTCACAGTGGGCTCTGGGGACAATGGAGGTTCCCCAGGATGTTCACAATAGGCCCTGAGGACAAGGGGTGTTCCCCATGGTGTCACAATGGGTCCCCAGTGACAAGGGGGTCCCCAAGGTGTCACAATGGGCCCTGGGGACAATGGGGGTCCCGGGACGTCACAATGGGTCCTGGGGACAAAGAGGGGTCCCCAGGATGTCACAATGGGCCCTGGGGACAATGGGGGGTCCTGGGACGTCACAATGGGTCCTGGGGACAAAGAGGGCTCCCCAGGATGTCACAATGGGCCCTGGGGACAATGTGGAGTCCTGGGATGTCACAATGGGTCCCCAGTGACAAGGAGGGTCCCCATGGTGTCACGATGGGCCCTGGGGACAAACGGGGGGTCCCCTGAAAGTCACAATGAGCCCGGGGAACAGAGGGGGTCCCCAGGATCTCACACTGGGCTCCGGGGACAATGGAGGTTCCCCAGGATGTTCACAATAGGCCCTGAGGACAAGGGGTGGTCCCCATGGTGTCACAATGGGTCCCCAGTGACAAGGGGGGGTCCCCACAGTGTCACAATGGGCCCTGGGGACAAAGGGGGTCCCCACGGTGTTACAATGGTCGCGGGGGACAAAGGAGGGTGCCCAGGATGTCACAATGGGCCCTGAGGACAAGGGGGGCTCCCCATGGTGTCACAATGGGTCCCCAGTAACAAGGAGGGTGCCCATGGTGTCACGATGGGTCCTGGGGACAAGGGGGTCCCCAGGATGTAACAATGGACCCTGGGGACAATGGGGGGTCCTGGGACGTCACAATGGGCCCTACGGACAAAAAGGGTCTCCAGGATGTCACAATGCGCTCTGGGGACAATGGGGGGTCCTGGGACCTCACAATGGGTCCTGGGGACAAAGAGGGGTCCCCAGGATGTCACAATGGGCCCTGGGGACAATGTGGGGTCCTGGGATGTCACAATGGGCCCTGGGGACAAAGGGGGCTCCCCAGGATATCACTATGGCCTCAGGACAAGGGGAGGTCCCCATGGTGTCACAATGAGCCCTGGGGACAATGGGGGGTCCTGGGATGTCACAGTGGGCCATGGGGACAAGGGGTTAGGGGGTTGTGTTAGGGGTTTGGAGGATTAGGTGGTGCAGGATTTGGGGGTGCAAGGCCAAGGGAGCAGGATTTTGCGGGGCGTGATTTGGGGCTACAGGGTCTGTGGTTGCAGGTTCCAGGGGTGCAGGATTTGGGGATTCAGGGTTTAGGGGTGCAGTGGTTTGGAGTGCAGTGTTTTGGGGTGCAGGGTTTGGGGAAGGAGGATATAGGGGTGCAGGGTTTAGGGTGCAGGATCTTGGGGTGCAGGGGTTTGGGGTGGAGGGCTTGGTAGGGCAGGATTGGGGGTGGAAAGTTTAGGGGGTAGGGCTGGGGGTGCAGGATTTGGGGGTGAAGGGGTTGTGAGGTGCAGGCTTCTGGGGTGCAGGGTTTGGGAGATCGGTACGTGGGGCTGGAGGATTTGGGGTGCAGGGTTTGGAGCAGCAGGATCTGGGGGTGCAAGATTGGGGGTAGCAGGGTTTTGGGGAGCAGGGTTTAGGGGTCAGGCTTTAGGGGGAGAGGGTTTAGGGGGCAGGGTTGGGAGGGATGATTTTGGGGTGCAGGGTTTAGGTCAGCACGATCTTGGGGTGAAGGGATTTGGGGTGAAGGGTTGGGTAGGACAGGATTTGGGGTGCAGGTTTTTAGGGTGCAACTTGTGGGGGTCAGGATTTGGGGTAGAGGGTTTGGGGGTGCAGGGTTTAGTGGTGCAGGGTTTGGGGGTGCAGGTCTTGGGGAGGCAGAATTGGGGGTGCAGGTTTTTGGAGTTCAGGGATTTGGGGGTGCAGATTTTGGGTGTTCAGGACCTGTGGGTGCAGGATTTGGGGATGTAGGTTTGGGGGGGCATGGCTAAGGGTTTCAGTATCTTGGGTTGAAGAGGTTTAGGGTGAAGGGTTGTGTACGGCAGGATTTGGGGGTGCAGGGCTTCGGGCTGAAGGTTTGGGGGTGCAGGGTTCACATGTTCAGGAACTGGGGGTGCAGGATTTGGGTTTGCAGGTTTGGGGAATTTTGCGGTAAAGGATTTGGGGTGCAGGGTTGGGGGACGCAGGATCTGAGGGTGCAGCGTTTGGGGTGCAGAGTTAGGGGCTGCAGGATCTGGGGTGCAGGGTTTGGGGGGCACTGTTTTGGGGGGAAGGATTTGCGAGATGCAGGGTTTAAGGGTTTAGAATTTGGAGGTGTCGAATTTTGGGGTGCAGGAGGTGTGGGGTTTGGGGTTGCAGGATTTGGGGGAGAATGGTTTGGGGGTGCAAGACTTGAGGGTGCAGGGTTTGGGGGTTTGGGACATGGGGCTGGAGGATTTGGGGGTGCAGGATTTGGGGTGCAGTGTGTGGGAGTGCAAGATCTGGGGGTGTACGAGCTTTGGGTGTGGGATTTGAAGGACAATGATTTGGGGGTGCAGGGATTGGGGGTGCAGGGTTTTGGGGTCAGGGATTTGGGGGTGGAGGATTTGAGGGTGCATGCTGTTGGGGCACAGAGTTTCGGGGACAGATCTGGGGGTGCAGGGTTTGTGGGGCAGCATTTAGGGCTGTAGGCTTTGGGGGGTAGAGTGTTTGGGGAGGATTTGGGGTGCAGGGTTGAAGGGTTTAGGATCTGGAGCTGCAGAGTTTTGGGGTGCAGGATCTGGGGTTCCAGGATTTATGGGTGTAGGGTGTTGGGGGCTTAGGGTAGGAGGATCTTGGGGTGCAGGGCTGAAGGGTTTGGTAGGGCCGGATTTGGGGGTGCAGGGCTTTAGGGTGAGGCTTTGGGGGTGCAGGTTCCATGTCTTTAGGAACTGGGGGGGCAGGGTTTTGTGGTGCAGATTTTTGAATCAAGTTTGAGGGGCCTTGATTTTGGGGTGCACGGTTTGGGGAAGCCGGATTTAGGGTGCAGTGTTTGGGGGTGCAGGGTTGGGTAAGGAAGGATCTGAGGGTGCAGGGTTTGAAGTTTCAGGACTTGGGGGTGCATGATCTTGGGGTGTACGAGTTTTGGATGCAGGATTTGAAGGAAAATGATTTGGGGGTGCAGGGTTTGGGGTGCAGGGTTTGGGGAGCCAGGGTGAGGGTCAGGGTTCTGTGGGGCCAGGCTTGAGGAGGCAGAATTTTGGGAAGCACAGTTTTGACAGCTAAGTTTGGGGTGCAGGGGTTGGGAATTCAGGCTTTGGGGGTGAAGAGTTTTGGGGAGCAGGGTTTGGGAGTTCATGACGTGGGGATGGAGGAACTGGGGGTGCAGGGTTTGGTGGGGAAGGGTTTGGGGTGCCTGGTTTAGGGTTGCAGGATTTGGGGGTCAAGGGTTTGGAGGTGCAGGGTTTTGGGGGGCAGGATATAGGGGTGCAGGATTTGAGGGTGCAGGGTTGTGGAGTGCAGAGATTTAGGGGTGCAAGATATGGGCTTGTATGGTTTTGGGGTGCACGTTTTGGGGAGGGAAGATTTGGGGTGCAGAGTTTGGAGGTGCCAGGTTTGTGGTTGCAGGTTTTAGGGGTACAGGCTTTGGGAGTTCAGGACGTGGGGCTGGAGGATTTGGGGGTGCAGGATTTCCAAGGTCAGGTTTTGTGTATGCAGGGTTTGGGGGTACAGGGTCCACACGTGTAGAGCCTGGAGGTGCAGAACTTAGGTGTGCAGGGGTCTGGGGTGCCGGGTTTTGGGGTGCAGAATCTGGGGGTGCAAGGTTTGGGGGTGCAGGGTTCGGAAGCGCAAGGTGTTGCAGTGCAGGGTTTGAGATTTCAAGATTCGGGGTTCCAGGATTTGGGGGTGCAGTGTTAGGGGGTGAATGCTTTCGGGGTGCAGGGTTTGGGGGTGTATGATCTGGGGTTGAAGGGTTTCAGGGTGCAGGGTTAGGGGGGAAGGATTTGGGGGTGTAGGGGTTTGTAGTGCAAGGTTTGGTTCCAGGATTTATGGGTGCAGGGTGTTGGGGGTTTAGGGTAGGAGGATCTTGGGGTGCAGGGCTGAAGGCTTTGGTAGGGCAGGATTTGGAGGTGCAGGGCTTTAGGGTGAGGTTATCGGGGTGCAGGTTTCATGTCTTTAGAAACTGGGGGGGAAGGATTTTGGGGTGCTGGGCTTTGGGGTGCAGTGTTAGGGGGCAGGTTTTGGGGTGCAGGGTTTAGGGGGCAGGTTTTGCATGTTCAGAACTGGGGGTGCAGGATTTTGCGTTGAAGGGCTCTGGGGTGCCGGGGTTGGCCTGCAGGGGTTGGGGTGCAGTATTTTGGGGTGCAGGGTCTTAGGGAACAGGATTTCAGGGGTACAGGATTTAAGGGGTGCAGGGGCTTTGGGAGAGGGATTTGGGTTTCAGGGTCTGAGGGGTGCAGGGTTTGGTGGGGAAGGGTTTGGGGTGCCTGGTTTAGGGTTGCAGGATTTGGGGGTCAAGGGTTTGGAGGTGCCAGGGTTTTGGGGGGCAGGATATACAGGTGCAGGATTTGAGGGTGCAGGGTTGTGGAGTGCAGAGATTTGCAGGTGCAAGATCTGGGATTGTAGGGTTTTGGGGTGCAGGTTTTGGGGAGGAAGGATTTGGGGTGCAGGGTTTAAAGGTTCACGATCTGGAGGTGCAGCGTTTTGGGGTGCAGGGTTATGGGGCTATGGGTTTTAGGAGGGAAGGATCTGGGGGTGCAGGGTGCAGGGATCACAGTATGGGGGTGCAGGATTCTGGGGTGCAGGATCTGGGGAGCAGGATATGGGGGAGCAGCGTTTGGGGTGCAGAACCTTGTTGTTCAGGGTTTAGAGGCAGGATTTGGGGGTGCAGGGCTTTGGGGTGAGGAGATGGGGGTGCAGGGTTCAGGACTTGGGGGATGGAGGATTTGGGGGTTGGAGGATTTGGGGGTGCAGGGTTGGGTAAGGAAGGATCTGAGGGCGCAGGGTTTGTGGGGCAGGATTTTGGGTGCAGGGTTTGGGGAGCAGGATCTGGGGGTGATGGAATTGGTTGACAAGGTTTCGCAGGCCGGCTTTGGGGGAGCAGAGTTCAGGGGTGCAAGGTTTTGGGGGACAGGTTTGGACATAAAAGATTCGGGGGCGAATGGTTTGGGGCAACGATTTTGGGGTGCAGGATTTGGGGGTGCAGGATTTGGTATTACAGGTTTTGGGGATTCATGGCTTGGGAGGAAGGATTTAGGGGTGCAGGGTTTCAAGATGCAGGATTTGGGGTGCAGTATCTGGGGTTGCAGGTTTGGGGGGTGCAAGTTGTGGGGCGGCAGGATATCGGGTATAGGGTTCTGGGCTGCAGGGTTTGGGGGTGCAGGATTTCAACGTGCAGGGTTCTGGGGTGCAGTATCTGGGGGTCCAGGGTTTGGCAGTGCATTGGCTTTGGGGGTTGAAGGATTTGGGGGTGCAGGGTTTAGGGATGCAGGATTTGGGGGTGCAGGATTTGGGGGTGCAGAGTTAGGGGGCAGGATTTTCAATGCAGGGCTTCAGGGTACAGAACTTGGTGGTGCAGGATCTGGGGGTGCAGGTTTTCGGTGGGG
Organism: Patagioenas fasciata; assembly: GCF_037038585.1. NCBI lineage: Eukaryota > Metazoa > Chordata > Aves > Columbiformes > Columbidae > Patagioenas > Patagioenas fasciata. The sequence continues at coordinate 985,467 of NW_027288811.1, forward strand.
AATTTGGGGGTGCAGGGTGTTGAGGAAGGATCTGAGGGTACAATATTTGGGCTTTAAGGGTTTAGGGGGGCAGGATCTGGCAGTGCAGAGTGTGGGGACAGGACCTGGGGGTGCAGCGATTGGGGTTACAGGTTCTGGGGGTGCAGGGTCGAGGGAATTATTTGAGGTGCAGGGTTATGAAAGTGCAGGATTTCTGGGTGCAGAGTTTGGGGTGCGGGGTATGGGGCAGCAGCATCTGGGGGTGTAGGTTTTGGGGGTTCATTCATTTGGGGGGAGGATCTGGGGGTGCAGGGTTTAAGGGTTCAGGATTTGGAGGTGTAGGGTTTTGGGGTACAGGGTTCTGGGTTGAGGTTTTGGGGTGAAAGATTTGGGGATGCAGTGTTAAGGGGTGGAGGCTTAGAGGTGCAAGATTTGGGGATGCAGGGTGTTCGTGTGTCTGATTTGGGGGTGCAGGGTCTGGGGGTGCAAGATCCTGGAATTCAGGATCTGGGGGTTCAGGATTTGGGGGTGCACTGTTTGGGGGTGCAGGGTTTAGAAGTCAGGTCTAAGAGTGCAGCGTTTGGGGTGCAGGGGCTTGGGGGGAAATTTAAGGTTGCAGAGTGTGGGGTGCACAGGACTGGGGCAGAGGATTTGGGGGTGCGAGGTTTCAGGGTTCAGGATTTGGAGGTGTGGAGTTTTGGGGTGCAGGGGTTGGGAGTGCAGGGTGGTGGGGGTGAGAGATTTGGGGTGCAGGATTTGGGGGTGCAGAGTTTTGGGAGGCAAGGATCCGGGGCTGCAGGATTTGGGGGTTCAGTGTTTAGGGCAGCACAATCTTGGGGTGCAGGGGTTTGCAGTGAAAGGTTTGGTAGGCAGGATTTGGGGTGCAGGATTCTGGGGTGCTGGGTTTGGGGTACAGGATTTGATGTTGCAGGGATGGGGTTGAAGGGCTTGGGTTTCCAGGCCTTTGAGGTGCAGGATTTGGAGGTGCAAGGTTTGGGAGGGAATTCTTTGGGGTGCAGGGTTTGGGGGCAGGTTTAGGGGTGTAGGGTATAGGACAGAAGGATTTGGGAATGCAGGGTTTGGGGTGCAGGTTTCGGGGTTCAGGAAGGTAGGGAGGGCAGGATTAGGGGGTGCAAGGTTTCAGTTGTAGGGTTTAGGGGTGCAGAGTTTAGTGGGGCCGAATTTGGGGGTGCAGAGTTTGGGGTGCAGGGTTTGGGAAGACAGGATCGGGGGTGGAGGATTTGGGGGTGCAGGACTGAGGGGCAGGGTTTTGGTGCAGGGCTTGGGGTCAGGATCTGGGGTACAGGGTTTGGAGTTCAGGTTTTGGGGGTGCATTCACTTGGGGGGAAGGATCTAGGGGTGCAGATTTTGGGGGTCCAAGGTTAGACGGGATTTGGGGCTGCAGGGATTTAGGGTTTAGGGCTGCAGTGTTCTGGAGGAAGGATTTGGGGTGCAGTGTTTGAGGGGTAGGATTTGGGGTTTCAGTGTTTCAGGGTGTATGATTGTGGAGTGCAGGATTTGGGGTGCAGGGTTTGGGGGTGCGGGGTTGGGGCTGCAGGGGTTGGGGTACAAAGTTTTGGTAGGGCACGCTTTGGGGTGCAGGACTTTAGGGTGCAGAATTCTGGGGTGTGCAGTTTAAGGGGGCAGGACGTGGTGTTGCAGCGTTCTGGGGTGTCAGGTTTGGGGTGCAGTGGTTTGGGGTGCAGGGTTTGGGGTGCAGGGTTTAGGGAAGGATGATAAGGGGGTGCAGGGTTTAGGGCAGCAGGATCTTGGTGTGCAGGGGTTTGGGGGTGGAGGGCTCGGTAGGGCAGAGTTTGGGGGTGGACAGTTTAGGGGGGGTAGGGTTTGGGGAGCAGGTTTTGGGGGTCCAGAACCTGGGGGGGCAGGGCATTGGGGTGCAGGATCTAGAAGGGCAGGGTTTGGGGGTGCAGTGTTTGGGGCACAGGGTTTGGGGTGCAGGATCTTGGGGTGTACAAGTTTTGCAGGTAGGATTTGAAGGAAAATGATTTGGGGTGCAGGGATGGGGGTACAGGGTTTTGGGGTTGCTGGTACTGGGGATTTGGGCTGTGGGGTTGGAGGATAACGGGAAGCAGGGTTTGGGGGGCAGGGTTTGGGGAGCCAGGGTTAGGGTTCGCTGGGGGCAGAATTTTGGGTGCACAGTTTTGACAGCTAAGTTTGGGGTGCAGGGCCTGGGAATTCAGGGTTTGGGGGTGCAGAGTTTTAGGGAGCAGGGTTTGGGGGCTCATGACGTGGGGATGGAGGAATTGGGGGTGCAGGGTTTAATGGGGAAGGGTTTGGGGGTGCCTGGCTTAGGGTTGCAGGATTTGGGGGTCAAGGGTTTGGAGGTGCATGCGTTTGGGGGACAGGATATAGGGGTGTGGGATTTGAGGGTGCAGGGTTGTGGAGTGCAGAGATTTAGGGGTGCAAGATCCAGGCTTGTACGGTTTTGGGGTGCAGGTTTTGGGGAGGGAGGATTTGGGGTGCAGAGTTTGGGCGTGCCAGGTCTGTGGTTGCAGGTTTTAGTACAGGGTTTGGGGGTTCAGGTGGTGGGGGTGGAGTTTTTGGGGGTGCAGGGTTGGGGAGAAGGATTTTGGGGGTACAGGATCTTAGGGTACAGAATTTGGGCAGGAATGCTTTCGGGATGCAGGTTTGGGGAGTGCAATATTTGAGGGTGCAAGGTTACCAAACCTTGCAGGATCTTGGGGTGCAGGGTTTTTGGTATTTGGGGTTCAGGGTTAGGGGGTGCAGGGTGTTGGGGAACGATTTTTGGGTGCAGGGTTTGGAGGTGGAGTGTTTCAGGGATCAGGGTTTGAGAGGCAGAATTATGGGTGCAGGGTTTGGGATGGCAGGGTTTGGGGTGCAGAGTTTGCGAGCTCAGGACCTGGGGGTGCTGCCTTTGGGGGTACAGGGTTTGGGGTGCAGGGTTTGGGTGTTCAGGACCTGGGGGTGCTGTGTTTGGGGGTGCAGTGGTTTGGGGAGCAGGGTTTGGGGAGGCAAACTATGGGGGTCCTGGGTTTTAAGAGGACAGGATTTAAGGGCGCGGGATTTGGGGGTGCAGGGTTTGGGGACTCAGGACCTGGGGGTGCAGCTTTCAGGGTGCGAGGCTTAGGGGTGCATTATTAGAGGGTGGAATATTAGGGGTGCAGGACTGGGTGGGGAGGATCTGGGGTACACATTTTGGGCACTAAGGACGTGGGGGTGCAGGACTTGGGCGTTCAAGGATTGGGAGTGCACGGTTTGGGGGTGCAGAGTGCAAGCTGGGGGGGCAGGATTTGGGGTGCAGGGTTTGGGGGTGCATTGTTGGGGGTTTAGGATTTGGGAGGGCAGGTTTAGGGGGTGCAAGATTTCGCTTATAGGGTTTAGGGGTGCAGAGTTTGGTAGGGCCGAATTTGGGGTTGCAGGATTTGGTGCTGCAGGATTTTGTGTTGCAGGGTTTTGGGGTGAAGGGTTAACAGGGATGCAGAATCTAGGGTGCAGGATTTGGGGTTTGAGGGTTCTGGGGGTCAGGATCTGGGGTGCAGGGTTTGGGAAGAGTATTTTGGGGTGCAGGATTTTGGGTGCCGTGTCTGCGGGGCAGGTTTGGGGTGATCACTGCTGATCCGCACACACTCGCTCTCTCTGGTATTCACCTCCACTCCTGCTCCTCCACCTCCCCACTGTTCTCTCCATCTCCTCTCTTCTCGTTCCCACCACACTCTGCACACAGACCCGACCACTGAGAATGTTCCAGAACACGCTGATCCAAACCCCGCTGGGACCTCCGGGCTCCATGGCAATGTGAAAATGGAGTGTGCCACAGAATCCCTTTGGGTGTCAAACACCTTGAAGGTGCTGGAGTCCAAGCACAACCCCCCGGCACTGCCCACGGCCCTCAGGAGCTCCTGTGGAAACCCCTCCAGGGATGGCGGCTCCAGCCCTGCCCTGGGCAGCCCGTTCAGTGCCCGACAGCCCTCGCTGGGAGGAACAGCTCCCAGGCTCCAGCCAGAAGCTCACCCGGTACCGCTGGGGCCGTCTCCTCTCCTCCTGCCGCTCGTTCCCGGGCAGAGTCCCCGAAGCCCGCTCTCCGGGCGCTCTGCGGGCGGCTCCTGGCCCGGCCGCCCCCCACACTCCCGCTCTGGCTCCGCCCCAAGGCTCAGGCGGGAACGGCCGCTGCGGCCCGGCCGGCCAATCGCAGCTCGCCGCCTCAGCCCCGCCCCCTCAAACCAGCCCTTGGCCCCGCCCCCTCCCCCCAGCCTCTCAGGAGGAGCCGCACCCGCTGGTGCTGAGTGCGGAGCTCAGCGCACAAAGAGCTGCACAGGGTGAGAGGGGCAGGGGGATTCGAGCTGGGATGGGCGCTGTTTGCAGACGGAACCAAGTGAGGCACGGGCTCTGCACCTGGAGAAAGGAAAAGGTGCAGTGATCACCCCAAACCTGCCCCGCAAACACGGCACCCAAAATCCTGCACCCCAAAATACTCTTCCCAAACCCGCACCCCAGATCCTGACCCCAAGCCCTGCACCAAAACCCTGCCCCTCAATCCTGCACCCCCAAATCCTCCACCCCCGATCCTGTCTTCCCAAACCCTGCACCCCAAACCCTGCACCCCCAAATTCGGCCCTACCAAACTCTGCACCCCTAAACCCTACAACTGAAACCTTGCACCCCCTAATCCTGCCCTCCCTACCTTCCTGAACCCCGAAACCTGCACCCCAAACCCTGCATTCCCAAATCCTTCCGTCCTATACCCTCCACTCCTAAACCCTGCCCCCAAACCCTGCACCCCAAAGAATTCCCTGCCAAACCTTGCACCTCCAAATCCTGCACCTCAAAGGCCTGGAAACCCAAGCCCTTCAACCCCATCCCTGCAACACCAAATCCTGTACCCCAAACCCAGCACCCCAGAATCCTGCACCCCAAATCCTGCCTGCCAAACCTTTCACTGCAAACCCCTGCACCCCAAGATTGTGCTGCCCTAAACACTGAACCCCCAAATCCTGCACCCAAATCTCTCACCCCCAAATCCTCCCCCCACCACCCTACACCCTCAGATCTTTCAACCCCATCCCCTGCACCCCAAAACTCCACACCTCCAAATCCTGATCCCTGAAACCCCGCACCCCCAAATCCTGTGCTCCAGTCCTGTGCACCCCACAGTCTGCACCCCAAACGCTGCACTCTTAGACCTGACTTCTAAACCCTGCACCCCCAACAGTGCACCCCCAAATCCTGAAGCCCCAGATCCTTCCCTCCCATACCCTGCACCCCCACATCCTGAACCCCCAAATCCTGCACCCCTAAACCTCCACCCTCTTAACACTGCACCCCCAAAACCTGAACCACCAAATCCTTCACCCCCAAAACCTCCCTCCTCCAAACCCTGCACTTCAAAATGCTGCACCCCCAAATCCTTCTCCCCAACACCCTGCACCCCCAGATCCTGACCCCAAAACCCTGCACCCCAAATCCTGTACCCCAAAGCCCTGCACTCTGAAATCATACATGCCCAGAACGTGCACCCTAAGCTGTGCACCCCAAAATCCTAAACCCCTTAACCCTGCACCCCCAAATCCTCCAGACCCATGTGCCGAACCCAGCACCCCAAAATCTACCCCCCAAAACCTACATCCCCAAATCCTGCACCCCCAGGTCCTGAACACCCAAAATCTGCACCCCCAATTCTGCCTCCCCAAGACCTGCACCCCCAATTCTGCCTCCACAAGACCTTCACCCCCATTCTCTGCTCCACTAAATCCTACACCCCAAACCCTGCACCCCCAACCTCCTGTACCCCAAATCCTGCCCCCACAAGTTGCACCCTAAAATCCTGCACCCCCAAATCCTGTCCTACCCACCCTTCACCCCAAATCCCTTCACCCCAAGATCCTGCTGCCCTAAACCCTGCACCCCCAAATCATCCCTCCCAGCCCTGCCCCCCAAACCCTGTCCCCCTAAAGCCTGACCCCGAAACCCTGCTCCCCAAAACCCTGCTGCCCCCAATCTTGTACCCCCAGATCCTTCCCCCAACACCCTGCAATCCCAAACCCTGCACCCCCAATTCTGGTGCTAAACCCTGCACCCCCAGAACCCTGCACCACTGAACCTTGCACCCCAAAACCCTGCTTCCCCAATCCTCCCCCCCAAAACTCTGCACCCCTAAACCCTATACCCAAAACCCTGCACCCCACAAGTTGAACCCTAAAATCCCTGCACCCCCAAATCCTCCAACCCTCAGGTCCTGCACCCCCAGGTGCTGAACACCTGAACCCCTCACCCCAGACCCCTCACCCCAAAGCCCTGCACCCCCAAATCCTGCCTCTAAACGCTGAACTACAAGGTTCTGTACCCCAACAGCCTGCTCACCCAGATCCTGCACCCCAGAACCCTGCACCCCCATATTCGGATCCCTACAGCCTGCACCCCCAGCTCCTGCACCCCCAAAACCTGCACCCCTAAATCCTGCACCCTTCAACCCTGCAGCCCACAACACTGCACCCCCAACCTCTGCAGCCCCAGTTCCTTAACGTGTGAAACCTGCACCCCAAGTCCTGCACCTCAAAACCTTACACCCGGAATCCTGCCCCCCAAACCGTGCACCCCAAAATCAAGGCCCCTCAAACTTGCACTCAAAAGTCCACACCAAGAAACCCTCCCCGCCCAGTTCCTGAAGACATGGAACCTGCACCCCCAAATCCCGCACCCCAAAACCCTGCAGCCCAGTACCCCAGACCACCAAATCTTGCACCTCCAAATCCTGCCCCCTTTAGCCCTGCACTTCAAACCCTGCACCCCAAATCCTGCAACCAACCCTGTACCCCCAAATCCTGCAACCAGCCCTTGTACCCCCAAATCCTTGACCTCCACATCCCGAATCGCCAAACGTAGCAACCCCAAAACCCTACACCCCCAATCCCTGCACCCCCAAATCATTGTCCTTCAAATCCCACACCCAACGCTCGTACACCCACAGATCTTGCACCCCCACACACTGCACCCCAAATCCTGCACCCCCAAATCCTCCAGCCCCACGTCCCAAACCCCCAAACCCTGCACCCTCAAGTCTTGCACCCCCAAACCATTCTCCCCCAAATCCTGCAACCCCAAACCCCACACCTCCTGCACCCCAAAATTCGACACCTACAAATTCTAAACCCTTAAACCCTGCATCCCCCAAATCCTTCCCCCCAAAACAGTGCCCCCCAAACCCTGCACCCCAAATCCTGCAGCCCCTAACTCTGCACCCCAAACACTGCACCCTCAGATCCTGCGTCCCCCAACCCTGCACCCCAAATCCTTTACCGCAAAATTCACCTGCACCCCCAAACCCTGCACCACTAAACCCTGCACCCCCAAACCCTCTACCCCAAATCCTGACCCCCACAAGTTGCACCCTAAAAACCTGCACCCCAAATCCTGTCCTACCCAACCCTTCACACCAAACCCCTTCACCCCAAGATCCTGCTGCCCTAAACCCTGCACCCCAAAATCATCCCTTCCAACCCTGCCCCCCAAACCCTGTCCCCCTAAAGCCTGACCCCAAAACCCTGCTTCCCAAAACCCTGCTACCCCCAATCTTGCACCCCCAGATCCTGCTGCTCCAAACCCTGCACCCCCAAATCCTCCAGCCCCACGTACCGATCTCCCAAACCCTGCACCCCAGAAGCCTGCACCTCACAACCCCTTCACCCCCAAATCCTGCACCCCCAGCCCTACCCCCTAAACTTTCCACCCCCAAATCCTACCCTACCAAGTACCCCACCCCAAACCCCTGCACCCCAAGATCCTGCACCCTAAACCCTGCACCCCCATATCCTCCTTCCCCAAACCCTGCACCCCAAAACACTGCACTCCAAACCACTGCTCCCCTAAACCCTGAACCCCCAAATCCTGCACCCCTGGAACCTGCAACCCCAGACCCTGTAGCCCCAAATCAGGCTCCGCAAAATCCTGCTCCCTTGGCCTTGCACCCCCAAATCCTGCACCACCTAATCCTCCAACCCCCTAACACAACCCCCTAACCCCTTGTCCCCAGGGCCCATTGTGACATCCCAGGACCCTCCATTGTCCCCAGGGCTCATTGTGACACCATGGGGAACCCCCTTGTCCTCAGGACCCATTGTGACATCCTGGGGACCCCCGCTTTCTCCCCAGGGCCCATTGCGGCACCATGGGGACCCCCTTTGTCCCCAGGGTCCATTGTGACGTCCCAGGACCCCCCATTGTCCCCAGGGCCCATTGTGAAACCATGGGGACCACCCCTTGTCCTCAGGGCCCATGGTGAACATCCTGGGGAGCCCCTTTGTCCCCAGGGCCCATTGTGAAACCATGGGGACCACCCCTTGTCCTCAGGGCCCATTGTGAACATCCTGGGGAGCCCCTTTGTCCCCAGGGCCCATTGTGACATCCTAGGGACCCCCTTGTCCCCAGGACGCATCGTGGCACCGTCGGGACCCCCCTTGTCACTGGGGACCCATTGTGACATCCCAGGACCCCCATGTGTCCCAAGGGCCCATTGTGACATCCTGAAGAACCCCCTTTGTCTCCAGTGCCCATTGTGACACCGTGGGGACCCCACTAGTCCCCAGGGCCCATTGTGACATCCTGGGGACCTCCCTTTGTCCCCAGGGCTCATTGTGGCACCATGGGGACCCCTTTTGTCACTGGGGCCCATTGTGACATCCCAAGACCCCCAACTGTCCCCCAGTCCCATTGTAACATTCTGGGGACCCCCTTTGTCCCCAGGGCCCATTGTGACACCGTGGGGACCCCCTTTGTCCCCAGGGCCCATTGTGACACCGTGGGGATCCCCTTTGTCTCCAGGGTCCATTGTGACATCCTGGGGAATCCTTTTGTCTCCAGGGCCCATTGTGACGTCCCAGGACCCCCCGTTGTCCCAAGGGCCCATTGTGATGTCCCAGGATCCCCATTGTCCCCAGAACCCATTGTGATGTCCTGGGAAACCCCTTTGACCCCAGGGCCCATCGTGACACAATGGGAACCCCTCCTTGTCCCCAGGGCCCATCGTGGCACCGTGGGGACCCCCCTTGTCACTGAGGACCCATCGTGACACTATGGGGACCCCCCCTTGTCCCCGGGGCCCATTGTGACACCGTGGGTACCACCCTTGTCCGCAGGGCTCATTGTGACATCCTAGGACCCCCTTTTATCCCAGGGCCCATTGTGACATCCTGGGGACCCCCCTTGTCTCCAGGGCCCCTTATGACATCAGAGGATACCCCATTATATCCAGGGCCCATTGTGACACCGTGGGGACCCCTTTAGTCCCCAGGACCCATTGTGACATCCTGGGGACCTCCCTTTGTCCCCAGGGCTCACTGTGGCACCATGGGGACCCCCTTTGTCACTGTGGCACATTATGATATCCCAGAACTCCACTTTGTCCCCAGGGGCCATTGTGACATCCTGGGGACCCCCTTTATCCCCAGGGCCCATTGTGACATTCAGAGGACGCCTCTTTGTCCACAGACCCATTGTGACATCCTGGGAACCCCCCCTTGTCCCTAGGGCCCATTGTGACGTCCCAGGACGCCCCATTATCCCCAGGGCCCATTGTGACATCCTGGGGACCCCCTTTGTCCCCAGGGCCCATTGGACGACCCATAACTCCCTGTTGTCCCCAGGGCCCATTGTGACATCCTGGGGACCACCCTTTGTCACTGGGGCTCATTGAGACATCGTGGGAACCAATTTTGTCCCCAGGGCCCATTGTGACGTCCCAGGTCCTCCCGTTGTCCCCAGGGCCCATTGTGACATTCAGGGGACCCCCCTTTGTCACTGGGGCCCATTGTGACATCCCAGGATCCCCCATTGTCCCCAGGGCCCATTGTGACATCCTGGGGACCCCTCTTTGACCCCAGGACCCATTGTGACGTCCCAGGACCCCCCATTGTCCCCAGAGCCCATTGTGACATCCTGGAGACCCCCTTTGTCACTGGGGACCCATTGTGACATCCCAGGAACCCCATTGTGCCAAGGGCCCATTGTGACATCCTGGGGACCCCCCTTTTTCTCCAGGACGCATTGTGACACCGTGGGGACCTCATTAGTCCCCAGGGCCCATTGTGACATCCTAGGGACCTCCCTTTGTCCCCAGGGCTCATTGTGGCACCATGGGGACCCCCCCTTGTCACTGGGGACCCATTGTGACACCATGGAGACCCCCCCTTGTCCTCAGGGTCCATTGTGACATCCTGGGCACCCCCCATTGTCCCCAGGACCCATTGTGACATCCTGGCCACCCCCTTGCTCCCAGGGCCCATCGTGGCACCATGGGGACATACCCTTTGTCCCCAGGGCCCATTGTAGCACCATGGGGACCGCGTTTGACCCCAGGGCCCATTGTGGCACCATGGCAACCACTTTTGTCCCCAGGGCCCATTGTGACATTCTAGGACCCCACTTTGTCCCCAGGGCCTATTGTGACACCATGGGGACCCCTCCTTGTCCTCAGGACTCATTTTCACATCCTGGGCACCCCCCATTATCCCCAGGGCCCATTGTGACATCCTGGGGACCCTCATTGTCCCCAGGGCCCATTGTGACATCCCAGAACCTCCTATGGTCCCCAAGGCCCATTGTGACATCCTGGGGACCCCCATAGTCCCCAGGGCCCATTGTGACACCCTCGGCACCCCCTTGTCCCCAGGGCCCATTGTGACATTCAGGGGACCCCTCTTTGTCCCCAGGGCCCATTGTGACATCCTGGGGACCCCCCCTTGTCACTGGGGCCCATTGTGACGTCCCAGGACCCCCCATTGTCCCCAGGGCCCATTGTGACATTCAGGGCACCCCCTTGTCCCCAGGGCCCATTGTGACATTCCGGGGACGCCTCTTTGTACCCAGGGCACATTGTGACATCCTGGGGACCCCCCCTTGTCACTGGGGCCCACTATGACGTCCCAGGCCCCCCCATTGTCCCCAGGGCCCATTGTGACATCCTGGGGATCCCTCCTTGTCCCCAGGGCCCATTGTGACGTCCCAGGACCCCACATTGTACCCAGGACCCATTGTGGCATTCAGGGGACCCCCTTTGTCACTGGGGCCCATTGTGACATCCCAGGACCCCACATTGTCCCCAGGACCCATTGTGACATCCTGGGGACCCCACTTGTCCCCAGGACCCATTGTGACACTATGGGGACCCCCCCTTGTTCCCAGGACCCATTGTCACACCGTGGGTACCACCCTTGTCCGCAGGGCTCATTGTGACATCCCAGGACCCCCCATTGTCCCCAGGGCCCATTGTGACATTCAGGGGACCCCTCTTTGTCCCCAGGGCCCATTGTGACATCCTGGGGACCCCCTCTTGTCCCCAGGGCCCATTGTGATGTCCCAGGACCCCCCCATTGTCCCCAGGGCCCATTGTGACATTCAGGGGACCCCCTTTGTCACTGGGGCCCATTGTGACATCCCAGGACCCCACATTCTCCCCAGGGCCCATTGTGACATCCTGGGGACCCCTCTTTGTCCTAAGGACCCAGTGTGACGTCCCAGGACCCCGCATTGCCCCCAGGGCCCATTGTGACATCCTGGAGACCCTCTTTGTCTCCAGGACCCATTGTGACGTCCCAGGACCCCCCATTGTCCCCAGGGTTCATTGTTACATCCTGGGGACCCCCTTGTCCCCAGGACCCATCGTGACACCATGGGGACCCTCCTTGTCACTGGGGACCCATTGTGACACCATGGGGACCCCTCCTTGTCCTCAGGGCCCATTGTGACATCCTGGGCATCCCCCTTTGTCCCCCGGGACCATTGTAACACCGTGGGGACCCCCTTTGTCCCCAGGGCCTGTTGTTACGTCCCAGGACCCCCCATTGTCCCCAGGGCCCATTGTGACACCTTGGGGACCCCCTTGTCACTGGGGACCCATTGTGACACCATGAGGACCACCCCCTGTCCTCAGGGCCTATTGTGAACATCCTGGGGAACCTCCATTGTCCCCAGAGCCCATTGTGAGTTCCTGGGGACCCCCTTGTCCCCAGGTCCCATTGTGACATCCTGGGGAGCCTCTTTGTCCCTAGGGCCCATTGTGACATTCTGGGGACCCTCATTGTCACAAGGGCCCATTGTGACATCCTGGGGACCTCCTTGTCCCCAGGACCCATCCTGGGGACCTCCTTGTCCCCAGGACCCATCCTGGCACCGTGGGGACCTCCCTTGTCACTGGTGACCCTTTGTGACACCATGGGGACCTCCCATTGTCCTCAGGGCCCATTGTGACATTCAGGGGACCCCCCCTTGTCCCCAGGGCCCATTGTGACTTCCCAGGACCCCCCATTGTCCCTAGGGCCCTTTGGGACATCCTGGGGATCCCTCCTTGTCCCCAAGGCCCATTGTGACATCCTGGGGATCCCTCCTTGTCCCCAGGGCCCATTGTGACGTCCCAGGACCCCCCATTGTCCCCAGGGCCCATTGTGACATTCAGGGGACCCCCTTTGTCACTGGGGCCCATTGTGACATCCCAGGACCCCACATTGTCCCCAGGGCCCATTGTGACATTCAGGGGTCCCCCCCTTGTCCCCAGGACCCATTGTGATGTCCCAGGACCCCTCATTGTCCCCACGGCCCATTGTGACATCCTGGGTACCCCCCTTTGTAACTGGGGCTCATTGAGACATCGTGGGGACCAACTTTGTCCCCAGGGCCCATTGTGACGTCCCAGGACCTCCCGTTGTCCCCAGTGTCCATTGTGACATCCGAGGAGCCCACTTTGTCCCCAGGACCCATTTTGATATTGAGGGGAGCCACGTTTGTCCCCAGGGCCCATTGTGACACCATGGGGACCCCCCCTTGTCACTGGAGACCCATTGTGACACCATGGAGACCCCCGCTTGTCCTCAGGGTCCATTGTGACATCTTGGGCACCTCCCATTGACCCCAGGACCCATTGTGACACCATGGGGACCCCTTACTCCCAGGGCCCATTGTGGCACCATGGGGACACCCCCTTTGTCCCCAGGGACCATTGTGACATCCCAGGACCCCCCTTTGTCCCCAGGGCCCATTGTAGCACCATGGTTACCCCCTTTGACCCCAGGGCCTATTGCGGCATCATGGCAACCCCTTTTGTCCCCAGGGCCCATTGTGACATTCTAGGACCCCACTTTGTCCCCAGGGCCTATTGTGACACCATGGGGACCCCTCCTTGTCACTGGGGACCCATTGTGACACCATGGGGACCCCCCCTTGTCCTCAGGAATTATTTTCATATCCTGGGCACCCCCCATTGTCCCCAGGGCCCATTGTGACATCCTGGGGACCCTCATTGTCCCCAGGGCCCATTGTGACATCCCAGAACCTCCTATTGTCCCCAGGGCCCATTGTGACATCCTGGGGAACCCCTTGTACCCAGGGCCCATTGTGACATTCCAGGACCCCCCATTTTCCCCAGGGCCCATTGTGACATCCACTGCACCCCCTTGTCCCCAGGGCCCATTGTGACATCCTGGGGTCCCCCCTTTGTCCCCAGGGTCCATTGAAATGTCCCAGGACCACACTTTGTCCCCAGGGTTCATTATGACATCCTGGGGACCCCATTTGTCCCCACGGCCCATTGTGGCACCCTGGGGACCCCGTTTGCACTGGGGCCCATTGTGACATCCCAGGACCCCCCTTTGTCCCCAGTGCTATTGTGAAATCCTGGGGACCCCTTTTGTCCCCAGGGCCCATTGTGGCACCATGGGGAACCCCTTTGTCACTGGGGGCCATTGTGACATCTGGGGGACGCCCTTGTCCCCAGGACCCATCGTGGCACCGTGGGGACCCTCCTTGTCACTTGGGCCCATTGTGACACCATGGGGACCCCCCCTTTGTCCCAAGTGCGCATTGTGACATCCTGCGGACCCCCGTTTGTCCCCAGGGCCCATTGTGACATTCAGGGGACCCACCATTGTCCTCAGGGCCCATTGTGACGTCCCAGGATCCCCCATTGTCCCCAGGGCCCATTGTAACATCCTCGGCACCCCCTTGTCCCCAGGGCCCATTGTGACATTCAGGGGACCCCTCTTTGTCCCCAGGGCCCATAGTGACATCCTGGGGACCCCCTCTAGTCCCCAGGGCCTATTGTGACGTCCCAGGACCCGCCATTGTCCCCAGGGCCCATTGTGACATCCTGGGGATCCCTCCTTGTCCCCAGGGCCCATTGTGACGTCCCAGGACCCCCCATTGTCCCCAGGGCCCATTGTGACATTCAGGGGCCCCCGTTTGTCACTGTGGCCCATTGTGACATCCCAGGACCCCACATTGTCCCCAGGGCCCATTGTGACTTTCAGGGGACCCCACTTGTCCCCAGGACCTATTGTGACACTATAGGGACCCCCCTTGTGCCCAGTGACCATTGTGACACCGTGGGTACCAACCTTGTCCGCAGGGCCCATTGTGACATCCTGGGGACCCCCCCTTGTCCCCAGGGCCCATTGTGACATCCTGGGAATCCCTCCTTGTCCGCAGGGCCCATTGTGACATCCCAGGACCCCCCCTTGTCCCCAGGGCCCATTGTGACATTCAGGGGACCCCTCTTTGTCCCCAGGGCCCATTGTGACATCCTGTGGACCCCCCCATGTCCCCAGGGCCCATTGTGACGTCCCAGGACCCGCCATTGTCCCCAGGGCACATTGTGACATCCTGGGGTGCCCTCCTTGTCCCCAGGGCCCATTGTGACGTCCCAGGACCCCCCATTGTCCCCGGGGCCCATTGTGACTTTCAGGGGACCCCACTTGTCCCCAGGACCCATTGTGACACTATAGGGACCCCCCTTGTGCCCAGTGACCATTGTGACACCGTGGGTACCACCCTTGTCCGCAGGGCCCATTGTGACATCCTGGGGACAACCCCTTGTCCCCATGGCCCATTGTGACATCCTGGGAATCCCTCCTTGTCCGCAGGGCCCATTGTGACATCCCAGGACCCCCCCTTGTCCCCAGGGCCCATTGTGACATTCAGGGGACCCCTCTATGTCCCCAGGGCCCATTGTGACATCCTGGAGACCCCCCCATGTCCCCAGGGCCCATTGTGACGTCCCAGGACCCGCCATTGTCCCCAGGACACATTGTGACATCCTGGGGTGCCCTCCTTGTCCCCAGGGCCCATTGTGACGTCCCAGGACCCCCCATTGTCCCCGGGGCCCATTGTGACATTCAGGGGACCCCCTTTGTCACTGGGGCCCTTTGTGACATCCCAGGACCCCCCTTTGTCCCCAGTACCCATTGTGACATCCTGGGGACCCCACTTGTCCCCAGGACCCATTGTGACACTATGGGGACCCCCCCTTGTGCCCAGTGCCCATTGTGACACCGTGGGTACCACCCTTGTCCGCAGGGCTCATTGTGACATCCCAGGACCCCCTATTGTCCTCAGGGCCCATTGTGACATCCTTGGGACCCCACATTGTCCCCAGGGCCCATTGTGACTTTCAGGGGACCCCACTTGTCCCCAGGACCTATTGTGACACTATAGGGACCCCCCTTGTGCCCAGTGACCATTGTGACACCGTGGGTACCACCCTTGTCCGCAGGGCCCATTGTGACATCCTGGGGACACCCCCTTGTCCCCAGGGCCCATTGAGACATCCTGGGAATCCCTCCTTGTCCGCAGGGCCCATTGTGACATCCTGGACCCCCCCTTGTCCCCAGGGCCCATTGTGACATTCAGGGGACCCCTCTTTGTCCCCAGGGCCCATTGTGACATCCTGGGGACCCCCCCATGTCCCCAGGGCCCATTGTGACGTCCCAGGACCCGCCATTGTCCCCAGGGCACATTGTGACATCCTGGGGATCCCTCCTTGTCCCCAGGGCCCATTGTGACGTCCCAGGACCCCCCATTGTCCCCGGGGCCCATTGTGACTTTCAGGGGACCCCACTTGTCCCCAGGACCCATTGTGACACTATAGGGACCCCCCTTGTGCCCAGTGACCATTGTGACACCGTGGGTACCACCCTTGTCCGCAGGGCCCATTGTGACATCCTGGGGACACCCCCTTGTCCCCAGGGCCCATTGTGACATCCTGGGAATCCCTCCTTGTCCGCAGGGCCCATTGTGACATCCCAGGACCCCCCCTTGTCCCCAGGGCCCATTGTGACATTCAGGGGACCCCTCTTTGTCCCCAGGGCCCATTGTGACATCCTGGGGACCCCCCCATGTCTCCAGGGCCCATTGTGACGTCCCAGGACCCGCCATTGTCCCCAGGACACATTGTGACATCCTGGGGTGCCCTCCTTGTCCCCAGGGCCCATTGTGACGTCCGAGGACCCCCCATTGTTACCAGGGCCCATTGTGACATTCAGGGGACCCCCTTTGTCACTCGGGCCCTTTGTGACATCCCAGGACCCCCCTTTGTCCCCAGTACCCATTGTGACATCCTGGGGACCCCACTTGTCCCCAGGACCCATTGTGACACTATGGGGACCCCCCCTTGTGCCCAGTGCCTATTGTGACACCGTGGGTACCACCCTTGTCCGCAGGGCTCATTGTGACATCCCAGGACCCCCTATTGTCCCCAGGGCCCATTGTGACATCCTTGGGACGCCCTTTGTCCCCAGGGCCCATTTTGACACCGTCGACACCCCCCTTTGTCCCCAGAGCCCATTGTGACATCCAGGGGACCCCGCTTGTTCTCATGGTCCATTGTGACGTCCCAGGACCCGCCATTGTCCCCAGGGACCATTGTGACATTCAGGGGACCCCCCTTTGTCCCCAGGGCCCATTCTGATACCTTGGGGACCCCCTTTGTCCCCAGGGCCCATTGTGACATGCTGGGGACGCTCTTTGTCCCCAGGGCCCATTGTGACATCCTGGGGACCCTCCTTGTCCCCAGAGCCCATTGTGACATCCAGGGGACCCCCTTTGTCCCCAGGGCCCATTGTGGCACCATAGGGACCCCCTTTGTCACTAGGGCCCATTGTGACATCCCAGGACTCCCCCTAGTCCCTAGGGCCCATTGTGACATCCTGGGGACGCTCTTTGTCCCCAGGGCCCATTGTGACATCCTGGGGACCCTCCTTGTCCCCAGAGCCCATTGTGACATCCAGGGGACCCCCTTTGTCTCCAGGGCCCATTGTGGCACCATAGGGACCCCCTTTCTCACTGGGGCCCTTTGTGACATCCCAGGACCCCCCCTGGTCCCCAGGCCCCATTGTGACATCCTGGGGACCCCCTTTGTCCCAAGACTTCGTTGTGACATCCTGGGGACCCCCTTTGTCCTCAGGGTCCATTGTGACAGCCCAGGACCTTACATTGTCCCCAGGGCCTATTGTGATATCTGGGGGACCCCCTTGTTCCCAAGGCCCATTGTGACATCCTGGGCAACCCCATTGTCCCCAGGGCCTATTGTGACATCTGGGGGACGCCCTTGTCCCCAGGACCCATCGTGGCACCGTGGGGACCCTCCTTGTCGCTTGGGCCCATTGTGACACCATGGGGACCCCCCCTTTGTCCCCAGTGCCCATTGTGACATCCTGCGGACCCCCCTTTGTCCCCAGGGCCCATTGTGACATTCAGGGGACCCACCATTGTCCTCAGGGCCCATTGTGACGTCCCAGAATACCCCATTGTCCCCAGGGCCCATTGTAACATCCTCGGCACCCCCTTGTCCCCAGGGCCCATTGTGACATTCAGGGGACCCCTCTTTGTCCCCAGGGCCCATTGTGACATCCTGGGGACCCCCCCATGTCCCCAGGGCCCATTGTGACGTCCCAGGACCCGCCATTGTCCCCAGGGCACATTGTGACATCCTGGGGTGCCCTCCTTGTCCCCAGGGCCCATTGTGACGTCCCAGGACCCCCCATTGTCCCCGGGGCCCATTGTGACATTCAGGGGACCCCCTTTGTCACTGGGGCCCTTTGTGACATCCCAGGACCCCCCTTTGTCCCCAGTACCCATTGTGACATCCTGGGGACCCCACTTGTCCCCAACCCATTGTGACACTATGGGGACCCCCCCTTGTGCCCAGTGCCCATTGTGCAACCGTGGGTACCACCCTTGTCCGCAGGGCTCATTGTGACATCCCAGGACCCCCTATTGTCCCCAGGGCCCATTGTGGCACCATGAGGACCCTCTTTGTCACTGGGGCCCATTGTGACATTCAGGGGACCCCGCTTGTTCTCATGGTCCATTGTGACAGCCCAGGACCTTACTTTGTCCCCAGGGCCCATTGCGATATCTGGGGGACCCCCTTGTCCCAAGGGCCCATTGTGACACCATGGGCACCCCCCTTTTCCCCAGTGCCCATCGTGACATCCTGGGGACCCCCTTTGTCCCCAAAACCCTTAGTGACATCACAGGACCCCCCATTGTCCCCAGGGCCCATTGTGACATCCTGCGGACCCCCCTTTGTCCCCAGGGCCCATTGTGACATCCTGGGGTCCCCCCTTTGTCCCCAGGGCCCATTGAAATGTCCCAGGACCACCCTTTGTCCCCACGGTTCATTGTGACATCCTGGGGACCCCATTTGTCCCCACGGCCCATTGTGGCACCATGGGGACCCCGTTTGTCACTGGGGCCCATTGTGACATCCCAGGACCCCACTTTGTCCCCAGGGCTTATTGTGACACCATGGGGATCTCCCTTGTCCCCAGGGCCCATTGTGACATCCCATGACGCCCCTTTGTCCCCAGTGCTTATTGTGAC
The DNA here is from genome assembly GCF_037038585.1 of Patagioenas fasciata. NCBI lineage: Eukaryota > Metazoa > Chordata > Aves > Columbiformes > Columbidae > Patagioenas > Patagioenas fasciata. Next base: position 1,004,067 of record NW_027288811.1, read on the forward strand.
ACCATGGGGATCTCCCTTGTCCCCAGGGCCCATTGTGACATCCCATGACCCCACTTTGTCCCCAGTGCTATTGTGAAATCCTGGGGTCCCCCCTTTGTCCCCAGGGCCCATTGAAATGTCCCAGGACCACCCTTTGTCCCCATGGTTCGTCGTGACATCCTGGGGACCCCCTTTGTCCCCAAAACCCTTTGTGACATCACAGGACTCCCCATTGTCCCCAGGGCCCATTGTGACATCCTGCGGACCCCCCTTTGTCCCCAGGGCCCATTGTGACATCCTGGGGTCCCCCCTTTGTCCCCAGGGCCCAGTGAAATGTCCCAGGACCACCCTTTGTCCCCACGGTTCATTGTGACATCCTGGGGACCCCATTTGTCCCCAGGGCCCATTGTGGCACCATGGGGACCCCCTTTGTCACTGGGGGCCATTGTGACATTCCAGGATTCCACTTTGTCCCCAGGGCTCGTTCTGACACCTTGGGGACTCCCATTGTCCCCAGGGCCCATTGTGACATCCTAGGCAACCCCATTGTCCCCAGTGCCTATTGTGACATCTGGGGGACGCCCTTGTCCCCAGGACCCATCGTGGCACCGTGGGGACCCTCCTTGTCACTTGGGCCCATTGTGACACCATGGGGACCCCCCCTTGTCCGCAGGACTCATTCTGACATCCTGGACACCCCCCATTGTCCCCAGGGCCCATTGTGACATCCACTGCACTCCCTTGTCCCCAGGGCCCATTGTGACATTCAGGGGACCCCTCCTTGTCCCCAGGGCCCATTGTGACATCCTGGGGACCCCCCCTTGTCCCCAGAGCCCATTGTGACGTCCCAGGACCCCCCATTGTCCCCAGGGCCCATTGTGACATCCTGGGGACCCCACTTGTCCCCAGGACCCATTGTGACACTATGGGGAGCCCCCCTTGTGCCCAGGGCCCATTGTGACACCGTGGGTACCACCCTTGTCTGCAGGGCTCATTGTGACATCCCAGGACCCCCCATTGTCCCCAGGGCCCATTGTGACATTCAGGGGACCCCCCTTTGTCCCCAGGGCCCATTCTGATACCGTGGGGACCCCCTTTGTCCCCAGGGCCTATTGTGGCATGCTGGGGACGCTCTTTGTCCCCAGGGCCCATTGTGACATCCTGGGGACCCTCCTTGTCCCCAGAGCCCATTGTGACATCCAGGGGATGCCCTTTGTCCCCAGGGCCCATTGTGGCACCATGACGACCCTCTTTGTCACTGGGGCCCATTGTGATATCCCAGGACCCCCCTTTGTCCCCAGGGCCCATTGTGACATCCTGGGGACCCTCCTTGTCCCCAGAGCCCATTGTGACATCCCAGGACCCCCCTTTGTCCCCAGGGCCCATTGTGGCACCATGGGGAACCCCTTTGTCACTGGGGGTCATTGTGACATTCCAGGATTCCACTTTGTCCCCAGGGCTCGTTCTGACACCTTGGGGACTCCCATTGTCCCCAGGGCCCATTGTAACATCCTCGGCACCCCCTTGTCCCCAGGGCCCATTGTGACATTCAGGGGACACCTCTTTGTCCCCAGGGCCCATTGTGACATCCTGGGGACCCCCCCTTGTCCCCAGGGCCCATTGTGACGCCCCAGGACCCGCCATTGTCCCCAGGGCCCATTGTGACATCCTGGGGATCCCTCCTTGTCCCCAGGGCCGATTGTGACGTCCCAGGACCCCCCATTGTCCCCAGGGCCCATTGTGACATTCAGGGGCTCCCTTTTGTCACTGGGGCCCATTGTGACACCGTGGGTACCACCCTTGTCCGCAGGGCTCATTGTGACTTTCAGGGGACCCCACTTGTCCCCAGGGCCCATTGTGACACTATAGGGACCCCCCCTTGTGCCCAGTGCCCATTGTGACACCGTGGGTACCACCCTTGTCCGCAGGGCCCATTGTGACATCCTGGGGACACCCCCTTGTCCCCAGGGCCCATTGTGACATCCTGGGAATCTCTCCTTGTCCCCAGGGCCCATTGTGACGTCCCAGGACCCCCCATTGTCCCCAGGACCCATTGTGACATTCAGGGGACCCCCTTTGTCACTGGGGCCCATTGTTAAATCCCAGGACCCCCCATTGTCCCCAGGGCCCATTGTGACATCCTCGGCACTCCCTTGTCCCCAGGGCCCATTGTGACACTATGGGTACCCCCCCTTGTGCCCAGAGCCCATAGTGACACCGTGGGTACCACCCTTGTGTGCAGGGCTCATTGTGACATCCCAGGACCTACCATTGTCCCCAGGGCCCATTCTGATACCGTGGGGACCCCCTTTGTCCCCAGGGCCCATTGTGACATGCTGGGGACGCTCTTTGTCCCCAGGGCCCATTGTGACATCCTGGGGACCCTCCTTGTCTCCAGAGCCCATTGTGACATCCAGGGGACCCCCTTTGTCCCCAGGGCCCATTGTGGCACCATAGGGGCCCTCTTTGTCACTGCAACCCATTGTGAGATCCCAGGACCCCCCCTGGTTCCCAGGGCCCATTGTGACATCCTGGGGACCCCCTTTGTCCCAAGACTTCATTGTGACAGCCTGGGGACCCCCCTTTTCCTCAGGGTCCATTGTGACAGCCGAGGACGTTAAATTGTCCCCAGGGCCCATTGTGATATCTGGGGGACCCCCTTGTTCCCAAGGCCCATTGTGACATACTGGGGACCCCCCCTTGTCCCCAGGGCCCATTGTGACATCCTCGGCACCCCCTTGTCCCCAGTGCCCATTGTGACATCCTGGGGACCCCCCCTTGTCTCCAGGGCCCATTGTGACGTCCCAGGACCCCCCATTGTCCCCAGGGCCCATTGTGACATCCTGGGGATCCCTCCTTGTCCCCAGGGCCCATTGTGACATCCCAGGACCCCCCATTGTCCCCAGGGCCCATTGTGACATCCTCTGCACGCCCTTGTCCCCAGGGCCCATTGTGACATTCAGGGGACCGCTCTTTGTCCCCAGGGCCCATTGTGACATCCTGGGCACCCCCCATTTTCCCCAGGAACCATTGTGACATCCTGGGCACCCCCTTGCTCTCAGGGCCCGTTGTGGCACCATGGGGACACCCCCTTTGTCCCCAGGGCCCATTGTGACATCCCAGGACCCCCCTTTGTCCCCAGGGCCCATTGTAGCACCATGGGGACCCCCTTTGACCCCAGGGCCCATTGTGGCACCATGGCAACCCCTTTTGTCCCCAGGGCCCATTGTGACATTCTTGGACCCCACTTTGTCCCCAGGGCCTATTGTGACACCATGGGGACCCCTCCTTGTCACTGGGGACCCATTGTGACACCATGGGGACCCCCCCTTGTCCTCAGGACTCATTCTGACATCCTGGACACCCCCCATTGTCCCCAGGGCCCATTGTGACATCCACTGCACCCCGTTGTCCCCAGGGCCCATTGTGATATTCAGGGGAACCCTCTTTGTCCCCAGGGCCCATTGTGACATCCTGGGGACCCCCCATTGTCCCCAGGGCCCACTGTGACGTCCCAGGACCCCCCATTGTCCCCAGGGCCCATTGTGATATCTGGGGGACCCCCTTGTTCCCAAGGCCTATTGTGACATCCTGGGGACCCACCCTTGTCCCCAGGGCCCATTGTGACATCCTGGGGACCCACCCTTGTCTGCAGGGCTCATTGTGACATCCCAGGTCCCCCCATTGTCCCCAGGGCCCATTGTGACATCCTCTGCACCCCCTTGTCCCCAGGGCCCATCGTAACTTTCAGGGGACCCCTCTTTGTCCCCAGGGCCCATTGTGACATCCTGGGGACCCCCCCTTGTCCCCAGGGCCCATTGTGACATACCAGGACCCCCCATTGTCCCCAGGGCCCATTGTGACATCCTGGGGATCCCTCCTTGTCCCCAGGGCCCATTGTGACGTCCCAGGACCCCCCATTGTCCCCAGGACCTATTGTGACATTCAGGGGACCCCCTTTGTCACTGGGGCCCATTGTGACACCATGGAGACCCCCGCTTGTCCTCAGGGTCCATTGTGACATCCTGGGCACCCCCCATTTTCCCCAGGAATCATTGTGACATCCTGGCCACCCCCTTGCTCCCAGGGGCCATTGTGGCACCATGGGGACACCCCCTTTGTCCCCAGGGCCCATTGTGACATCCCAGGACCCCCCTTTGTCCCCAGGGCCCATTGTAGCACCATGGGGACACCCCCTTTGACCCCAGGGCCCATTGTGGCACCATGGCAACCCCTTTTGTCACTTGGGCCCATTGTGACATTCTTGGACCCCACTTTGTCCCCAGGACCTATTGTGACACCATGGAGACCCCTCCTTGTCGCTGGGGACCCATTGTGACACCATGGGGACCCCGCCTTGTCCTCAGGACTCATTCTGACATCCTGGACACCCCTCATTGTCCCCAGGGCCCATTGTGACATCCACTGCACCCCCTTCTCCCCAGGGCCCATTGTGACGTTCAGGGGACCCCTCTTTGTCCCCAGGGCCCATTGTGACATCCTGGGGACCCCCCCTTGTCCCCAGGGCCCATTGTGACATCCCAGGACCCCCCATTGTCCCCAGGGCCCATTGTGACATCCTGTGGATCCCTCCTTGTCCCCAGGGCCCATTGTGACGTCCCAGGACCCCCCATTGTCCCCAGGGCCCATTGTGATATGCTGGGGAGCCCTCTTTGTCCCCAGGACCCATTGTGAAATTCAGGGGACCCCAACTTGTCCCCAGGGCCCATTCTGATATCCTGGGGACACTCTTTGTCCCCAGGGCCCATTGTGACATCCGAGGACCCTCTTTGTCCCTGTCGAGGTTTAAGATTACGGGGTGACAATCAAACCCTGCCAGATGTGTTGTCAACCCCCCCCCCTCCCCCAATTCCCCCTTTTTCCCCTCCCTCTCCCCCTTCCCACTCAGCACAGGCGATTGGGAGGGAAAGAAGGACAGAGAGAAGAGAGTTGGAAAAGTTAAAGATGTTTTACTAATGCTACTGATAAGAATAGAGAAAATAATACAAATATACAAATCCAATCTTGTAAGTCTGAGCAACTGCAGGGCAGGCACCCAAAGTCCTGGATTAGACTCTGTAGCCAACCGGAGCTGGATTCAGTCTCTCACTGGCCTCAGTTCACAGGGACGACCAGCAAGGTCCTCTCCTAATGTCGGCCATGAGGAAAAAAGGGCCGAGATCCTCGTGATCTCCCACTTTTATATGAAGTATTCACGTGAACGGAATGTTATACACAGTTGGTCACCGGTTTGTTATTGCCCCTCTCGCGAGATGTGCATCCGTGCTTATCAATAAGTTTTCATTCCATTGCTGGGTTTGCCAAAACATGTGTCCGGTTCTCCAGGAAAATGCAGCTGATATGAAGCTTGAGCTGACAGGCAAATTCACTAAAAGAGAAACTTGATTTTTAACAAAACCAGGACATTCCACCCCTTATAATATGACATTCACTGAATACTTAAACCTTATCAATACTATCTATCAATACAATCTAATTAATCACTAATATATATATATATATATATATATACATATGTACATATATACACAGGAGTAATTAATCAGTGGACCATCCTTTGAAAAGTTCATTAAGTTCATTTTGTCACCACAGTCTCCCAGGGCAGGAAAAATGGTCCAAGTGCATCTCATGACCCCTGTTGGTGGGTTAAGGACACCAACTTCCAAGAAGGTGTCGGGCGCCACTCGAAGAAGTCAGCGCTGGTTTCATCACCATTGTCTTGATCTGAAAGACACTTATTAAACATTGTTAGTGCGGCAATTCACATCGTACAGTTCAGCATTGCATATTTTCACCTAAAATCAAATCCCCTTGAGGTGCACACCGAACTTCTCCATCCTTAAGCATCACCCACCAGGTGCTGCCAGGTCCCTGGGCAAAAACAATCCCACGAATAGGTTTGCCTGTGCCTGAGGCAGGAGGAACCCAGACTGCCTATCCTAACATATTCTCCATGTGTACTACAGGGACTTTATCTCCTTCTACAGTCCATAGAATTTCTGATTGGGCAGGCCCGGCTCGATTGGTTGAAACCCTGGTGTTGCCCAACCAAGTGGCTTTTGCTAAATGTGAATCCCAGTTTTTAAAGGTTCCACCACCCAGTGCCTTTAGTGTAGTTTTTAACAAACCATTGCACCTTTCAGTTTTCCCAGAGGCTGGTGCATGATATGGAATATGATACACCCACTCAATACCATGTTCTTTGGCCCAATTGTCTATAATACTGGTTTTGAAATGAGTACCATTGTCTGATTCAATTCTTTCTGGTGTACCGTGCCGCCAAAGGACTTGCTTCTCAAGGCCCAAGATGGTATTTCGGGCTGTAGCAGGAGGTACAGCAGATGTTTCCAACCATCCGGTGGTTGCTTCCACCATTGTAAGTACATAACGCTTACCTTGACGTGTTTGTGGAAGTGTAATATAATCAATCTGCCAAGCTTCTCCATACTTACACTTTAACCATCGCCCCCCATACCATACAGGCTTTAACCGTTTTGCTTGTTTGATTTCGGCGCAAGTTTCACATTCGTGAATAACCTGTGATAGTGTCCATAGTTAAATCCACCCCTCGATCACGAGCCCGTTTGTATGTTGCATCTCTACCTTGATGCCCTGAAGCATCATGGGCCCATCGAGCTAGGAAAAGTTCACCTTTATGTTGCCAGTCCAAGTCCACCTCAGCTACTTTAATCTTAGCAGCTTGATTCGCTTGTTGGTTGTTCAGATGTTCCTCGGTGGCTCGACTTTTAGGCACATGAGCATCTACATGACCAACTTTCACAGGCAGGCTCTCTAGCCGAGCAGCAATGTCTTGCCACAATGTGGCAGCCCAAATGGTTTCACCTCTGCGCTGCCAGTTGCTTTTCTTCCATTGCTGTAGCCACCCCCACAAGGCATTTGCTACCATCCATGAGTCAGTACAGAGATAAAGTATTGGCCACTTCTCTCGTTCAGCAATGTCCAAAGCCAGCTGGATGGCTTTCACTTCTGCAAACTGACTGGATTCACCTTGTCCTTCAGTGGCTTCTGTAACTTGTCGTGTGGGACTCCACACAGCAGCTTTCACCTTCGATGTTTTCCTACAGACGACAGGATCCACCTGTGAACAGTGCACACTGCTTATCAGTCTCTGAAAGCGTATTATATGGTGGTGCTTCTTCAGCACGTTTTACTTCCTCCTCATCTGGAGACATCCCAAAGTCTTTGCTTTCTGGCCAGTCTGTAATCACTTCTAATATCCCTGGACGGTTGGGACTTCCAATTCGAGCTCGTTGTGTGATCAGTGCAATCCATTTACTCCATGTAACTTCGGTTGCATGATGTGGAGAGGGAACCGTCCGTTTGAAGATCCAGCTCAGCACCGGCAGTCGAGGTGCAGGAGGAGCTGTGCTTCAGTGCCCATCACTTCTGAAGCAGCTCAAACTCCTTCATATGCTGCCAGTCTCTCCTTTTCAGTTGGAGTATAGTTGGCCTCAGATCCTTTGTATCCTCGACTCCAAAAACCTAGGGGTCGACCTCGGGTTTCTCCTGGTGCTTTCTGCCAGAGGCTCCAGGTAAGTCCATTATCTCCGGCTGCGGTGTAGAGCACATTTTCAACACCTAGTCCAGTTCGGACTGGTCCAAGGGCCACCGCATGAGTTATCTCACGCTTAATTTGTTCAAAGGCTTGTCGTTGTTCAGGGCCCCACTCAAATTGGTTCCTTTTACGAGTCACTCGATAGAGAGGCTCACAATGTGGCTGTAGTCAGGAATGTGCATTCTCCAAAAACCTACAACGCCTAAGAAAGTCTGTGTCTCCTTTTTATTAGTAGGTGGAGACATTGCTGCAATTTTGTTGATCACATCCATCGGGATCTGACGACGGCCATCTTGCCATTTTATTCCTAAAAACTGGATCTCTCGTGCAGGTCCCTTGACCTTGCTCCGTTTTATGGCAAAACCAGCATCCAAAAGAATATGAATTATTCTCTCACCTTTCTCGAAGACTTCTTTCGCTGTGTCGCCCCATACGATGATGTCATCAATATATTGCAAGTGTTCTGGAGCTTCACCTTGCTCCAGCGTGGTCTGGATCAGTCCATGGCAGATGGTAGGGCTGTGTTTCCACCCCTGGGGCAAGCGATTCCATGTGTACTGGATGCCCCTCCAGGTGAAAGCAAACTGCGGCCTGCACTCTGCTGCTACAGGAATAGAGAAAAATGCATGAGCAATGTCAATTGTAGCATCGCACTTCACTGCCTTTGACTCCAGTTCAAATTGCAGTTCTAGCATGTCAGGCACAGCAGCATTCAGTGTGCTGTAACTTCATTCAGGCCACGATAGCCTACAGTTAGTCTCCACTCGTCACTAGACTAACGCACTGGCCAGATTGGGCTGTTAAAAGGTGAGCGAGTCTTACTGATCACACCCTGGCTTTCCAATTGACGAATCAGCTTCTGGATAGGAATCAAAGAGTCTCGACTGGTGCGATATTGCCGGCGATGCACCGTCGTGGTAGCAATTGGCACCTGCTGATCGTCAACCATCAGCAGTCCTACAACAGAAGGGTCATCTGAAAGACCAGGCAAATCAGACAGCTGTTCAATTTTCTCAGTGTCCACAGCTGCTATACCAAATGCCCACCTATACCCTTTTGGGTCCTTAATATACCCTCTCCTGAGGTGGTCTATGCCAAGGATGCACGGAGCATCTGGACCAGTCACAATGGGATGCTTTTGCCAGTTTTTTCCAGTTAGGCTCATTTCAGCCTCTACAACAGTCAGTTCCTGGGATCCCCCAGTCACTCCAACAATATTGATGGATTGCGTTCCTTTATAATTAGAAGGAATTATTGTGCACTGAGCACCAGTGTCCACTAAAGCTTTGTACTCCTGGGGTTGTGTTGTACCAGGCCATTGTATTTGTACAGTCCAATAAACTCTGTTATCCCTTTCCTCCACCTGGTTGGAGGCAGGGCACCTCTAATTCCTGTTTTGCACAGTCTCTGGGTGTGAATTAGAGGTTCCTTCAAGAGCATCAGAATCTCTTCTGCTCCTTTTGTAAACTGGAGCAGCCACCTTCCTAGGAGTTTTTCCTTTTATCTCACGTACTCGTTCTTGAAGTTCTGAGGTAGGCCTTCCATGCCACTTATTCATGTTTTCTCCCTGCTCATGTAGGAAGAACCACAGTGAACCTCTTCTTGTGGGCTGTCTCTGCCCTCTCTCTCGAGATTGGAAACGCCTTCTCCTAACAGCTGAAACATAGGTTTGTGCAGGTCGTGAACGGTACGAGTCTTCTCTGAGCTCTTGGATTTATTGCAGCAGCTTTTCAAACCGGTCATCAGATTTTTCACACAGTTTCTCCACAGCGGAGACACAAGCCCGTAGAGAACCAGCAAGGCTGTCCTCAAAGTACCGGAGCTGCTCAATCACTTCATTAATTTCTTGTACACCTCTAGCTGACCAGACAATTCCTGCCAATGACTTAGCATATGCAGGTGGTGCACTTTGTACAAATCTGCGCCACATAGATTTTGTACAATTGATTCTACCTGGATCTGTCCCCTCTTGGCTGTTTGGTCCTAGATAGATGATCTCTCGCACGGCTAATTCTCTCAGGAATTGGATACCTCTCTCCATAGTATTCCATTTCCCTAACTTGGATATACAATCTTCCTTGTAGGGAAATCTGACTTTCATAGCTGCAGGAGTCGGGTCCAGAGAGTAGCGGCATTAGACTCTCTTGAAATTACCCTATCAATGGCGGAATCTTTTGACAGAGATCCCAGCTGCCTGGCTTCACCACCTTCCAATTCAATTGTTTCTGCCCCATTGTCCCAGCATCGCAGCAGCCAGGTTAAAATATTCTCGCCTTCACGACGACTGAAGTCTTTTCGCAGATCTCTCAGCTCACCTGGAGAAAAGGACCGAGTGGTGGTCACTTCATCTCCACCCTGTCCTGATGATGATGCCTCTTGGGTTGATGTTGGCCCTGTGCCATCACCTGCTGCACGAGTGGTCTTTCTAGTGACTTTCTTACAACCAGCAACTGATGCTGATATGGGTTCACCATCATTTGATTCATTTTCAGAGTCTGAATGACTGTCACAGTGATTGCTGTGGTTACAGCAGCAACAGTGCCCAGTGTGTGAAGACGGGGGGGCTGCCTTGTCAGCCTTTGAGGCTGGAGAAGCAACGTTATCTGCAGCGACCTTGGCAGAGGAGCAATGCGGAGGAGCTGTAGCTTCAGCCTGTGAAGCCGCGGTTGTGGGGGCAGTGGCTGCAGCAGCAGCTTTGGCTGTTTTGCCTTTTCTCGAGCGGCCAGGAGTGCTTTTTGCTAAAGCTTCCGAAGGCGCACCGCAAATCTCAGGACTAAAAAGAGACGCAAACCTCCTATTGAACCTCATTTCTCTTAACAGTAACACAAACTGACACACATTCAGCAAACCAGATAACACCATCACAGTTCTATCAAAGCTCCAAGGATATTCAAAGTTCTCTAAAACATTTGCAAACTGTCCTAGCGAAAACACAAAAGTATTGTTAGTCAGCCTTGCTAAAGATTCGCTTGACCAATTAGCAAATATAGAGCCATTCTGCTCTTTAATCTCTCCTGGAGGTTTTTCAAGGTAAAGCAGAAGCGAGTAGAAATTCATTAGCGGCTGCAATATAATGAAATAAACCAGTGCCATACCACACAGAATCATCATGACCGCTGTCCAGTTTCTTGTTGTTATATAATGAATACTTCGATTCAGAAAGAAACACCAAGACAGATATGGGATCAGTGAGCACAATGTAGAAAATAACTGATACAACTTATGCCACAACATCTTTAAGTCAATGTAATTCACTTTGCCTTAATACCACTAAAAAATATCCGAAGCAAACAGACGCGCGGGTATCACAACTCTGAGTTGGCACCATGCCAAGAAAATTGAAAGGTACGTCAGAGCAGTAGAAAAGCCAAAAATCTCCAAATTTACCCCTTTCTCTTGCCCCACGTTGGGCGCCAATTATCTGTCGAGGGTTAAGATTGCGGGGTGACAATCAAACCCTGGCAGATGTATTGTTAACCTCCTCCCCCCCCACTTCCCCCTTTTGCCCCTCCCTCTCCCCCCTTCCCACTCAGGACAGGCGATTGGGAGGGAAAGAAGGACAGAGAGAAGAGAGTTGGAAAAGTTAAAGATGTTTTACTAATGCTACTAATAAGAATAGAGAAAATAATACAAAATATACAAAACCAATCTTGTAAGTCTCAGCAACTGCAGAGCCAGCACCCAAAGTCCTGGATTAGACTCTGTAGCCAACCGGAGCTGGATTCAGTCTCTCACTGGCCTCAGTTCGCAGGGACGACCAGCAAGGTCCTCTCCTAATGTCAGCCATGAGGAAAAAGGGAAAAAGGGCAAAGGGACGAGATCCTCGTGATCTCCCACTTTTATATGAAGTATTCACGTGAATGGAATGTTATTCACCGTTGGTCAGTTTCTCGATCACCAGTTTCTCGTTGCCCCTCTCGCGAGATGTCCATCCGTGCTTATCAATAAGTTTGCATTCCCTTGCTGGGTTTAACCAAAACATGTGTCGGGTTCTCCAGGAAAATGCAGCTAATATGAAGACTTTAGCTGACAGGCAAAAATTCGCTAAAAGAGAAACTTGTTTTTAACAAAACCAGGACAGAAGTACAGGGGAAGACTGATATTTCTTCTTCTACCCTTAGTACACTTCCCCATAATTCACTTTTTGACCTTTTATTTTTTTGAATTAATATGTTAAAAAGAACAAACCACACTCAAACCCACACAAACAAACAAACAAAAAACAATAACTAAACAAAAATCTCCAATCAAACAATCAAAGAAAGAAAACAGGGAAACAAATACCCCACAAAACCAAAGCAAAACCAACCAACCAACCAACCAAACCCAACAAAACAAAAACCAAAATCAAAAACAAAACAGCAGGAACAACAACAACAAAACAAAGCAGAAACAAAACAACAACGCAAAGGTGCACCTTTCCAAGCAGACATCAGTCATCAGCTGTCTCATCATTAACAGCCAGTGCCAGTTTAGGGGCCCCAGTGTACCTGAGGTGCTGGCCTGGGATTGGCATCTATCACACAGGACCTGGGGAGACCAGAGCACCTTGCAATGCAGGTGGAGCCTGGGCAGGGGTTCCTGGGGCACCTACACTGGCACCAGGTGTTTGTGTCTCTGGAGCTGAAGACATCTGTGTCTTAAATCCATGCCCAGTTCTGGAAAACTCTTTCCTTTTCAAAGAAAAGAAAGCCCCCGTAAAGAAAAATAAAGAGAAGTATGTTGACACCTTCCTTTGCTTTGGATCTTTGCCTTCAGTTCTTCTTATTTTAATTTTCATTGACATTAACTGACATCTGATGGGCCTACAATCATTAAGCCAAGATCATTTTGTGTCTTGCATAGCGCCCCATGCCCTCTAAACCTGCCCCGCCCAGGACTCCTCACACTTTGCCCAGAGCGAGTCACACTGAGGTGTTGGCTGGTTCCCTGGCTGAGATGTTGATTTAGATGGTCACCTACAGCACAGGTGGATCCTGCCCCAGAATCGTCTGCTCTGCTCCAGTTAGAAACAGAGCCCAACATCACAATGGGATCATAAGAGAACTGAGGTTGAAGGGACCTCAGGAGTCTGCAGTCCAACCTGTCACCAACTGGGTCACACCAAGGTGTTCAAGCCTTGATTCAATTCGAGTTTTAGCAGGACTAGAGGAGTGATCATCCCTTTGTACTCGGCACTGGTGAGGCTGCACCTTGAATCCTGGGGTCAGTTTTAGGCCCCTCAGGACAAGGAAGACATTGAGGTGCTGGAGAGAGTTCAGAGGAGCGTGACAAGGGTGGTGAAGGGTCTGGAGCACCAGTGTTATGAGGAACGGTTTAGGGAGCTGAGGCTGTTCAGCCTTGAGAAAAGGAGGCTTATTGCTGTCTACAGCTACCTGAAAGGAGGTTTTATCATGGTGGGTGTCAAAGGCTTTACTGCAGTCTAAGGACACAACACCCACAGCCTGTGTGGCGGATTCACTCCCCACGACAGACTTTCCCTCATCTGCTCAGCCGGTCACCTTGTCATAGAAGGAGATCAGGCTGGTCAAGCAGGACCTGCCTTTCACAAAGCCATGCTGACTGGGCCCGATTGCTCGTCTGGTATGTGTGACCTCACAGTCCTTTCCCAGCCATGTTCCTGCTGTTGGCCTGTCCCCTGCAGAGGCAGAAGTGACCTCACAGTGCCCTGCACAGCCATTGGCTTCCTACTGGACTACGAGCTCCTGAGACACAAGTGACCACATGGCATCGTACCCAGCCATCACCCTCCTTGTGCTCCAGTGTGTGAGCAGATCGAACTGAGCTGCTTTCATCAAATGTATCCAATAGATTTCCTATCAAGGGTTTGAGTGGAGAAACGTTCCTCAGAGGAGCTGCTGTATTTACACTGCTTCTGACTCCGTTTTTTTCTTCATCTTCCTTTGTCTCTTCTGACGTGAAAGAGCTCTCCAAGGAAAAGATTAATGGAATCCTACAATAGCGCAGGTTGGAAGAGACCCCTGAACACCATCTCTGTCCCACTGACCTTTATGGCACCCCAAGGAATAGCTGACAGCATCAGTGCTCCCTTGGGTTCATCTCACCACATGCACACAGTGGACATGCACACGATGTGTATGGTTACATCTCATCTGTGCAATGAAAACATGGACTTTTGACCTATTATTTCATAGAATTACAGAATGTCCGGAGTTGGAAGGGACCCACAAGGATCATTGAGTCCAACTCCTGTTCCTGCACAGGACACCCCACAGGTCACACCGTGTGTCTGAGGACGTTGTCCAGTCTCTTCTTGAACACTGTCAGGTTGGGGCCGTGACACCTCCCTGGGAGCCAGTTCAGTGTCCAGCACCTCTGGGTGAAGAACCTTTTCCTCATGTCCAACTGACCCTCCCCTGGCACGTCTTTCTTCCATTCCCTTGGGTTCTGTCAATGGTCACCACAGAGAAGAGATCAGTACGTTCCCTTCCTTCTCCCCTTGTGAGGAAGCTGTAGCCACCGTGAGGTCTCCTTTTAGTCTTCTCTTCAGCTCTGATGCTGAGAAACCCCTTGGTTTGCTTTCTGAAGCAGAAAGGAGAAGCCATGACCTCCAGGCAATGGGAAGGGGCATCCTGTCCCTCACACACGGCTCAGGGCTCTTCCTGGGACCATGGGATGTGGGTGTGCAAGGCCCAGGGAAGGACAACACTGGGACAACAACTTCCAGCTTCCCCATGGGGCTGCAAGGAGGCAGAGAGGCCCCAGTGCCATGAGGACAACATGGCTTCTCCTGGGCCTCGGTGGCAGAGACAACTGCCATGGCCAAGGGGCAGAGACCTGGGTTCTGTGGGTCCCTTCCAGCCTTGCCAGCGCCCTTTGCCATCTCCACCACAGGCTGTTCTACACGGTCCTACCCCTGCCCCTCTTTCCCTGCAGGCTGCAGACACCCATCTCGCTTCCCCACCTGCTCTCACCGCAGCATTTCTGCACCTTCACTGCTGTGTCTGCACCCTCACTGGCTGCTCTTGGAACACAAACCATGGGCTGATCCAGCTCCCTCTGGGTGACCTCCAGCACCACAGCACTGCCCTTCCAGTGACATTTCTTACTCCTCATATCCAGTCCTCACCTTCCAAGTTGCACATGTCCCTGCTGCTGTCCCATCATGTTCTCAGGCAGGATGGACATGACAACCCATCTCCAAGGCCTCTTCCTGGGTAGGGCCTGTGGGTACCTTGGCAGAGGTTCTTTCCCAGCCATGTCCCTGCTGCTGGGCTGTCACCTCCAGAGACAGAACTGACCTCACTGTCCCTTCACAGCCACACGATTGTGACTGGATTATGAGTGTCTGAGACCTCATAATACCACACCCATCCATCCCCTCCTGAGGACCCAGGACCTGACCAAGATTGAATCGTGCTCTACATCATCCTACACCTGCTCCTCTTTCCCTGCAGGCTGCAGACACCCATCTCACTCCCTCACCTTTGTCGAATTTGTCAAATATTTTTCCTACGAGCAATGTGAATGAAAAGCCTCCATCATCCTCAAAGGCACTGAAAGTGCACAGTGTTACATCCTGGAAGGGGAGAATAAAGATGTTCAACAGTGTTGGCCCAAGTGCTGGTCAATGAGACATGACACCAGTAACTGGCTGCACAGAGGACCTTGTACCACTGCTGATATTTGGGCTTGATGGTTCAGCCAACTTCCCACCCAGCATCCACTTCTTGAGCCCCATCAGCATCACTCTGGCCAGAAGGAGACCATGGCTGAGGCCTTGCAAACGCCCTGTACACAACATGCCTTTCTTTTCCCTGTCCATTTGGGTTCAGCAATCCCTTCCTTGTCCTTCACATTCCTGGAAACGGCTGCAGGAGGACGTGTCCCATCCCCTTCCCAGGGAGGGAGGTAGGGTGGCCAGCCTGTTATTCTCCCCGTTCCTATTCCTGCTCCTCTTGAAGATGGGTTTGAGATCTGCATTTCCTTAGGACCCCAGAACCATTCTGGTTTCTATGGCACTTATGAAAGCACAATGTGGAATCACAGGCAAGGGTGATGTAGCAGATTGGAGAACGATCCTGCAATGATCCTGTCCAGTGCAACTGAGATGAATCTCACTGATCCAGTGGGATCTGTTCCTGGAGTCACACAGAGAAATATCAGGGTTCTGTCTGGCATCCATATCTGAGTTGATCTCAGGACTCCTTATGCACCCAGGGATGCTCACAGACAGAGTCTGTCCCTTTTACACACAGAGGCAGGAGTCACAGTGTCCTTCTGGCTTCCTGTTGCCACTCCCAAAGGATGGGAGACACCTCACCCCTCTGCTGTGTCACCTGCTCTGGACTCATCTGAGATGTCCCACGTCATGGGGAATGGACACGGGGACCTCAGTCAAAGGAAGCACAACCCAGTTCTGCATTCAGGTGATTTCCCATAGGTTGCTCCTCCCAATATGAAGTGAGCTCAAGACCTCGTGTGTTCCACAGACCTTCACAGAATGGAAAGGAGTAGTTGATGGTGTTTGTGCTCACTCACGTTCATGTCACCTCACATACATGATGTGGATACTCACATCTCATCTGTCCAAAGCAAACATGGACTGCTGAAGCACTCATTGAGTGTCTACCCTTGGAGGGAAGAACAGCCTCTTTGGGTGAGAGCGCAGGGCTGGAAATGGTGGTTGTGAGTGGCCAGTGCATGGTGATTGACGTGAGGCACCTTCTGAAGGGGTGCACAGGGGCACAACCCAGCCCCTGTTCTGTTGGTCCTGCAGGTCTCTGGCAGGAGGCCTGGCTGTGAGAGGACACTGCTGTGTGCCAGCCTGCACACACACACTGTTCAGCTGTACCCTGGTGTTGCATCTGTGGCCACTTTCTTGAAAATGTTATTGAGAAAAACATTGTAAGAAGATCTAAACCTTCATCCCTGCCCTGAGGAGATCACCTTTCTATCTGGAAAGGCTGTTCTAAGGCCAGCTCTGTCACAGCAGTGCCCATTGCATGTCCCTGCTTTATTTTCTGGACGGGGACCAAGCTGCCAGAGCACTCAGGCCTTGCACCAACACAAGGGATGAGAAGTAGAGTGTGGGAGTGGAACCAGAACAGCTCTGGAAGACCAAGCGCTGGTGCTCCCTGGCAGGGCTGCCAGGCTGGACTCTGTTCCCCTCCACCAATGCAAACAGAAACTCCCTGTGTCTCCAAAAAGGACTTCAAAGAAGATCTCAGGAGAAAAACAAACCTAGACAGAACACTGTAGTTCCCTTTATTTATTTTTTAAACACAGGCAAAATGGCTTCTCATTTACATAAAAATTGGTCAGAAAAAAAGGTAGACAGTGAATTAGGAAAGGGATGACAACATTATCACAAAACATGACAAGAACAACAAGAGAACAAGAATGGCTGAGCCTGCAGTGAGTTAAACTATAACTGCTATGGAGAAAATGAGAGTTTGTTGCTGTTTGTTATTGAAAACATCCAGTTATCAGTTTCCACACGGAACCCTGGAGTTCCTTGTTCCTCATGCTGTAGATGAGGGGGTTCACTGCTGGAGGTATCAGCGAGTACAGAACAGACACCACCAGGTCCAAGGATTGGGAAGAGATGGAGGGGGGCTTCAGATAGGCAAAAATGCCAGTGCTGGCAAACAGAGAGATGACAGCCAGGTGAGGGAGGCAGGTGGAAAAGGCTTTGTGCCGTCCCTGCTCAGAAGGGATCCTCAGCACAGCTCTGAAGATCTGCACATAGGACACCACAATGAACACAAAACATCCCACAAAAAAAGAAGCACAAAACATGAGAAGCCAAATTTCCCTGAGGTAGGAGTGTGAGCAGGAGAGCTTGAGGATCTGGGGGATTTCACAGAAGAACTGGCCCAGGGCATTGCCCTTGCACAGGGGCAGTGAAAATGTATTGGCCGTGTGCAGCAGAGCATTGAGAAACCCAGTGGCCCAGGCAGCTGCTGCCATGTGGACACAAGCTCTGCTGCCCAGGAGGGTCCCGTAGTGCAGGGGTTTGCAGATGGCAACGTAGCGGTCATAGGACATGATGGTGAGCATAGAGTACTCTGCTATTATCAGGAAC
Source organism: Patagioenas fasciata (assembly GCF_037038585.1). NCBI lineage: Eukaryota > Metazoa > Chordata > Aves > Columbiformes > Columbidae > Patagioenas > Patagioenas fasciata. Next base: position 1,021,691 of record NW_027288811.1, read on the forward strand.
ACAAATGAAAAGAGCTGTGCAGCACATCCTAAAAAGGAGATGGTCCTGGTGTCCCAGAGGGAATTGGCCATGGATTTGGGGACAGTGGTGGAGATGAAGCCCAGGTCAAGGAGGGCGAGGTTGAGCAGGAAGAAGTACATGGGGGTCTGGAGGTGCTGGTCCCAGGCTATGGTGGTGATGATGAGGCCGTTGCCCAGGAGGGCAGCCAGGTAGATGCCCAGGAAGAGCCAGAAGTGCAAGAGCTGCAGCTCCCGTGTGTCTGTGAACGGCAGGAGGAGGAACTGGGTGAAGGAGCTGCTGTTGGACATTTGCTGTCTATGGGCATGAGGACCTGTGCAAGGAGGAAAAGCCAGTGACAAGTTAGGGGAGACTTCTCTGAGGAAAATGAACAGACTGTTTCTCATGGAAAACCCCCTCCCTGACGGAGGGACGTTTCCGTTCATTCTCTCTTTCTACCAAGTGAGAAAAACAGCTCATCACAGTTTAAAATGCAGCTTGGGAATGCAGTTTCCATGAACACAGCTCTGGGACAATATCCACTGAATAGGTGTCAGGAACAAAAACTGAACCACACTCCCACCCCAACCCCAGAGAGCAAGAGCTCCAGGAACAGGTGGAGAAACAGGAAAGAACACTGTAGTGCTTCTGAGAAATAAAGCAAGGACAGAAAGGCAGACAGGCATGCTGTGGAACCTTCTCCTTACCCGACTGTGCTGCTGCCACTCATGAAATGACACTGTAGAGCAAGTACTTTTAGCACCTTTTTTGTGTTTCACGTTCCAGGAACCCTTCCCCTGGAGGTCCAGCTGCTGAAGTGGAGACTCGTGACCTGGACCCCATTGCTTCGGGGCAGAGGCTCTGATGGAGAGGAGAGGAGACCAGGGGTTGCACTGGGAAATGTGTCTGCACTGCAGGGGATGTGAGAGAGGTTCCTAAATCCTGTCCCCAGCATTTCTGGTAGCAGTTAACTCTTCCTCCCCATGGCTGTGCTGCCTGCAGCTGTGTCTCTGTCCCTGGGTCTGCTCCCTGTCAGTGTCACAGACCCCGTCCCACCCGCTGTGTGCTCAGCTCTGTCCTGCTCACACCTCCTGGCACTGCCCAGGGGCAGCTCTGTGTGTGCAGGGGCTCAGGAGCAGCTCAGACAAGTCCTAACGAGAACTGGGGTCTCAGTGTCTTCTCCAAAGAGAGAAATAAATCCCCATCTTCCACTGCACACCAGACAACCAAGAGTGGAAAACTGAAAGCACAGACTCCTTCCCTTGCAGCTGTTCCTGTCTTGATGTCGTTGTTCAGAAGGACCCTCTGCCATGTCTGTGGAGTTGATCTGGAGCTCTGAGCAGCCCTGACCCACACAGCACCCTTCAAGCCCACAAGTTCCCTGCCTGCCCTGCCGGGGGTCGCTCCTTCCACCCACAGCTGCTGCCATGGGATCTCCCCGGGCAGGCTGAGCGCTGACCCTGGCAGGCGGCAGAGTCCCTGCCCTGGCACAGCCCTGGGGAGCAGGGACCCTGCTATGTAGGACAGCCCTGGGCACCCCTGGGGGCTCACCGGGCTTCACAGCTGTTCAAAATTGAGGTGCAAGATCCCCCACCTTACAGATCCCACAAGCTGTGCCTGTGCCAGTTTTAGGAGATGCCTCCATTAGCTACAGCTGCATTGCCCTGCACCCAGAGACTTACCATGGCAAGGGCTGCAAAGGTTTCTCCTCCAGTGAGCTCTCAGTCATCCTCCCAGTCCTGACCACCTTTAATCTCTCTCTGCCTTGCTCGTCTCCCTGAGATCCCCAGGCAGAGCCCTCAGCCCTGCTGCGCTGTGCAGAGGAGCTGCTCCTGGGCAGAGCTGTCTCTCTGCAGCGCTGCCGCTTGCCAGGAGCTCCCTCTGTCCCAGGAGCCCAGCCCAGCTCAGCAGCACAGGAGCAGCCCAAGGCGCTTTAATGACCCCTCTGGTGGCTTTGGTGCAGAGTCCATGAACATCAGACCTTGAGGGGAAGAAGAAGAAACTTCTCAAGAAATCAAAGTCAGATTCAAACTCCATAGTTTCTGGTATTGTTAATGGGTCTCACTGAGGGACACTACTGAGCAACGGTCTCCAGGATCTGGTTAGAGTAGAAAACCGGAGGCAGTGATGACAGTTCAGGAAAAGCAAAGTAAAGGTCTCTCTGATGCTGAGTAAACCTGGATGTGTTTCATTAACCAAAGGTCAAGCCCTGACCACCAGCCCTGGGAAGGCAGATCCTGTCCCTCACACGTTGCCCAGGGCCCTTCCTGGACAGTGTGATGTGGGGCTGTGCAAGGCCAAGGGCAGGACTATGGTCCCACAGCTCCCAGGTTCCTGGCTGGGGACAAGGAGGGTTTTGGAGCTCATTGACAACGTCTTCCTGACATGGGTGACTCAGGAGTCAGTGAGGTGAGGTGCCCAGCCACTCTCACCCCCAGTTCCAAGACTTAGCCATGTACATCCAGTTGGATGTTACAAATTACTTGACCGTGGAGAAGAAATGGAAAACATCTTCTGTCAGTAACCTTAAGATGTCTCCAGTCAATGAGCAGGTTCCTATGGAGAACTGTAATTACCCTGACACTCACTGGCCAGGAGGTGATCTTGGGCCGACTTCTTAACATGTCTGCCTGGTGGGCCAATAGGGGTGATGTTCACCTGGATCTATTCCTGATCAAGAAGGAAGAGCTGGTGAGGGATGTGAACGTCAGTGTCCACCTTGGCTGTTGTGACCAGGAAACAGTGGAGTCCCAGGCACCAGAGGGGAGGGAGGAAGGCCAGCAGCAGAGCACAGGCTGGTGGGCTGCAGAGAAGACTTTGACGTACTGGAGGATGGCAGATGAGGTGGTTACGTGGAAGCAGGCCTGAAAGGTGAAGAAGCTCAGGAAACAAGAGCAGCCTTACAGGACAGGCTGCTCCAAGCACAAGAATGATTTATTTGAGAACCCATGAAAAGAAGCATTTATCTTGTGAGGCTGCTCATCTGAACTGATGGAGCTCCAGGACAAAAAGGCAGCACACAGGAGGTGGAAGCAGGGGAAGCTGCAGAGGAGGAATTCAGAAACCTTGTCCATCGATGTAAAGATGATGCCAAAGCTGATCTGAACTTCATAGCTGCAGGGGAGAATGAAGGCAGCAAGACGAGCTTACACAGTTTCCTTAAAATAAGAGACGTGGGCCTCCTGCTCAACTTTGTAAGAGTACAATCAGACAGGACTGAGGTTCTTCATAGCTTCTTTGCCCCCATCTTCGCCAGCAAGGTCTCCTGGGAGTTCATTCCTAAACTCAGGAGTCTGGAGAAAACCCAGCAATGGATGGGGCTCAAGTCAGGGTGACCTGAGGCAACTCAGATACTCAGACACCATTACAGAAAATGAAAACTGAGCATGGAAGGAAATAGAAGAAATTTAGCTTTATTGCTATTTATTATGGAAATGCTCTCTGTTTTACTATTTCTGAAATCTCCCTAATCATCAACAACAGACTTGAAGCCTTTAGGAAAAAGATGCACAGAGCCTTGCCTTGTAAGAGCATTTCAGATGTTAATGAGCCCTCTGCTGCCATGATCCTGAACTGCAGATGCTGAAACAACGAACAAACCTCTAATGAAGTGAAAGGCAGAAGCAAACCCCAAGTTTCTGAGGGTGTGTGGGACCCCATGAAGGGCTATCACTGACACAGCTGTGAAGGAAACAACCAGTGCAGGTCCCTGTCCGTGAGGGCCGGTGAAGGAAAGACTTGGAGACACTGGTTAAAGGTGGTGAGGGCCATGGGGAGGTGGCTCTGATGCCATGTCAGCCCTTGATGCTTGTTCATCATCACAATGGGTGAGCCCTGACCCCTGGGACCTGGTAGATTTTTCTCAAATGTTTTACAAGGCTTCTCCTGTGGTCACTGTGAGTGTTTCATGCTTTGGGGGTGGGTTTTATGTCAAGTGCTGTCGCTTTAACTGCAAGGCTCTGGTTTTCTGTGGAGCTGCAAATGCCTGTGAGTTCTTCACAACTCACCCAGCTTCTTTCATACACCTGGCAATGGTCACCAATCACCTCAATGTCCCAGTCCCAAACTTGCTTGAATCCTCTATTTGGATCCATACCCATCACTCCAGGAGGTTCATGGATCCACCAGGCTCATGGATGATTCCTGAGGACCATCCAAGTGTGGGCAGTGTGAGAGGAGCAGAGCAGGGTCAGCTCATGGACCATGACTGAGCACAAACACCCCAGCAGCAGCCATTCCCCATCTCCCAGGCACAGCCATGCCCACAGGATGGAAATGACACTGCCATACATGATTAGCCCAAGAGAGGCCTTTCTTCCTTCCATATTCCCAGGAAATTCTTCCTCCTGTTCCTCCTCCACCTGCAGACATCTACTGCTTTCCATTTCTGGGTTCAGACATGGCTGGAAGGGTTCACTGAAGCCATCAGCCATCTCATTGCTTCTCCCTGACATGCCCTGACCCTCTCCCACACCTACACATGGCCAATCACGGCTGCTCAGGCCTCCCGCTCTTCAGAAGAGGCCTTAAGCTTCTCTGTTCTTCCTGGTGCTTATTATAAACTTCCTCGCTCTCTCCAGAGTTTATGGTGAGCTTTCTTGTCCATAACAGCCCCTTTATGGCCATGTCTTACTAAATGGTTGTCTTTGTATGATCATTTGTGCAGAAAGGGCAGTCACAGGACAGCACCCAATGTGTCAAAACTGATGCCAAGTGAAATGCAGTAAAGCCCTGATGAGTTCCCCCTGTGTCTGTGTCTCTCCTGGAAGAAGTCTGTCCCGAGAAGGGGATCCAGCTCCTGCCACTCTCTGCAGAGGCACATGAGCAGTGTCCGTGCACCTGGGGACACAAAGGGTGACGTTTGCCAGACCACCCTTCATCTGAACCACTTAGATGTGTGCTTGTGGGTGGGGTATCATGCCTTATAGTGCAAATATCTATTTAATTGTCATTGCCAGAGGGGCTATCACGGATACAGAGTACTATTTTACAGATATTTAAATATTAGCCTGTTAAACTTTTATTTTTCTTTAAAAACTGACATTCCTAGACGTATTACACAAACACTTGAAGGATGCTTTTTAACATGATTATCCACAGAAGCCCACCAGCTGTGCAGCTCAAGGAATTGGATTTCAAGGGCAGGATGGTTTGGGCTCTGTCCTGGGATCTGGAAACTGAAACGTGCTCCCATCTCCCAACCCCCTGCCCTCCTCAGTGGGGGCTGTGAGACATTCTGCCAGCAGGAAACACAGGTCAACCAGGAGTGGTGGTGGAGCTGCTCTCTATGTGAGAGAGCAACTGCAATGTACTAAATTCTGCCCAGGAGCGGATGAGGAAAGAGTTGAGAGTGTATGGGTCAGGATCAAGGGACAGGCTGGCAGGGGTGATACTGTTGTAGGTGTCTATTACAGGCCACCAGATCAGGCTGAGGAAGTTGATGAGGCCTTCTATGCGCAGCTGAGAGTGGCCTCACAGTCACAGGCCCTGGTTGTTGTGGGTGATTTTAACTTCCCTGATGTTTGCTGGAAGGACCATTCAGCCAGCCAGCCACAGTCCAGGAGGTTCCTCCAGTGCCTTGATGATAACTTCCTCATGCAGATGGTGGAGGAGCCGACCAGGAGAGGTGCACTGCTGGATCTCATCCTCACTAACAAAGAGGGTCTGGTCGAAGCACCTCTTTGTGGTTTGTAAGTGTGAAGTCCCACAGGGCACCTCACCTCACTGACTCCTCAGTCACCCGTGTCAGGAAGATGTTGTCAATGAGCTCCAAACCCTCCTGGATGGCTGGTTCCTTGCAGATATTGGGATATCTCAGGTCTGCCACAAGGACATGGCCCTGGAAACATGAGGCTTCTTTTGTTTCTCTGAAGGAGGCCTCATCTAATTCCTCTTCCTGATCAGGGATCCTGTAGCTGATGTCCAGTCACCACAACACTGCCCATGTTGTTCTGCCCTCTCATGCTGACTCCTCAACCTTCAGCTGACATTGTCTGTCCCCAGGCAGAGCTCCTCGCATCTGGTATTTACCCATCAGAAAACTCTGAATATTGACAAGATGAAGTGACCAGTTCTGTATTAGGGTGGGACAATAACCCCATCCATCAGGACAGAGCAGGACCTGACACGCTGAGCAGTGACCCTGAGGAGAAGGGCCTGGGCACTCCAAGGTCCCCACACCAGCCCGTGGTGCACGCTCACCATGAACAAGGCAGCTGCACACGGGGCTGCATGAGGAGGAGCGTGGGGACCCAGACACCTGGAGTTCTCATCCCATTCGGTTCAGCACTGCTGTGACCCCACACACATGGGGGTGTGCCAGTGTGCGGCTTCCCAGTTTGGAGAAGCAGGGAGGAACTGGAGAGTGCAGGGCTCTGCTAAGGCAGGTTCAGAACCTTGTGCACACGGTGTGCGATGCTGAGGGACCTGGGCTGCTTTGGCCCAGCAGGGCTGTGGAGGCTGCAGCAGTGCAGGAGTAGCCTGAGAGTGCTTGAAGGGTGGTTTCAGAGGTGGTGGAGGTTTTCTGCATAGTGGGAAAGAGCATGAGAAAGAAATAATGGCCCAAAGTGCAGCTGGGGAGGTCCAGGCTGGACATGAGCAGCAAGGAAGGTGACTGGAAGGGCAGTGCTGTGGTGGAGCAGGTCAGCAGAGGGAGTCTGCATCAGCCCAAGGCTTTGTGCTTCAAGGAACGGCTGGGGAGGATGGAGAGAGCTCAGCAAAGGAAGGAAGATGCTCAGACAAGAGCAAGGTGGGGCAGCAGGGGGGATGTCTGCAGCCTGCAGGGAAAGAGGTGCAGGGGATGCCACAGCACAGGACAGGCTGTGGTGGAGATGATCAAGGGATGTAAAGAGGCTGAAAGCCCCCACCAGACATGAGCTCCTTCTCCCCTTGGCTATGGCTGTTGTCTGCACCTCTGATGCCTGTGAGGAGACACCTTGTCCTTCCAGCACAGGGGCCTCATGGCCTCTTTGTCCCCAGCCCGGACCCTGGGAGGTGTGGGACCATAGTCCTGCCCTTGGCCTTGCACAGCCCCACATCACACTGTCCAGGAAGGACCCTGGGCAACATGGGAGGGACAGGATCTGCCTTCCCAGGGCTGGGGGTCAGGGCTTGGCCCTTTGGTTAATGAAACACATCCAGGTTTACTCAGCATCAGAGAGACATTTACTTTGCTTTTCCTGAGCTGTCATCACTGCCTTCAGTTTTCTACTCTGAACAACGCTGGGGACAATTTCTCAGTTGTGTCCCTCAGTGAGACCCATTAACATTACAACAACCTTGGAAGTTTGAATCTGACTCTGACTTCTTGAGAGGTTTCATCACCTTTTCCTCAGGTTCTGAGGTCCATGGACACAGCACCAAACCTACCACAGGAGTCATTAAAGTGCCTTGGGCTGCTCCTGTGCTGCTGAGCTGGGCTGGGCTCCTGGGACAGAGGGAGCTCCTGGCAAGCGGCAGCGCTACAGAGAGACAGCTCTGCCCAGGAGCAGCTCCTCTGCACAGCGCAGCAGGGCTGAGGGCTCTGCCTGGGGATCTCAGGGAGACGAGCAAGGCAGAGAGAGATTAAAGGTGGTCAGGACTGGGAGGATGACTGAGAGCTCACTGGAGGAGAAACCTTTGCAGCCCTTGCCATGGTAAGTCTCTGCATGCAGGGCAATGCAGCTGTAGGTCCTGGAGGCGTCTCCTAGAGTTAGCACAGGCATAGCACGTGGGATCTGTAAGGAGGGGATCTTGTCAGGCGATGTTGAACAGCTGTGAAGCCGGGTGAGCACCCAGGGGTGCCCAGGGCTGTCCTGCAGAGCAGGGTCCCTGCACCCCAGGGCTGTGCCAGGGCAGCGACTCTGCCGCCTGCCAGGGTCAGCGCTCATCCTGCCCGGGTAGATCCCCGTGGTGCTGTGGGGAGAAGCTTCTGGGGAAAGGAGCATCCCACATAAGGGCAGGAAAGGTGCCTCTGCTGTGGAGGGGGTGCTGTGTGGGTCAGCACCACTCAGAGCTCCAGATCACCCCCAGAATTTTTCCAAGGGCAATAACAATGCAAGGATTACCTGACAGAGAAGGATCTTTCCTGACCCTGTCTTTTCAGTTTCCTATCCCAAGGGGTGGGGGTGCAGGAAAGGATAAAACAAAAATGAGCTCTCATGCTTAAAACAAGTCACTGCGACTCTGAGTGATCAGTACATCTGCCAGTGGGTTTGGGGGGATCTCCGATGGGTTTGGGGGATCTCCAGTGGGTTTCGGAGATCTCCAGGGAATTGGGGGAACTCCAACGGGATTGGGGGGATCTCCAATGGGTTGGGGGAGGGGGTCTCTAATGGGTTTGGGTGGGGGTCTCCAGTGAGTTGGAGTATCTCCCATGGTTGGGGGGATCTCCAATGGTTGGGTTGAGGGATCGCCAATAGGTTGGGGGGGATCTTTAATGGGTTTAAGAGATCTCCAATGTGTTAGGGGATGTCCAATTGATTGGAGGATCTCCCATGTTTGGGTTTGGGGGCATCTCCAATGGGTTTCGTGGCATCTCCAATGGGTTGGGTTGGGGGATCTCCAAAGGGTTGGGGAGATCTCCCATGGTTGGGTTGGATGATCTCCAATGGGTTTGGTGGGACCTTCAATGGGTTAGGGGATCTCCAAGGGGTTTGGGGGATCTTCCGTGGTTGGGTTGTTGGATCTCCAATGGGTTGGGGTGGATCTCTAGTCGATTGGGGGATCTCCAATGGGTTGAGGGATCTCCCATGGTTGGTTTTGGGGGATCTCCAGTGGGTTTGGGGGGATCTCCAATGGGTTTCAGGGGATATCCAATGGGTTGGGGGAACTCCCATGGTTGGTTTTGGGGGTCTCCAATGGGTTTGAGGGGATATCCAATGCATTGGGAGATCTCCCATGGTATGGTTTGGGGTGTCTCCAATGTGTTTAAGGGATCTCCAATGGGTTGGGGGATGTCCAATGGGTTTGAGGGGATCTCCCATGTTTGGGTTTGGGGGGATCTCCAATGGGTTTTGTGTGATTGTTAATGGGTTGAGGGATCTGCAATGAATGCTTGGGTTGGGGTGATCTGAGAGAACTGAGGCCCTGACTGAAAGAACAGTTGGATGATGATTTGGAGAGAGGCCCAAGGAGAAGCATTGTGTTGAACTGTTTTCTCCGATATGGGGGGGCTCCTGCTTACAATGGCTGCTGTGTGGACTTTGCCTGCTGCTTCAGCCAAGCCAGCCCCTGCCTCCTGAAAGCTGTTGTTATGAGGGTCTCTTCAACCCAGGGACAAGAGCTGCCGTCCAGAAGATGTGTTCTCACCTGCAGCCTCAGTTACACATGTCCCTCACCTGCTCCCTCAAACAATGGCCAATGAAGAGGAGCATGCCCAGGAGCTTGCCAAGGGTCCTGAGGTCACCCAATGGACCAGAAAAGGACCCCTGAATGCAGGCCACATAAGCGTTGGGAAAAGAAAGCGTGAACCCTTCGAGCCTGCACAGTATGAGCCTGGGTTGTGAAATCAAGGCGGAGACTGGCCTCAAACAATGGGAGCGAGGGGGGGTGAAGAAGCATAAAAGGTGACTCCAGAATGGACACAATTGAAGATCTTCCCACCAGAGGATCCAGAACCACAATGGAGGACTGGCAGGACTTCTTTTTCTTTCTCTCTCTCTATCGCGTGCCGCTTTATGGGCAAATTAATAAAGTTACACTGCTTGATTGAACTATAAGCCCTTGGCATTCTGGTCACCGTAATTTTGCACTCTGAGATCAAGGTGACCAGAACCATCACAAGTCCATCATTGAATGGACCGTGACAGATGGGCATACAAGCCACCAGACAGTTGAGAGCAACCTCGCAATCACAGGCCCTGGTTGTGGTGGGGGATTTTAACTTCCCTGATGTTTGTTGGAAGGACTACTCAGCCAGCCAGCCACAGTCTAGAAAGATCCTCCAGTGCCTTGACGAGAACTTTCTGATGCAAAGGGCAGAGGAGCCGACTAGGCGAGGAGCTGCTGGACCTCATCCTCACTAACGAGGGGCTGGTTGAAGCGGTAACGGTTGAGGGCTGCTTTGGCTGCAGCGACCATGAGATGGTGCAGTTCAGGATCTCCTGTGGCAGGAGCAGGATAGCAAGCAGAATTGCAACCCTGGACTTCAGCAGGGCAAACTTTGGCGTTTTCAGGCAATTGCAGGGGGAAATCCCCTGGGCAAGGCTGCTTGAAGGTAAAGGGGCCCAAGATAGTTGGTCAGTGTTCAGGGACTGTTTGTACCGGGCACAAGATCAGAGCATCCCGACACGTAGGAAGTCAAGGAAGGGAGCCAGGAGACCTGTGTGGTTGAACAGGGAGATGTTGGATGTGCTCAAGTGGGAGAGGAGAGTTTCTAGATCATGAAGGAGGGGCTGGCCACTTGGGGAGAATATCAGGCTGTTGTCAGAGGGTGTAGGGAGGCAACTGGGAAAGCTAAGGCCTCCTTACAATTAAACCTGGCGAGAGGGGTCAAGGACAACAGGAAGAGTTTTTTCCAATACGTGGCAGATAAAACTAACAGCAGAGGCAATGTAGGCCCACTGATGAACGAGGTGGGTGCCCTGGTGACAGAAGATACAGAGAAGGCAGAGTTACTGAATGCTTCTTTGTCTCTGTCTGCTCTGCCAGGGGCTGTCCTGAGGAGCCCCGTACCACTGAGACCCATGGGGAAAGCAGGACAATGGAGGAGTTTGCCTGGGTTGATGAGGACTGGGTTAGGGAGCAGTTGGGCAATCTGGACATCCATAAATCCATCGGTCCGGATGGGATGCACCCGCGGGTGCTGAGGGAGCTTGCTGAGGTCATTGCTGGACCGTTCTCCATCATCTTTGCCACGTCTTGGGAAACAGGAGAGGTGCCTGAAGACTTGAGGAAAGCAAATGTCACTCCAGTCTTCAAAAAGGGCAAGAAGGAGAACCCAGGTAACTATAGACTGGTCAGCCTCACCTCCATCCCTGGGAAGGTGATGGAACAACTTACCCTTGGTGCCATCTCAAAGCATATCAAGGATAAGAGGGTCATTAGGGGCAGTCAGCATGGCTTCACCAAGGGGAAGTCGTGCTTGACCAACCTCATAGCCTTTTATGAGGACATAACAAGGTGGATGGATGATGGCAAAGCAGTGGATGTGATCTACCTTGACTTCAGTAAAGCATTTGACACCGTCTCCCACAGCAACCTTGCTGCTAAACTGAGGGAGTGCGGTCTGGATGAGCGGGTAGTGAGGTGGACTGTGAACTGGCTGAAGGGAAGAAGCCAGAGAGTTGTGGTCAATGGGCAGAGTCCAGCTGAGGCCTGGATCCAGTGCAGTGCCCCAGGGGGCAGTGCTGGGGCCAGTATTATTCAATATACTCATCAATGATTTGGACGAGGGAATAGAGTGACTGTCAGCAAGTTTGCTGGTGACACCAAGCTGGGAGGAGTGGCTGACACTGGAAGCTGTGCTGCCATCAGAGACCTGGACAGGCTGGAGAGTTGAGTGGGGGAAAATTTAATGAAATATAACAAGGGCAAGTGTGGAGTCTTGAATCTGGGCAGGAACAACCCCAGGTTCCAGTATAAGTTGGGGAACAGCCTGCTAGAGAGTAGTGTAGGGGAAAGGGCTTTGGGGGTCCTCGGGACAGCAGGGTGACCATGAGCCAGCACTGGGCTCTTGTGGCCAGGAAGGCCAATGGTACCTGGGGTGGGTTAGAAGGGGGTGGTCAGTAGGTCAGAGAGGTTCTCCTGCCCGTCTGCTCTGCCCTGGGGAGACCACAGCTGGAATATTGTATCCAGTTGTGGCCCCTCAGTTCCAGAAGGGCAGGGAACTGCTGGAGAGAGTCCAGCGCACCCACCACGATGCTGAAGGGAGTGGAGCATCTCCCATGTGAGGAAACACTGAGGGAGCTGGGGCTCTGGAGCTGGAGAAGAGGACACTGAGGGGTGACCTCATGAGTGTTCATAAATATATAAAGGGTGAGTGTCAGGAGGATGTAGCCAGGCTCTTCGCGGTGACAACCAATGATAGGACAAGGGGTAATGGGTGCAAACTGGAACACAGGAGGTTCCACTGAAAGATGAAAAGAAACTTCTTCCCGGTGCGGGTGGCAGAGCCTGGCCCAGGCTGCCCAGGGAGGTTGTGGAGTCTCCTTCTCTGCAGACATTCAAACCCGCCTGGACACCTTCCTGTGGAACCTCAGCTGGGTGTTCCTGCTCCATGGGGAGATTGCACTGGATGAGCTTTCCAGGTCTCTTCCAATCCCTGACATTCTGGGATTCTGAGATCTCGTCCCCCAGTCTGTCTGTACAGCCAGGGTTGCTGTGTCTCAGATGCAAAATGTTACCCCCGGTATATCTGACAGCATTTGTGCTCACTTCTGTTAATCTCATCTCACGTACATGATGTGCATGCACACATCTCATCTGTAGAACACAAACATTCTTCTTCTTACCAACTCATTCATTGTCTTTCCATGGAGGGACAAAGAACCGCTCTGAGCTGGGGTGAGAGGCCAGTGATGGAAATGGACATTGTGAGGGATTAGTCCATGATAATTGGGGCAGATTGTGTTGGGTGTCCAGTGCACAGGGGCACAGCCCAGACCCTGCTCTGCTGGTCCTGCAGGTCTCTGGCAGGAGGCCTGGCTGTGAGAGGACACTGCAGGAGGTTCTGAGAAAAAGTTTGAATGAAGACCTAAGCCTTTCTTTCTGGAAAGGCTGTTCTGAGGCCAGCTCTGCCACACAATCCCCATCGCCTGTCCCTGCTTGCGATCACAAGTGATACACAGCAGGATGGTGACAAAGGTGCCAGAGCACGCAGTGCTGGTGCTCCCTGGCAGTGCTGCCATACTGGACTCTTTTCCTCTCCATCCAGACACACAGGAACTGTCCCTGCAGCTCCAAAAAGGCCTTGGAGTTAGGATGTCAGCAGAAAAATATTTCCTGAAGGGCCCTTTATTTTGTTTATACACAGAGAGCACCATTCCTCATCATCACAGCCACTCAGTGAGAAGAGCAGACAGTGAATTTCAAAGGGACTTAAAACATTATCACAATAAAAAAAACACAAATAGAGAAAAAAAGTACTGCAGACAGGATGAACCTGCAAAGAGTTAGACTATAACTCTTACGTAGAAGAAGATAGATACAGTTTATAGCTTCAGAAGAAATCGAGTCATATGTTTCTGCAGGGCGTCCTTGAGCTCCTGGTTCCTCATGCTGTAGATGAGGGGGTTCACTGCTGGAGGCACCACCGAGTACAGAACAGACACCACCAGGTCCAGGAATGGGGAGGAGATGGAGGGAGGTTTCAGGTGGGCAAACATGGCAGTGCTGACAAACAGGGAGACCACGGCCAGGTGAGGGAGGCAGGTGGAAAAGGCTTTGTGCCGTCCCTGCTCAGAGGGGATCCTCAGCACGGCCCTGAAGATCTGCACATAGGACAGCGCAATGAACACAAAACACCCAAATGCTAAACAGACACCAGCCACAATAAGCCCAAGTTGCCTGAGGTAGGAGTGTGAGCAGGAGAGCTTGAGGATGTGGGGGATTTCACAGAAGAACTGGTCCAGCCCCATGAGATAAATGCTTCTTTTCAGGGGTACTTGGAAAGATCATTCTTGTGCTTGGAGCAGGTTGTCCTGTAAGGCTTGTTTAGGTTTCCTGAGCTCCTTCACTCTTCAGATCTACTTCCATGCCACCACCTCTATTGGTCGCCACCCCTCAGTATGTCAAAGTCTTCTCCTCTGGAGCCCACCAGCCTGTGCTCTGCTGCTGGCCTCCCTCCCTCCCCTCTGGTGCCTGGGACCCCACTGTTTCCTGGTCACAACAGCCAAGGTGGACACTGATGTTCACATCCCTCACCACCTCTTCCTTGTTTCACAATTCACGTTCACCAACGTCAGACAGAACTGATTTCAGCTGCTCCAAGATGGACCCACACCTTCCAAATCTGAGCCACTCAGTGATGCTGGCAGCACCTCTGGGATATTGAATTTGAGAAAGGGTAAAAAAAGCTGCACAACAGCAGGTGGGAGAGAGGAGGAAGGAAATGTGAGAGAAAAGCACTGCAGACACCAAGGTCATATCCCATAGGACCCAAGCAGGTCCCTCAGCAGGTCAAAGCTTGCTCTCCTGAAATCCTGCTCTTGGCCTTGTGATCATCTCCCAGGAGCCTCAGCTCCACTTTCCCATCCCTGACTGTTCCATCCTGACCAACTCTTTGTGGTTTGTAAGTGTGAAGTCCCACAGGGCACCTCACCTCACTGACCCCTCAGACACCCGTGTCAGGAAGATGTTGTCAATGAGCTCCAAACCCTCCTGGAAGGCTGGTGCCTTGCAGATATTGGGATATCTCAGGTCTGCCACGAGGACACAGCCCTGGAAACATGAGGCTTCTTTCGTCTGTTTGAAGAAGGCATCATCTAATTCCTCTTCCTGACCAGTGAGTCTGCAGCTGATGTCCAGTGACCACAACATTGCCCATGTTGTTCTGCCCTCTCATGCTGACTCCTCAAAATTCAGCTGACATTGTCTGTCCCCAGGCAGAGCTCCACACATTCCTGCTGTTCTCTGACATAAAGGACAACTTGCCCTTGGAGTCCAGACATGGCATTACGAGTACCAGGCCCCCAAGACCCCACAGTTTCTCCAGGAGATGGTATTTATAGTGCCCTGCAGCTCCTTATCTTGTTATCTTGGGAGACACACCCCCATCAGGACAAGCCCTCTACATGCAAACAATAACAGCTGAGCAAATGGAACTTCAGTCCAGGGAGAGGCACAACTTTGAGGAAATCTGGGATTCACCCGTCAGAAAGCTCTTCAGTTTTACAAGGAGAAGTGAAACATTCTGCATAAGGGTGGGAGAATTACCCCACACATCAGGATAGAGCAGGACCTGACATGCTGAGCAGTGACCCTGAGGAGAAGGGCCTGGGCACTCCAAGGTCCCCACACAAGCCCATGGTGCATGCTCACCATGAACAAGGCAGCTGCACACGGGGCTGCATGAGGAGGAGCGTGGGGACCCAGACACCTGGAGTTCTCATCCCATTCGGTTCAGCGCTGCTGTGACCCCACACACACGGGGGTGTGCCAGTGTGCAGCTTCCCAGTTTGGAGAAGCAGGGAGGAACTGGAGAGTGCAGGGCTCTGCCAAGCAGGTTCAGCACCTTGTGCACATGGTGTGGGATGCTGAGGGACCTGGGCTGCTTTGGCCCAGCAGCGCTGGGGAGGCTGCAGCAGGGCAGGAGTAGCCGGAGAGTGCTCGAAGGGTGGTTTCAGAGGTGGTGGAGTTTTTCTTCCTAGTGGGAAAGAGCTTGAGAAAGAAATAATGGCCCAAAGTGCAGCTGGGGAGGTCCAGGCTGGACATGAGCAGCAAGGAAGGTGACTGGAAGGGCAGTGCTGTGGTGGAGCAGGTCAGCAGAGGGAGTCTGCATCAGCCCAAGGCTTTGTGCTCCAAGGAACAGCTGGGGAGGATGCAGAGATGTCAGCAAAGGAAGGAAGATAGTCAGACAAGAGTAAGGTGGGGCAGCAGGGGGGATGTCTGCAGCCTGCAGGGAAAGAGGTGCAGGGGATGCCACAGCACAGGACAGGCTGTGGTGGAGATGATCAAGGGATGTAAAGGGCTGAAACCCCCAGCAGACATGAGCTCCTTCTCCCCTTGGCTATGGCTGTTGTCTGCACCTCTGATGCCTGTGAGGAGACACCTTGTCCTTCCAGCACAGGGGCCTCATGGCCTCCTTGTCCCCAGCCAGGAACCTGGGAGGTGTGGGACCATAGTCCTGCCCTTGGTCTTGCACAGACCCACATCACACTGTCCCAGGAAGGGCCCTGGGCAACGTGGGATGGACAGGATCTGCCTTCCCAGGGCTGGGGGTCAGGGCTTGGCCCTTTGGTTAATGAAACTCATCCAGGTTTACTCAGCATCAGAGAGACATTTACTTTGCTTTTCCTGATCTGTCATCTCTGCCTCCATTTTTCTGTTTTAACCCGACTCTGTGGATGGTTTCTCAGTTGTGCCCCTCAGTGGGACCCAATAACATTGCAAGAAACTTTGGAGTTTGATTCTGACTTTCACTTCTTGAGAAGTTGCATCAACTCCACCTCAGGGTCTGAGGTCAATGGGCACAGCACCAAACCCACCAGGGGGGTCATTAAAGTGCCTTGGGCTGCTCCTGTGCTGCTGAGCTGGGCTGGGCTCCTGGGACAGAGGGAGCTCCTGGCAAGCGGCAGCGCTGCAGAGAGACAGCTCTGCCCAGGAGCAGCTCCTCTGCACAGCGCAGCAGGGCTGAGGGCTCTGCCTGGGGATCTCAGGGAGACGAGCAAGGCAGAGAGAGATTAAAGGTGGTCAGGATTGGGAGGATGACTGAGAGCTCACTGGAGGAGAAGCCTTTGCAGCCCATGCCATGGTAAGTCTCTGCATGCAGGGCAATGCAGCTGTAGCTAATGGAGGCATCTCCTAAAACTGGCACAGGCACAGCTGGTGGGATCTGTAAGGAGGGGATCTTGTCAGGCAATGCTGAACAGCTGTGAAGCCGGGTGAGCACCCAGGGGTGCCCAGGGCTGTCCTGCAGAGCAGGGTCCCTGCACCCCAGGGCTGTGCTGGGGCAGGGACTCTGCCGCCTGCCAGGGTCAGCGCTCAGCCTGACCGGGGAGATCCCCACAGTGCTGCAGGGAGAAGCTTCAGGGGAAAGGAGCATCCCCCATAAGGGTAGGAAAGGTGCTTCTGCTGTTGAGAGGGTACTGTGTGGGTCAGCACTGCTCACAGCTCCAGATGTCCTGCAGGACTCTTCCAAGGGGACGCCCCAAGGAGAAGATCAATGCAAGGATTACCTGACAGATAAGGAGCTTTCCTGAGCCTGTCTTTTCAGTTTCCTATCCCAAGGGGTGGGAGGTGCGGGAAAGGATAAAATGAAAACGAGCTCTCATGCTTAAACAAGTCACTGAGACTCCTGAACTGCAACTCTGAGGGATCAGCACATCTGCCAGAAGGCTCATAACATCCCTTCACCACCCCTCTGCCTGTGCACAGTACCTGCATCACCTTGGCTGGACCCGTCAGTCTCAGTCTGACCTGTCCTGTTTTACAACCTGCAAACAGGAAGATGCCCCCAGGCAGTGCCCTGTGAACAGGCAGGATCTGTAGGGCCAGGGGGAGGGCACAGAGGGTGGGATGGGGTCTGTGAGCACTGACAGGGAAGAGACATGGACAGGGAAACACCTCCCAGGGGGAGAATCTCCAGGCACCAGGGAAATGATCAGAAGTGAGAGGAAACTAAACCCGGAATTGTTATGGGAGGGAGAACAGAGAAAAGTCCCTGTGATCCCCTGCAGTGCAGATCCCTTCTGTGAGCAGCCCCCTGGCCTCCTGTCCCACCCAGTAAAGCCTCTGCCCTCAGGGCCGGGGGCTCCAAGGCATGAAGCAGCTCCTGTGCAGCCAGAGCTCCAGTTCCTCTGCAGAGCACAGGGGCTGAGAGCAGCTGCCCGGCAATGTTGGTGTCTGGGAGGTGGCTGCACAGCTGGGGAAGGGTGACGCTGTCTGAGTGCCCAGCTGCCTCTGCCCTGGCCTCTCTCACACCCACCCTCAGCACATTTTCCTTCTTGCTCCCCTGCTCTGGGTCACTGCTGTTGGGATCTTGTTCTTGCTGTCAGGCTCTCTGGGGATGGCAGTTTCAGCTGCAGAGTCACAGCCTGATCATGTGGGTCCTTTCCTGCAGGTGTGTCCATGGGAACACGTGTCCCAGCTTTGCTCTGCCCTGTGGAGCTGTGGGCAATGCAGGCTGTGGGGCTGGGAATGAGCTGAGTCTCCCTGAACCAAATGCCATCATTAGGACCCTTGTCTGTTTCACTGAGGTTTCCTTCCAAGAAGTGAGGTTCTATCCAGGATGGAAACCTGTCCTACAGCATCTGTGTGTTATCTGAAAGCCCCTCAGAGAAGTGCAGAGATGCTGCAACCAAGAAAATGCTTTTTAGGAAAGGATGAGACTTGTTTTGGTTCCATCCGACAAAGCTGATCCCCAGGACTGTCCCCTACCCCCTGTTCCCATGCCCCCTGCTGCAGAGCAGGGCTGACTCCTCGGCAGCCAGCGGGCACAGGCCCTGCTCCTCACGGCACCTCCAGCCAGCACCACCCAGGGCTCAGACACGGAGCTGGAGGAAGGTCTGGGAAAGGACAAGGGAGCGTGGAGCAGGGGAGGGTGTGTGAGAAATGGCTTTGACTTTGCTCAGAGAAATCTCCCCTAACTTGTCAGTGTCCTATGCCCAGAGGCTGCAGATGTCCAATAGCAGCTCCATCACCCAGTTCCTGCTCCTGCCGTTCACAGACACACGGGAGCTGCAGCTCTTGCACTTCCGGCTCTTCCTGGGCATCTACCTGGCTGCCCTCCTGGGCAACAGCCTCATCATCACCACCATAGCCTGGGACCAGCACCTCCACACCCCCATGTACTTCTTCCTGCTCAACCTCGCCCTCCTCGACCTGGGCTTCATCTCCACCATTGGCTGGACCCGTCAGCCTTAGTCTGACCTGTCCTGTTTTCCAACCTGCAAACAGGAAGATGCCCCCAGGCAGTGCCCTGTGAACAGGCAGGATCTGTAGGGCCAGGGGGAGGGCACAGAGGGTGGGATGGGGTCTGTGAGCACTGACATGGAAGAGACATGGACAGGGAAACACCTCCCAGGGGGAGAATCTCAAGGCAGCAGGGAAATGATCAGAAATGGGAGGAAACTAAACCCGGAATTGTTATGAAAGGGAGAACAGAGAAAAGTCCATGGCCAACTCTCTGTGGGACACCAGGGCCATCTCATACACAGGATGTGCTGCCCAGATCTTTTTTTTCTTTTTCTGTGCTACAGCAGAGTATTTTCTTCTCACCATCATGTCCTACGACCACTACGTTGCCATCTGCAAACCCCTGCACTACGGGACCCTCCTGGGCAGCAGAGCTTGTGTCCACATGGCAGCAGCTGCCTGGGCCACTGGGTTTCTCTATGCTCTGCTGCACACGGCCAATACATTTTCACTGCCCCTGTGCAAGGGCAATGCCCTGGACCAGTTCTTCTGTGAAATCCCCCACATCCTCAAGCTCTCCTGCTCAGACACCTACCTCAGGGAACTTGGGATTCTTGTGGTCAGTTGCTGTTTAGCTTTTATGTGCTTCATTTTCATCATGGTGTCCTACGTGCAGATCTTCAGGGCCGTGCTGAGGATCCCCTCTGAGCAGGGGCGGCACAAAGCCTTTTCCACCTGCCTCCCTCACCTGGCCGTGGTCTCCCTGTTTGTCAGCACTGGCATATTTGCTCACCTGAAGCCCCCCTCTTTCTCCTCCACATCCACGGACCTGGTGGTGTCTGTTCTGTACTCAGTGTTACCTCCAGCAGTGAACCCCCTCATCTACAGCATGAGGAACCAGGAGCTCAAGGATGCCCTGTGCAAAATCATATATAAGCGTTTTCTGGAGTAATAAACTGCCCCTCTGCTTCTGCATAGGAGTTTTAAAGTAACTTATTACAGGCTTAGCCTGTCATCTGGATTTTCTGTTTTGGTGTGTTGGTTTTTTATTGTTATAATGTTTTCATCCCCTTTCCAATTCTCTGTCTGCTTTTCTTTTATAACCACTGGCTGTATAAATGAGGAGCCGTGCTCTCCTTTTGTTTAAACAAAATAAAGGTTCGTATAGTGACTTGTTTTTCACTCTGTCCCTCCTGCAGGGCTATTTTGGAGCTGCAGGGACAGTTCCTGTGTGCATGGGTAGAAGGGAAGAGAGTCCAGCATGGCAGCACTGCCACAGAGCACCAGTGCTTGGTCTCCCAGAGCTGTTCTGGTTCCACTCCCACACTCTCCTTCTCATCCCTTGTGTTGGTGCAAGGCCTGAGTGCTCTGGCAGCTTGGTCCCCATCCTGCTGTGTGTCAGTGCTGTGAGCGCAGGCAGGGACAGGCAATGGACACTGCTGTGACAGAGCTGGGCTCACAACAGCCTTTCCAGATAGAAAGGTGATCTCCTCGGGGCAGGGCTTCAAGGTTTAGGTCTTCTTATAAACCTTCTCTCAAGAACATGCCCACAAAAGTGGCCACAGATGCAAACCCCAGGGCACAGCTGAACAGTGTGTGTGTGCAGGCTGGCACACAGCAGTGTCCTCTCACAGCCAGCCCTCCTGCCAGAGACCTGCAGGACCAGCAGAGCAGGGGCTGGGCTGTGCCCCTGTGCACTGGACACCCAGGGCAATCGTCATGGGCTGGACCCTCACAACCATTATTTCCAGCACTGGCCTCTCACCCCAGCTCAGAGTTCTTTGTCCCTCCATGGAATTACACTGAATGAATAGGTCAGAAGTCCATGTTTCCATGTTTGCAGAGGTGCTGGACACTGAACAGTTTCCCAGGGAGGAGTCAGGGCCCCAACCTGACAGTGATCAAGCAGAGACTGGACAAGGTCCTCAGACACACGGTGTGACCTGTGGGGTGTCCTGTGCAGGGACAGGAGTTGGAGTCGATGATCCTCGTGCGCCCCTTCCAACTCAAGAGATTCTATGATTCTATGAAATACAAGGTCAAAAGTCCATGTGTCATTGTACAGATGAGATGTAACCATACACATCATGTGCATGTCCATTGTGTGCATGTCGTGAGATGAGCCCAAGTGAGCACTGATGCTGTCAGCTGTTCCTTGGGGTGCCATAAAGGTCAGTGGGACAGAGATGGTGTTCAGGGGTCTCTTCCAACCTGTGTTATCGTAGGATTCCATGAATATTTTCCTTGGAGAGCTGTTTCAAGTGAGATATAAAATGCCCCAGAGTAAATATAGCAGCTCCTCTGAGGAACGTTTCTCCACTCAAACCCTTGATAGGAAATCTATTGGATAAATTTGATGAAAGCAGCTCAGTTTGATCTGCTCACACACCGGACCACAAGCAGGGTGATGGCTGGGTACAATGCCATGTGGTCACTTGTGTGTCAGGAAATCATAGTCCAGTAGGAAGCCAATGGCTGTGGAGGGGACTGTGAGGTCACTTCTGCCTCTGCAGGGGATAGGCCAACAGCAGGAACATGGCTGGGAAAGGACTGTGAGGTCACCCATACCAGACGAGCAATCGGGCCCAATCAGCATGGTTTTGTGAAAGGCAGGTCCTGCTTGACCAGCCTGATCTCCTTCTATGACAAGGTGACCGGCTGAGCAGATGAGGGAAAGTCTGTGGTGGGGAGTGAATCTGCCACACAGGCTGTGGGTGTTGTGTCCTTAGACTGCAGTAAAGCCTTTGACACCGTATCCCACAGCATCTCCTGGAGAAGGTGCAGCTCATGGCCTGGATGGTGTATCTGCGATGGGTAAAGAACTGGCTGGAGGGCCAGGCCCAAAGAGTTTTGGTGAATACAGCCAAATCTGATTGGTGGCTGGTCACGAGTGGTGTCCCCAGGGCTCAGTATTGGGGCCAGTTTTGTTTAATCTCTTTATCAATGATCTGGATGAGGGCACTGAGTGCATCCTCATTAAGTTTGCAGATGCTGAGGGATCTTGGTTGACTGAGTCCAATTGTATGAGCTTCAACAAGGCAAAGTGAGAAGGGAGAGAAGGTACTGATCTCTTGTCTTTGGTGACCAATGACAGAAGCCAAGGGAATAGAAGGAAGATGTGCCAGGGTTCAGACATGATGAAGAGGTTCTTCACCCAGAGGTGCTGGACACTGAACAGGATCCCCAGGGAGGGGTCACAGTCCAAGCCTGACAGTGTTCAAGAGGAGACTGGACAACGTCCTCAGACACACGGTGTGAACTGTATGGTGTCCTGTGAAGGGACAGGAGTTGAATTTGAGGAGGATGGTCAGCAGAACTGCTACTTTGGATTTCTGAAGGGCAGACATTGACCTGTTCAGAAGGTTGGTTGGCAGAGACCCTCGGGAGGCAGTTCTGAAGGACAACGCAGTCCAGGAAGGGTGGTCTGTCTTCAGGAAGGTGATCTCAGAGGAGCAGGAGCAGCTGTCCCCATGTGCCAGAAGGTGAACTGGCGGGGAGGAAGGCCGGCCTGTCTGAGTAGAGAGCTGGGGCTGAAACATAGGAATAAAATCAGAATTTATAATCTTTGGAAGAAG
Organism: Patagioenas fasciata; assembly: GCF_037038585.1. Classification (NCBI taxonomy): domain Eukaryota; kingdom Metazoa; phylum Chordata; class Aves; order Columbiformes; family Columbidae; genus Patagioenas; species Patagioenas fasciata. The sequence goes on from NW_027288811.1 coordinate 1,043,755, forward strand.
TGTCAGGCTACTCAAGAGGAATACAAGAATGCCATGAAGTTATGCAGGGAGAAACTAGAAGGGCCAAAGCCCAACTAGAGTCAGGCCTGGTTACTGCTGTTAAAGACAACAAGAAATGTTTCTATAAATGTATCAGCAACAACAGGAGGGCTAAAAAGGATGTCCAGTCCCCGATGGATGCAGAGGGAAAGATAGTGACAGAAGATAAGGGAAAGGCTGAGGTATTACATACCTTTTTGCCTCAGTCTCTAAGTCAGAACAGTTGTGCTCCAGGTACCCACCACCCCAAGCCAGAAGACAGGGATAGGAAGCAGAATGAAGCCCAAATAATCCAAGAGGAAATGGTTGGCAACCTGCTACACCACTTGGATACCCACAAGTCTATGGGGTCACATGGGATGCACCCAAGGGTGCTGAGGAGCTGGCGGAGGCGATCACTGAGCCACTTCCCCTTATTTAGCTGTGGTCCTGGCTAATTAGGGAGATGCCAGTTGACTGGAAGTTGGCAGATGTGACACCCATCTACAAGAAGGGCTGGAAGGAGAATCTGGGGAACTACAGACCTGTCAGTCTGCCCTCGATGCAGGGAAAGGTCATGGAGCAGGTGATCTTGAGTAACATCAGGCAGTACATACCAGAGGATCATGTGATCAGGCCCAGCCAACAGGGGGTTATGAAAGGCAGGTACTCTGGACAAACCTGATCTCCTTCTATGATAAGGTGACACCCCCAGTAGATGAGGGAAAGGCTGTGGATGTTGTGTCGTTAGACTTCAGTAAAACCTTTGACACCGTATCCCACAGCATCTCCTGGAGAAACTGCAGCTCGTGGCCTGGATGGTGTATCTGGGATGGGTAAAGAACTGGATGGAGGGCTGGGCCGAAGAGTTGTGGTGAACAGAGCCAAATCCAGTTGATGACCGGTCACAAGTGGTGTCCCCAAGGCTCAGTATTGGTACCAGTTCTGTTTAATCTCTTTGTCAATCATCTGGATGAGGGGATTGAGTGCACCCTCATTAAGTTTGCAGATGACACCAAATTGGGTGGGAGTGTTGATCTGCTGGAGGGTTGGAAGGCCATACAGAGGGATCTTGGCTGACTGAGGCCAGTTGTCTGAGGTTCAACGAGGCCAAGTGCTGGGTCAGGCACATAGGTCGTAACAACTTCCTGCAACACTACAGGCTTGGGCAAGAGCGGCTGGAAAGCTGCTGTTGGAAAAAGACCTGGGAGTGTTGATCAACAGAGGCTGAACATGAGCCAGTGTGTGCCGAGGTGGCCAAAAAGGCCACCGGCATCCTGGCTTGTATCAGGAATAGTGTTGCCAGTGGGATGAGGGAAGTGATTGTGCCACTGTACTTGGAACTGGTGGGGCCGCACCTTGACTCCTGTGTTCAGTTTTGGGCCCCTCATCATAAGAAGAACAGTGAGGCACTAGAGAGAGTGCAGAGGAGGTGATGAAGCTGCTGAGGGTCTGGAACACAAGTGTGATGAGGAGCAGTTGACGGAACTGGGGCTGTTCAGCCTGGAGAACAGGAACTGAGGGGAGACCTTCTCGTTCTCTGCAGTGCCTGAAAAGAGGATGGGGCATGGGAGATGTTGTTCTCTTCTCCCAAGTAGCAAGTGATCGGAGAAGAGGAAATGGTCCCAAATTGCGCCAGAGGAGGTTCAGATTGGATTTTAGGAAAAAATAATCCACAAAAAGGGTTTTCAGGCATTAGAACAGGCTGCCCAGGGCAGTGGTGGAGTCGCCATGCCTGCAGGGGTTTAAAAGGAGTTTGGATGAGGTTCTCAGGGACATGGTTTAGGGATAAAGTAAGGTTATGTTTGGACTCACTGGTTCTGAGAGTCTCTTCCAACTGAAACGTTTCTATGATTCTATGATATAAACTGGAAAATTCTTCTATCACTTCTTCACACACCTGCCTCTTTACCCATACTCCTGAAACTTATCTAATTAAGTACACAATTCTTGAACACTAGATGTAAATGACAAAACTGACGTGGCTCCATCAGTCTGGTCTGATACCTGCCAGTCCCAGGCAAACACCTCAGGTACACGGGGGCCTCTCGAGGTTTGCGCTGGGTGCTTATAGTGAGACCATGGAGCTCAGCCCGAAAACCTGAGAACTCCCCTCAAAACTGAAAAACAAAACCAAACCACCAATGACAACAACAACAAAAAACTCCCCACTCTTATTTTTTCTATCAGATGAAATAATTCAGTATTTCCAATAAAATATCTGTGGAATTTCTATCCTGCCAAAATATGAATTTTCAGAAACCTGTCTGGACATTTGCACTTTCCATCGCTCCCCAGAGGTTCTTCACCTCTCACTCTTTGCTCATTCAGAGCCTCTCAGCTCTCACTCTGCTTTGAGCTTCAGGCAGGTGAAGTCTTTCAGCTCAGTCTTTCAGTTGCTCTCATACTCCCTATGGGCAACTCTTCAGTTATGGCAACGGACCTCACTGGAAAATACTGAATTTAACCATAGAACTGAGAAACATCATTAAGTTCTATTGTGTTTTCTTTTTTTTTCCTCCTTTTTTGTTTCCTCTAATTAAAAATTCCCTGGTGGCTGTTTACGTCTGGTTCTATAAGGAAACATGAAGCGATTCCTGCGAGGAAGCTGTAACAATCAGTGCAAACTTCAGTGCAGAATCTGATGTAAAGAAATGTGCTGTAAATCCCAGGGGCCAATGAGCAGAACAGGGAGTTTGGGGAGCTGATTATAGATTTCCTGCTAACAATTTGAGTAGAGAAGCATTCTTCACAGGAACTGCTCTGTTTATTTTTTATTTTCTTGTTCCTCCACCTATTCCTTCTCCCAAAACCTTTCCAAGGGAAAGATTCCTTGAATCACAGAGTAACTCAGGTTGAACATCATCTTGTCTCAGTGTCCTGCTCAGGGCAGGGTGAACCAGGTGAGGTTGTCCAAGGCCTCTGCCCAGCTTTGCACCATCCACAAAGGAGCTGAAGGTTCACTCTGTCACATCATACAGGGGCCCAGGCTTGGGGCCGTGACACCTCCCTGGGGAGCCTGTTCAGTGTCCAGCACCTCTGGGTGAAGAACCTTTTCCTCATGTCCCACTGACCCTCCCTGGCACATCTTCTGCCATTCCCTGGGTTCTGTCACTGTCACAGAGAAGAGCTCAGCCCTGCCCCTCCTGCTCCCTGCTGAGGAACCTGCAGCCCCAACAATAGCCCCGTAACAATAACCCTAACCCTAACCCTAACCCTAACCCCTAACCCTAACCCCTAACCCCTAACCCAACCGTAATGGCCCTAACCCTAAGCCTAAGCCTAACCCAAAACCCTAACCCTAACATTAACCCTAAACCTAACCCTAACAACCCCAACCCTAACCCTAACCCTAAACCAAAACCCTAATCGTAACCCTAACCCTAACCCTAACTCTAATGGCCCTAACCCTAACGGCCCTAACCCTAACCCTAAACCTAACCCAAAACCATAACCCTAACCCTAACGGCCCTAACCCTAACCCTAACCCTAGCCCCTAACGCGTAAGCCTAAATCTAGCCCTAACCCTAACCCCTAACTTTAACTCTAAGCCTAAACCTATTCCTATCCGTAACCCTAACCCTGACCCTAAACCTAACTTTAACCCTAACACTAACTCTAACCCTAATGCTAACCCTAAGCGTAATCCTAAACCCTAACCCTAAGCCCTAACCCTAAGCGTAATCCTAAACCCTAACCCTAATCCTAACCCTAAGCGTAATCCTAAA